>NC_053490.1:516319194-516666253 GCF_905171775.1 Rana temporaria
GTGCAATGATTACCAGTGCAGCCCCGTCGGTGGAGATCCCCCCCCCCCCCACATCAGCGACCGTCGGTGGAGCCCCCCCCATCAGCACACATAAGTAAAAGGAGGAAACGTACTTATTTACAAAATGTTATAACAAAGAAAAGCTTTTTTTCTTCCCCCTTAAAATTTTCTGTCTTTTTTTTGTTTAGCAAAAAATAAATAAAAATAAATAAATAAAAAACAGTGGTGATTAAATACCAGTAAAAGAAAGCGCCGTCTCAATTTTTTTTATAAAAATGTAATTTGGGTACAGTGTAGCATGACAGCGCAATTGTCATTCAAAGTGTAACAGCGCTGAAAGCTGAAGATTGGCCTGGGCAGGAAGGGGGGTGAAAGTGCCCGGTATTGAAGGGGTTAAAGAAAAAAACAATACCTCACCCTGGTGATCTTTGATCTCTTCTGTGTTGCTCAGGTAGATGACCACCTTTCCAGGGCCAGTGACCCCCATGTACAGTAAGAGACGGGAGAGCACAGCTCCATATGAGGTCAGACTAGCGGCTGCTTTTATTGTTATTGAAGTGTTTCCCCAGCCCAGCGATAATGGAGGATTTTCCGTGTCATGGACTCGGGGACATTCCAGGGGTGGAGCACAGAGGAGAAGAATTCCTGAACATAACAAAGAGGGGGGCGAGAACACAACTCCTATGGGGGCTCAGCAAAGTGAAATGCTTGGGATTAAAGGAGAGCTCCGCCAAAACCACAGGAGATTAATGCGAGGTCGATGTGTTACACCTTCCCCCATACACACCCTGGCACATTCATTTCTGGAGACACCGTCCTCATGGGGGCTTTTCTGAAATGTACCAACATCTCCGACATCTGAAGTACACCTAATTGGGAATAAATATTCATACAAACCCCCCCCCCCCCCCCCACCTGAACCTCTTACCATCCATATAGAAAAGAACACTAAAATGGCTTTGGGTTACATTTTATTTTCTTTGAGCCCAGGTTCACACTGGGTACGATTTCCTTCGATTTGAGATGCGATTTCACATGTGAAATTGCATCTCAAATCGGCGGCATTTGCCGCCAATGACACTGTCCTAATTGGTGCGACGCCGCATCTGCCGCGCTGCACCGATTTCAAAAAGTAGTTCCTGTAATACTTTTCGCGATTTACATAGACATCTGTGCAGAAACCTCCACAGATGTCTCTTAAATCGCGGCCGAAATCGGGACTGCCGGCGGGAGTGAAATCGTGCGAGTTCAACTGAACTCGCACGGCTTTACTCCCGCAGCCCAGTGTGAACCAGGGCTAAAGGGGTTGTAAAGGTAAAAAAAAAAAATCCATAAATATCTTCCTTTACCTTAGTGCAGTCCTCCTTCACTTACCTCATCCTTCCATTTTGCTTTTAAATGTCCTTATTTCTTCTGAGAAATCCTCACTTCCTGTTCTTCTGTCTGTAACTCCACACAGTAATGCAAGGCTTTCTCCCTGGTGTGGAGAAAGCCTCTTGAGGGGGCGAGCAGGAGTGTCAGGACGCCCACTAACACACAGCTCCTTTCTCTATCTGCAAAGTAGAGAGCGTCCTGACCCTCCTGCCCGCCCCCTTCCCCCTCAAGAGGCTTTCTCCACACCAGGGAGAAAGTGTTGCATTACTGTGTGGAGTTACAGACAGAAGAACAGGAAGTGAGGATTTCTCAGAAGAAATAAGGACATTTAAAAGCAAAATGGAAGGATGAGGTAAGTGAAGGAGGACTGCACTAAGGTAAAGGAAGCTATTTAGGGATTTTTTTTATTTATTTTTTACCTTTACAACCCCTTTAATCTAATTGATATTTTGCATTTTGTTTTAACCAATTGCCGCCCCCCCCCCCAAGCAAATTCTGGCATTTGTCTCCTACATGTAAGGATCACAATAATTTTTCTAGAAAAAATAATAATAATAATAATAAATATAAATATATAAATATATATATATATATATATATATATATATATATATATATATATATATATATATATATATATACCGTGTTTCCCCGAAAATAAGACCTACCCCGAAAATAAGACCTACCCCGATTTTCAGAAAAACATGCAATATAAGCCCTACCCCGAAAGTAAGACCTAGTTTAAAGTGCTGGTGAAATACTAGTGTTATACTACAGTGTTATATAGTGTAGACTGTGTGTGTGTGTTTGTTTATATGATCTTGTTGTGCCAAATACCTTCGGTATAGCGCTGACCTCCCGCTCCTCTCAGCTGATCTTACGCGGCTCTCCTCTTCTCCTCTCAGCTGTCAGGGGGGATCTCGGGCCCCCCTCCCTCTGTATTCTTTAGACCCGGGAAGAGACCTCCGGCGGGCCATGGAAGCGCCGAGCGAGCGGCGCTCAGCTGATGTCACGCTGCTCTGCTCTCTGCAAGCTGTCACTGGGGAATTTGGGCCCCCCTCCCTCTGCATTCCTTAGAGCCGGGAAGAGACCTCCGGCCGGCCATGGAAGCGCTGAGCGAGCGGCGCTCAGCTGATGTCACGCTGCTCTGCTCTCTGCAAGCTGTCAGTGGGGAATTTGGGCCCCCCTCCCTCTGCATTCCTTAGAGCAGGGAAGAGACCTCCGGCGGGCCATGGAAGCGCTGAGCGAGCGGCGCTCAGCTGATGTCACGCTGCTCTGCTCTCTGCTCATCTGCAAGCTGTCAGGGGGAATATGGGCCCCCCTCCCTCTGCATTCCTTAGAGTCCTCCGTGGGCCATGGAAGCGCCGAGCAGGGTTCAGCTGATGTCATGCTGCTCTGCTCTTCTGCATGCTGTCAGCAGTGCTCAAAGAGGGAAAGAGAGCTCCAGGGGGTTACAGATGCACCCAGCACTTGAAGAAGGTATGTGGCACAATTGAATTGCAGACATACACATTTTGCAATATGTGGTGCTGTGAATTTTAGGAATTTACAAGCTTTTTTACACAGTTCCACAGCGGATTTCTGACAGGCAGAAGGGAGAGAAGACAGCCCCCGGCATGATAAGACCTACCCCGAAAATAAGCCCTAGTGTCTTTTTGGTTGCCCAAATTAATATAAGACCCGGGCTTATTTTCGGGGAAACACGGTATATATATATATATACACACATACACACATACACACACACACACACACACATACACACATACACACATATAATATATACATACATACATACATACATACACACACAATACAATTATTAGAATCCTCTACTTTGTTTAAGGTTAAACCTCTTTTTCGTCTACTTTTAATGAGTGGCCACGTGTCTTATTAAGCTCCCTTCCACGAAAAAGTTTTATCCCTATTGTGGGGTCACCAGTACAGAATTTGTAAATTGAGGGCCAGATTCACCAATGAGATACGACGGCGTTTCTCCTGATACGCCGTCGTATCGCTGTTTCTATCTATGCGGCTGATTCATAGAATCAGTTACGCATAGATATCCATAAGATCCGACAGGTGTAATTGTTTTACACTGTCGGATCTTAGGATGCAATACCGCGGCCGCCGCTGAGGGGAGTTTGCGTCGTAAACCAGCGTCGGGTATGCAAATTAGTAGTTACGGCGATCCACGACGGTTTTTAGCGTTCGCTACGTCGCTGCTAGTCTAGTTTCCCGTCGCAAAGTTAGTCGTCGTTTTTGGTGCCCTAACTTTACACAGCACACGTATGTGCTGTATAAAGTATGGCCGTCGTTCCCGCGTCGAAATTTTAAATTTTTTCCTTCTTGCGCAAGACGTCCGGGAATACGGAAGTACGCTACGCACGTCGCCGTTCGAAAAAATGACGTCACTTCACGCAAAGCACGGCGGGAATTTCAAAACGGAGCATGCGCAGTAGGTCCGGCGCGGGAGCGCGCCTAATTTAAATGGCACACGCCCTTTGAATTACGCGGGCTTACGCCGGAGGCCGCCAGCGTAAGTTTTCTCGCAAGTGCTTTGTGAATCAGGCACTTGCGATGAAAACTTGCGGCGGTGTACGTTACGATACGTTATGCCGCCGCGATTCTACATGAATCTGGGCCTGAAATCATATCCCCTCTCAAGCGTCTCCTCTCCAGAGAGAACAAGTTCAGTGCTCAATGTCATTGATATTGATTTAAAAGCAGCAGGAAAAACCTGAAAACATGGCCTGTTGGGGGTACTTGAGGACGGGAGGTTGAGAACCACTGGTGAAGAACACTGTGTACCCACAGGCAGCACATACAAGATAAAGGATAACCAGAGTATTATGGCTTATCTAAAGAGACACCACAGCACTTGTACCATGCCAAGAGGCCCCCTTTTTTAATTTTTTGGGGTTGAAACTTTTTGGTCTGAAAAGGGATAAGTTGGATCATTCTGAGCATGGCAGCCCTGGCCCCGTGTGTACAGATTGAAAAACCAGTTGGCTCACCATTGGTCAGGCTGCATCCCATCCGCACCACCCGACATGTGCCAAAACGGAAAAGTGCAGTTTAAACATGACTTAGCGTTGCCTATTTTTATTTTCGAATAAAAATAAATAAGTGCGGACTTACATTTATGAGAAGCGGGGTGATGCGCACACTGTAAACCTGGCACCCGGAGTTGGCGGGGACGGTGCGGGTAACTCGTACGGCAAACTGTATAGCCTCCCCTACCAGGCAACATGATACAACCTGGAGAAAGAAGAGAAGACTAAAGTTAGGGAAAGAATTCCTCCTCCATATTTGCTTTGTGCGAGTTTGCGATATTAATAATGTAATTAAAAAAAATAAAATAAAAAAATAAATAAAAAAAAGGAGGAGGGTTTATTACTACTTTAAATTCATCTGTAAAGTTAGCATCAAAAATATAACAAACACAAAAACATGTAAAAAATTAAATAAATCTTTTAAACCTGAACTCCACGTATGGTGTGTATTGTATATATCATTGTATATATCATTGGGTCAGCTTGGCACAATGTACAGTAAGTAGCCATATCAAATATTAGAGCCTCACGATTCTGGATAAAATGAGAATCAAAATCACGATTCTGAAGACCTTTTTTATTTTAAGGAACGTTTTTATATCAGGAAATTCGCCGGCTGCATGTATTCCAATGGGGGTTGAAACACATGATTCGAGCCAGAGGCTCCAATTGGCTTCAAAAAAGGGTCAATAAGACCCCCACATCTCTCCTCCAGGCTGGAAAGCATGAGAAAAAATGTCACAGATTTCATGCTTTTAGCCGCGAATGCGGCTTTGTTTACATTCCAGTACCTGGGCGTGACGTCATAACATCGCGCCGGGCCTCCGACGATCATAGAGATGACTGGTGACCATCTGGTCACCAGTCATCTCTATGCCTCCCATTCCGGCTGCGGCAGATCGTTTCTCCGGGTCTCCGATGGCACGGGAGAGCCCGGAGAAGCACCGAATGGCGGCGGGAGGGGGGGGGGAACGTCCCCTCCCGTCGCCTATAAGAACGATCAAGCAGTGAAACTGCCGCTATGATCGTTCTTATGGTGCACAGATTCGTCGGCTGAAGAGATGGATATCTGAACGATGCCTGTAGCTGCACCCATCATTCAGATATCCCCACCGAAAGTTCAGGACGTCATATGACGTCCTTGGGCGGGAAGTGGTTAATCTAGCTCCCTTGCTGGCCAGGATGCAGTGACCTATAAGCCCCCATAACACTTCTGGAAGAGCAAGGTCTTTAAACGCTTTCTGAAGCTTAGAAAATTGGTGACGTTTTTTAGAACCAATGGTAAATCATTCCAGAACTTACCCCCCTGCACCGAGAAAGCACGTCCTCCACATCTGTTTCCTCACCCTAGGGACAACGACATTCGTTTGTCCCGCTGAACATTAGGCTAGGCGTAACAGAACATTAGAGCCCACTATCAGTCATGTGGGAACCCAAAGTAGGACAAAGTGAAAGTAAAGGGGAGTAAAAGAGGGGGGGGGGAGTAAGCAGAAGAAAAAGGGGGGGGGGAGTAAGCAAACTTCTTAGCATAAGTCCATAATAGAAAACGAATTGTCTAGTATAGGTTAGGCGTAACATAACCGAGCCCATTATCAGTCATGTGGGAACCCAAAGTAGGACAAAGTGAACATTGGATGGATGAGGGAAAAAAAAAGGGGGGGGGGGGTGGAGGAAATAAGTAGAAAAAAAAAAAAGAGGGGGGGGGGGGGGAGGCAGACTGCTTAGCATAAGTGTGTAATAGAAAACTCATTGGGCTAGATTCAGGTAGCCCTGCGTAATCTTGTGCGATACGTTACGCCGCCGTAAATTAGGGCGCAAGTTCCGTATTCAGAAAGAACTTGCGCCCTAAGTTACGGCGGCGTTAACGTATGTGCTCTGGCGTAAGCCCGCCTAATTCAAATGTGGATGATGTTGGCGTGTTTTAAATTTAGTGTGACCCCACGTATTAGACGTTTTTACGAACGGCGAATGCGCCGTTCGTGAAAGAGTCCCAGTGCGCATGCTCGAAATTCCGCCGCAAATCGTCAATGCTTTAGATGTGGACGTAACTTACGTACAGCCCTATTCGCAAACGACTTGCGCACGTAAAAATTTCAAAATTCAACGCAGGAACGACGTCCATACTTAACATTGCATACGCCTCATATAGCAGGAGTAACCTTACGCCGCAAAAAGCCTAACGGTAAACGACGTAAAAAAATGCGCCGTACGTACGTTTGTGAATCGGCGTATCTACCTAATTAGCATATTCTTCGCGTAAATCGACGGAAGCGCCACCTAGCGGCCAGCGTAAAATTGCAACTAAGATACGACGGCGTAAGAGACTTACGCTGGTCGGATCTTAGTCAAATCTATGCGTAACTGATTCTAAGAATCAGGCGCATAGATACGACACCGCAACTCAGAGATACGACGGCGTATCTATCTCGTACGTGAATCTAGCCCATTGTCCAGTATAGGTTAGGCGTAACCTAACAGAGCCCATTATCAGTCATGAGGGAACTTAAAGTAGGGCAAAATTAAAATTAAATAGATGAGTAAAAGAAGGGGGGGTGGGGGGGGAAGGGGGGTGGAGGAAGTAAGCAGAAAAAAAAAGGGGGCGGGGGGAGTAAGCAAATGTCTTAGCATAAGTCCGTAATAGAAAACTCAATGTCTAGTATAGGCTAGGCGTAACATAACAGAGCCCACTATCAGTCATGTGGGAACCCAAAGTAGGGCAAAGTGAAAATTGAATGGATGAGTAAAAGAGGGAGGGGGGGGAGGCGGGGGGTGGAGGAAATGAGCAGAAAAAAAGTGGGGGGAATAAGCAGAAAAAAAAAAAAATAAGGAGAAAAAGAATAGAGATTGGGATCTTTTAACGATTGATTGTGCAGCTCTATCCCATATCTGATGGATCGCCGGAGAAGCTGACAATCACTGTAGTAGTTGGCACTACTACAGTGAAAGCTACGACGTTTGGATACGGATTATGTTTCTATGCGGGTGGTTTCCCCTCAGCACATTGACCACAGGGGGTCCCTCATTTAGAACCGACTCCATTCACAGAACGCCTTTGTAATTTGTGAATACAAGGAAAGGTCAAAGTGACATGGAGGGATGGCGATGACCCAACATCTACCGGGCGCTCTGTGAACGGCACTGATGCCAAGCCACGGTGGTCAGTGTGCAAAAAAGGGGAAGCCCCTCAGCACAGGACCTGGAAGATTGTAGATATCACCCTGTGGAATGCCAACTACTCCAGTGACGGTCGGCTTCCCCAGAGGCCCATCCGGTATGAGATAGGCAAACTTACATATAGCGCCAAGCAATACATGTCCCTCCTAGGTTCGGCGTTCAATGTCCCTCATTGCTCAACCTTCATATTATTCGATCGCGAATATAATTTCCAGCACAGCACTGACGGCTCAATGGCTACAGGCGCCACGTCTGAGCATCTTTTATAACCCGTTTCCAAGGGAACATAACACCGGGGTCAATCTGCGCACACGGAGAAGGATATTCAGCGCTCTTCTGGTCCATCTGTATATTCCATCTGAGAACTCCCTCGCCGATTCTTCCCGCGATACACCAAGCAGACGTATTCCATTATAACGAGGTCTACAGAGATATGCTGCAGATGGGCGCACAAGAACCGCGAAATCTCCAGAGACAAATCGCAGTCGCTGGCAGATCTCCGCAGAGGTCATGTGAACCACTTTCATGGGCTGACACTGTGTCCAGAACTGGCATCGCTCCAAACATGCCCGGCGCCCATAAATAACTGCTGTGTATCTGTGCCGTGTCCATTCAAGTTACAAATAAAATACAAAAACGGTTGAAATACTTTCAGATCTTAGATCTGGTTACTTTGTAAATACAAAGAGTGACGTGCATGGGGCTAAAGGGACAATTGGAACTTTGGTACAAGAGGATCGCTGTGTGTGGATATTTTTACACAGTTATCTTGGTCCCAACTTGGATGTACCATACCTGTGGGGTCCCTCCAGAACCGTGGCCTTCAAACTGTGGCTCACGAGCCACATGCAGTCTTTGGCTTGCCTTGATCTGGTCCTTGAAGCTTCATAACTCCTACTGATGGGGCACAATCCCTCCCACCGATACCAACGATGGGGCACAATCCCTCGTACGATACCAATGATGGGGCACAATCCCTCCCACCGATACCAATGATGGGGCACAATCCCTCCCACCGATACCAACGATGGGGCACAATCCCTCGTACGATACCAATGATGGGGCACAATCCCTCCCACCGATACCAACGATGGGGCACAATCCCTCGTACGATACCAATGATGGGGCACAGTCCCTCCCACCGATACCAATGATGGGGCACAGTCCCTCCCACCGATACCAACGATGGGGCACAATCCCTCGTACCGATACCAATGATGGGGCACAGTCCCTCCCACCGATACCAATGATGGGGCACAATCCCTCCCACCGATACCAATGATGGGGCACAATCCCTCCCACCGATACCAATGATGGGGCATAGTCCCTGCCACTAATACGCTATTCCTCCCATTGATAGGGTACTATTCCTCCCACTGACACCAATGATGGGACATTATTCTTCCCACCGACACCAATGATGGGCGCACTATTCCTCCCACTGATACCAATGATGGGGGCACTATTCCTCCCACCGACGCCAATGACGGGGGCACTATTCCTCCCACTGACGCCAATGACGGGGGCACTCGTCCTCCCACCAACACCAATGATGGGGGCACTATTCCTCCCACCGACACCAATGATGGGGGCACTATTCCTCCCACCGACACCAATGATGGGGGCACTATTCCTCCCACCGACACCAATGATGGGGGCACTATTCCTCCCACCGACACCAATGATGGGGGCACTATTCCTCCCACTGACACCAATGAAGGGGCATAGTCCCTGCCACTAATACGCTATTCCTCCCATTGATACCAATGATGGGGGCACTATTCCTCCCACTGACACCAATGATGGGGGCACTATTCCTCCCACTGACACCAATGATGGGGCATAGTCCCTGCCACTAATACGCTATTCTTCCCATTGATACCAATGATGGGGCACTATGCCTCCCACCGACACCAATGATGAGGGCACTATGCCTCCCACCGACACCAATGATGGGGGCACTATGCCTCCCACCGACACCAATGATGGGGGCACTATTCCTCCCACTGACACCACCTTCATTGAAAGACAAAAAAAGGGAGGTCGGTGCTTACAACTGCCCCCACCGGCGCATCCATCGCCCCTGTCAAATTTCACCTGCTGCAGGAGGTACCAACCAGGGACAGATCATCCATGGGTGCAGTGTGGGCCAGAGCACAGTGGGTTGTAATTGGAGTCCATTGAAGGACACGGGTCCCATCCCTCTGCTTTTTGTGATCATGCACTTGGTACTGGCTTGCTACAAACTGATGCATGATGGGTAAAGGGGTTAGCCAAGGCTGACCGACAGATCGTTTGCCAGTGTCCAATCCTCCTGCAGGCATCGGGATAACCCAACAGTTTATGACCGTGTCCCCCAATGTTCAAGAAAAAAAAAAAAAAAAGTTTCTTCTGGAGATACTAATGTGGGTGACGAGCTGAATTGGAGGATCCGTGGCGGGTATTGTGCGTTTCACGTCTGCTGGCGCTGGATTGCTGGCACAGTCTGCTGTGTGTATAACAGCATATGTCTGTGTGTGAACACTCAATGAAAACATGTCTATATAGCGCAGGGTGGGGGAGGGAGTGAACTGCGCAGACAGGCAGAGCCGATATCTAAACTATCACATTTCTCTGTGCCCGGAACTCACCTAGTATGCTGGGAATTTCCATTGTTTATATGGGAGACACCCGATCCCCATCAAGAAGAACCGCCAAGAAAAATAATACAGAGGAGGAACCAGAAAGACAACTTATAAGGACATAACATTCCCTTAGGAGGAGGTGATCACATCGGCTGTAGTGTGTATACCTGTAGTAGAAGCTTCCGGAAACTTTGCTGGATCTTTGCTGGATCTTTTAAAGGCACATTTCAGCTCCAGTGCAAGAACGAGCCCAACTCCAGGGGCATTTAAAGGAGTTCTCTGACCTAAAACTTTTAACCCCCGCTGTGCCCGGGCTGCAAAAATATACAAAATAAACTGTCACTTACCTGCCTACGATCCCCCGTTGTTCCGATATCGCCGTCCCGTTCTCCGGGCCCCTTCCGCTTCCTGTGTGTCGGTGACTCATAGTGCGCTCAGCCTATCAGCGGCTGCGACGGGACATTGCCGAGGCCGCTGATAGGCTGAGCGCACTATGAGTCACCGACACACAGGAAGCGGAAGGGGCCCGGAGAACGGGACGGCGATATCGGAACAACGGGGGATCGTAGGCAGGTAAGTGACAGTTTATTTTGTATATTTTTACAGCCCGGGCACAGCGGGGGTTAAAAGTTTTAGGTCAGAGAACTCCTTTAAAGTGGACCTTGCATGGCAAAACCAAAGGATGGCAAACCAAAGGATGGCTTTTTTGGCAGCCCCCCCACCCCCACAAAATGCTTTAAAAGGGGTTTTCCATCCATTTTGTAAGTTTATTAAAAGTCAGCAGCTACAAAAAGTGTAGCTGCTGGCTTTTAATAAATCGATACTTACCTGCTCCACGTTCCAGCGACGCGCCGGACGGGGCTCCGCTCCTCGCCCCGCCCTCGCCGGCCGGCGTCTTCATGCTCAGTGTGGGCACCCGGTCCTGACAGCTTTCGGCTTCACGGCCGGGTGAGCGCCACTGCGCATGCGCGCGCGGCGCCGTCTGATTGGACAGGCGATCGCCGAGGACCTGTCACGTGTCCTGGGCGATCGCCTACAGCAACCCCTTCCTGTAGGTGATTAGGCTTAATCGTCTACCCAAAGGAGGAAGTGGGACAGGAAGTCCCACTCCTCCTGAAGCCCCCACTCCCCCCCCAAAAAAAATTACATGCCAAATGTGGCATGTAAGGGGGAGAGGAGTGGGATAAGCGGAAGTTCCAAATTTGGGTGGAACTCCGCTTTAACCACTTCCATACCGGGCCTATTCTGGCACTTTTCTTCATGTCAAAATTACTCAGAACCCCCAAACATTATATATGGGTTTTTTTTAGCAGACACCCTAGGGAGTAAAATGGTGGTCATTGCAACTTTTTATCTGAAACAGTATTTGCGCAATAATCTTTTAATGCTTTTAAAAAAAAAAAAAAAGTTTCATGAATAAAACGGTAAAGTTAGCCCAATTTTTTTTGTAGAATGTGAAAGATGATGTTACGCCGAGTAAATAGATACCCAACTTGTCACGCTTTAAAATTTGTGCACACTCATGGAATGGCGCCAAACTTCAGTACTTAAAAATCTCTATAGGCGGCGCTTTAATTCTTTTTTTTTTTTTTTACAGGTTACCAGTTTAGAGTTACAGAGGAGGTCTAGTGCTAGGATTTTTGCACATGCTCTAACGCACGCGATAAGGCGTTTACATATGTGGGCGGGACTTACATGCCTAGTCACTTCTGAGCGCGAGCTACCGGGGACAGGGGCGTTTTAATTTTTCCTTAATTTTTATTATTTTAAATCATTTATTTTTTACTTTTACACTAATTTTTGATCAGGGGATGTAATGGGAATCTGTTGTGACAGTCCTCTTTATGGAGAGATGCAGTATATCAATAAGACCCATTGAAAACTTCAACTTATGACGAAACGCGTCTCGGACGGCGCACAGTGATGCACCGCATTCGATGTGAAGGAGGAAGGGCTCCTCTAGTGCCGGCCGGCATCTTTTTATACCCTTATATGAATTTGTGTTTGTAAGTACAATCTTTTTTACAAAATAAACGTTAAAAAACGGTATTATGCTATGGTCCGTGTTTGTCATCTATGATCCACGGACCACCTTGGTGAAGGAGTTAGCGATCCCTCGTTGGATGATTGATCCTGTGGCTCACGGACCCTGTGTTTAACCCACTGACAGAGACCATGGCCGGGATTCAGATACATTGGTGTATCTATTGGCGGGCGTAACGTTTCTCAGATACGTTACGCCACCGTAAATTAGGGCGCAAGTTCCGTATTCAGAAAGAACTTGCGCCCTAAGTTACGGCGGCGTAACGTATGTGGTCCGGCGTAAGCCCGCCTAATTTAAATGTGGATGATGTGGGCGTATTTTATTGAAATTTAGTGTGACCCCACGTATTTTAATTTTTTTATGAACGGCGCATGCGCCGTTCGTGAAAGAATCCCAGTGCGCATGCTCGAAATTATGCCGCAAATCGTCATTGCTTTAGACGTGAACGTAACTTACGTACAGCCCTATACGCAAACAACGTAAAAATTTCAAAATTCGACGCGGGAACGACGTCCATACTTAACATAGGATACCCCTCATATAGCAGGGGTAACTTTACGCCGGAAAAAGCCGAGCGTAAACGACGTAAAAAATGCGCCGGGCGGATGTACGTTTCTGAATCGGCGTATCTACCCAATTAGCATATTCCTCGCGTAAATCTATAGAAGCTCCACCTAGCGGCCAGCGTAAATATGCAGCCTAAGATACGACGGTGTAAGACACTTACGCCGGTCGGATCTTGGGAAAATCTATGCGTAACTGATTCTATGAATCAGGCGCATAGATACGACCCCGCAACTCAGAGTTACGACGGCGTATCAGGAGATACGCCGTCGTAAATGCTCTCTGAATCCGGGCCCATATCTCTTTAAGGCTGTTTTTACTTATCATTCTGGCAAATGGCTTTCCATGTGGTGGCGGTTCTCACGGATGTTATAAACGTTCACTGTGGTGCCGTTCGTCTCAGATGTTGACACCAACAAGATTTATTACCTCTTGGGACATTTTTTCCACATGATTGACTTGTATGTTTATTTATGTTACCACTTATCTAGCATGAGTGCTAGTTGATTTGTGTTGGCGCAGTTTTTTTCTTCTTTTTTTATCAATAAGACCCCACCTCTCTCCTCCAGGCTGGAACGCATGAGATCAAGAAAAAATAAAAATAAAAAAAATAAACACCAATCTCATGCTGACAGCCGCGATCGCGCCTTTGTTTACATCCGGGAACCCGGACGCGACGTCATAACGTCCAGTCTTGTAAAAAGTGAGTTAACAGGTAAATAAATGTATTCCTGAGTCATCTTCCAGGACGGCGCCATTTCTCTCTTGAAAGACGTCCTGGAATATTCCTGAGAAGCAAGCTACCAGGTAATAGACGCCATTTTTTTTTACAGTTGGTTGAAGTGTTGGTTTACAAATGGCTTTCTAAAGCCATGTGTTGGGGGACTGGCAAAAAAAAAAAAAAAAAACAGGAAGAGGACCTTCCCTGTGCCATGGAAGGTCTGGTTTTACCACAATCTGGATCCCTGGGCAGCTCTGGCTCCTATACTCGCTCTGTGCTGTTCTATGTGTACCAACCATAGAACATCTTTATTGAGAAGGCAGGCTCTTATATACACCAAAAAGGATACTTGCAGTAATGAGATGGACAATGACACACTCCACCCACAACATCATACAATGGGTACCAACGAGCCTCCAATACACGTTTATCATCAAATTTCCATTGATGATAAATGTGTATTGGAGGCTCGTTGGTACCCATTGTATGCGTTGTGGGTGGAGTGTGTCATTGTCCATCTCATTACTGCAAGTATCCTTTTTGGTGTATATAAGAGCCTGCCTTCTCAATAAAGATGTTCTATGCCTGGTACACATAGAACAGCACAGAGCAGTGTCTTGAGAGCCAGACTAAGGTTCGTTTACATGACAGTAGCAGACGACATTAAAACCACAGCAAGCTTTTATAGTACACCCGCCCTCTCTCTGCCTGGGAGATATTGAGATCAGTTAAGGAATAAACCAATTATCTCCAGGCAGAGAGCACACAATTTTCCCAAAAGGTTGAACACCCCTTTCCACACAAGGTATCCCTACAATTACATAGCCCCGATCTGGGGGACCAACATATCCAAATTTCACCCAGATCGGTCCAGGGGTTCTTAAAAGAAAACCGAACCTATGAGAAAATACCGAATAAAGTCTATTTTCTTCACAATGCGGATTCAACAATCCAACTCCTCTCCTGGGTTGAATGACGCCCAGTCATTCAATCCACTTCTTTCGAGCCCAGGGCGTCAAGGCTCCACCTCCCGGCCTGGACCCACAGGAGGAATGCTGCAGGCAGCAGTGCCATGCTATTATTCCCCGATTTAAACTTCAGTCCTGACTACTGATGATGCACAATAAAAAAGCACAAGGGAAAAGGGGTTTGGTCCTTTTTGACTGTAGCGCAGTTGTTCCTGAAGGAGATGGGATGGGCAACGACACATATTTGACACCGACGGAGCTCTCCATCTCTCGCACTGTATAGCAGCGGTTCTTGGCTGTTCTAGCACTGCAAGTTAAGCAAGACTTGCGCAAGGGGTTGTAAAGGTTCGTCTTTTATTTTCTAAATTGGTTCCTTTAAAGAGGAGTTCCACCCAAAAATGGAACTTCCTCTTAACCCACTCCTCTCCCCCTGGCATGTAATTTTTTTTTGGGGAGGGGGGAGGGGCTGCAAAGGCGATACGTCATATCGCCTTTTGGCAGCCCCTCCCTGTAGGCGATCGCCTGGGACACGTGACAGGTCCCAGGCGATAGCCTGTCCAATCAAACAGCGCAGCGCCGGGCCGCACCGCGCATGCGCAGTGCTGCTCGCGCATGCGCAGTGGGTGCCGGGCCGTGAAGCCGAAAGCTGTCACGGCCGGGTGCCCACAGTGACAATGAAGACGCCGGCCGGGGAGGAGGGGAGAGAGGAGCGGACCCCCGACTGGCGCGTCGCTGGAACGATGAAGCAGGTAAGTGTCAGTTTATTAAAAGCCAGCAGCTACACTTTTTGTAGCTGCTGACTTTTAATAAACTTAAAAAATGGGTGGAAAACCCCTTTAAGCTAGTGCATTGTTGGTTCACTTACCTTTTCCTTCAATTTCCCTTCTAAATGTTTATTTTCTGTGTTTGAATTTCTCACTTCCTGTTTCTCCTCAGTAAGCTTTCCACCATCATCCGAGCCGTGGAAAGTCATTTAGAACAGCTTACTGAACACCTTACTAAGGAGGAACAGGAAGTGAGAAATTCAGACAAAGAAAACAAAGAAAAAAAAACATTTAGAAGGGAAAGCGAAAGAAAAGGTAAGTGAACCAACAATGCACAAGCTTAAAGGAACCTATTTAGAAAATAAAATATGAACCTTTACAACCCGTTTAAGCAAGACTTAGCTCATACCTTGCCCCACCTAGCTGAAAGACCGGTCCTCCAAAAAACACTTTCACAATCATGTGCAGTTCTTGGCTTATACGTTGCTCCAGCATGCTTCCTGCTAGTTGCAAGACCAGTGCCCCAAAGTCCCTTTACTGGTTTCAGGCTTTCCAGCAGGGGCGGAATAAGGGGTGGTCAGCAGGGACGGCCGCCCTGGGCACTGTGGTATCTTGTAAAATTGGGGGGGGGGGGGGGTTTGTGTTGGGAGGGGGAATTTGAAGGTAGGGGGTGGAAGGAGTGGTGATTTAGGGGGCTTTGTGTTAGAAGGAGGGGGTTTAGAGAAGATGATTTGTGCTCAGAAGGGGTATTTGGGGGGGTCTGTCCTAGAAAAGGGGATATGGGGGAGGGATTGGGCTAGGAGGGGATTATTTTTTTTTTGGGGGGGGGGGGTGACTGAGGAGAATTTGTGCAAGATGGGATGATTGGGGGGGGGGCGACTTGTGCCAAGAAGGGAAAATTGGGGTGGGGTAGGATTTGTGCTTGGAGGGAAAATTTGGGAGGGTGGGTTGCTGGGAGTGGCGATTTAGGGGGGAGATTTGTGTTGGAAAGAGGGATGGGGTATGCTCCTACATCTTGTGGAGGGGGTGGGTGCACAGTTGTGCATGCTCGCCCTGGACTCTACAGTGGCAGTGGGGGGGGGGGGATCGAAAGTTTGAGCACCCCAGGTAAAAATTTGTATTAATGTGCATAACGAAGCCAAGGAAAGATGGAAAAATCTCCAAAAGGCATCAAATTACAGATTAGACATTCTTATAATATGTAAAAAAAAAAGTTAGATTTTATTTCCATCGTTTACACTTTCAAAATTACAGAAAACAAAAAAAAATGGCGTCTGCAAAAGTTTGGGCACCCTGGCTTTGTTATGCACATTAATACAAATTTTTACCTGGGGTGCCCAAACTTTCGATCCCCACTGTAGATGACCTTGTCCCAGCATTGCTTTCCAGTGTTCTGCCGAGAAAGGTCCCCCCAGCGCATAATGCCCCCCCCGTACTGCGCAGGCGCAGCGCGTGCGCAGTAGCGAGTACAAAGGAGCCACCGAAAATCGCTGAAGATGAACAGCTGTGAAAGAGCTGTACACAGCGCCTGCGCAACGAGCACGACACTGTGCCACACGCTGCTGATGCTCGTGCAACTCTGCAAGGGGCAGGTGTATTATTATTTTTATATCGTGTAAGGGGTGAATGGCACCTCTGTCCATCAATTTAAAATACGGCCCTGCAATAGTATTCAGAGGAAATGCCCTCTCCTGCCTGCAGCAGACTGATGACATCACCTTAGCCTAGACAAAGTCACTGGACTGGAGCTTGAAGAGGGCATTTTAGTGATAAAAGTAAAACATTCATGCTGCAAAAATTGTGAAATGTTGAAAATGTATTATGCAGATAATGACAGGTTCACTGTGAAATTGCCATGTACGATTATAGAGGGCGGTGATAGGTGGAGGCGGGTGGGAGGGGCCTTTGTCCCTGGGTGGGGCAGGAACTGATAATAGAATGATCTCCGTACCACGCCTGTCCTTGTTCTGTTATCTCCGTACCTTTCACCTCTATAGAGTCCATCGCCTCGGCACTCCTTCCCAGGTAAAGCTGCAGATCAGCAACATTGACTCAGACGCCGTGCACGCTGGAGCGCAGAAAATGGACGTCTTTTGGAGTTTATGGGCTTTAAAAAATAAAAAAAAATCGCCCACTCTATGTTCTCCTATGTGTCCAATGTCCATGCACACAGACGTTTATCAGCAGTGAGGTTTATCGGTCGTTTTCTGAACGCCCTAAAATCGCATTCAGGAGTCAATTTTTCTGACCACAGAAAACACCAAGCGCTTATAAATGTCGATAAACGCTCAAACCCGCGGCTCACCAACGTTTAACGTTTTTAAAACCATTGAAAATAAATTAACCACTTAAGCCCAGAGCCTCTGAGATTTGCTATTTACAAAAATGATTTAGGAAAAAAATAAATATATAATGTTTCGGGGGTTCTAACACCCTAGAGAATAAAATGGCGGTCTTTTCAATACTTTATGTCGCACTGCATTTGCGCCGCCTGCGCTATAGCCGGATGATGGCTACAGCGCGGACCCCAAATGCAGGGAGGACGCGCGCTGTGATCACCCTAGTCACCGAGACTCCAGCGATTTGGAGACGGGTGGGGGCCATCTTCTTTTCACTCGTCTCCATACACAGCAACAGAGGACCAGATCGCCTGCGCCGCTGCCGACGGCTCCGGTAAGCGGCAGAGGGCACCGGAGAATGGCGTTAGGGGCCCCTCTCCTGCTGCTGATAGAAGTAATCTTGCGGCGTATCCGCCGCAGAGACCACTTTTATCTTGTAGCGGACCGCTGGCTGAAGAAGAGGATACCGGGGTTATGGCAGCTAGCTGCTACCATAACAACGGTATTCCTCTTCAAACAGCCGATGTTAAACTGCGGCGGGCGGTCTGTAAGTGGTTTAAAAAAAAAAACGCCAAGGCTGAAAAACGCCAATAACCACCATTACAAAAACGTTAAAAAAACTTTGGAGGAGATGCAGGGGGAGGCCGCCGTGATGCCAAGGAGGAGATGCAGGGGGAAACCGCCGTGATGCCAATGAGGAGATGCAGGGGGAAGCCGCCGTGATGCCAAGGAGGAGATGCAGGGGGAAACCGCCGTGATGCCAAGGAGGAGATGCAGGGGGAAGCCGCCGTGATGCCAAGGAGGAGATGCAGGGGGAAACCGCCGTGATGCCAAGGAGGAGATGCAGGGGGAAGCCGCCGTGATGCCAAGGAGGAGATGCAGGGGGAAGCCGCCGTGATGCCAAGGAGGAGATGCAGGGGGAAGCCGCCGTGATGCCAAGGAGGAGATGCAGGGGGAAACCGCCGTGATGCCAAGGAGGAGATGCAGGGGGAAGCCGCCGTGATGCCAAGGAGGAGATGCAGGGGGAAACCGCCGTGATGCCAAGGAGGAGATGCAGGGGGAAGCCGCCGTGATGCCAAGGAGGAGATGCAGGGGGAAGCCGCCGTGATGCCAAGGAGGAGATGCAGGGGGAAGCCGCCGTGATGCCAAGGAGGAGATGCAGGGGGAAACCGCCGTGATGCCGGGGAAGCCACTGCCAGGAGGGAAGTGATGCCTGGACAAGAGATGAAGTGCGGGGCCGGTAACCAACTGGGCGGTGGGCAGATGACCCAACTCTCCCCCCCCCCCCCCCCCCAAAAAAAAATACCACCAATGGTCCTCAGTCACTTTCAGCCCTGGGTAAGGGGCCCTGTCAGGTAGGCTGAATGGGGCCCCGTGAATTCTAACAGCAGCCCTGCCGTCAGTGATAAATGGTTTGTCTCATCCCTGTAAATGGATACATATAGAAGTTCTTTTGAAAAACACCACACTTATTAGCAGGATCACCAGGTGAGATAAAGGAAAGAAAGCCTACAAAAAAAGGAAATGAATGCAGCCACCACATGTAAGAATTGGTAAGCAGCCACAGAATAAAGGGCAGAAGCAATCTGAATGCGCTAAACCATTCTATTAAAAAAGAAAAGCGGGATCCTGGGTAATTAGGGTTAATAGGATTCTTTGCAGGATGTTCTGGCGTTTGTGAAACTCCACATAATCCACTTATGAGGGTCTGACCGAGTGACTGAGAGGCGTCTTGTTTTCAGGAACAGATGGGCGATTAGTGCGTTGGGGGAAGCCGCAGCGCTGGGTGGCTGATCGCGGTGCGCAGGCGATGGTGGCAGCGTGCCAGGCCCTTGGTACGAGGCTCCTGCAGCGGACACAAATCACTCCGCACCCATTAACCCCGCACAAGCCCGACGCACGGTGAACGTCTCTCTAGGTCACCGGAGGACGGGGGCCGCCAGCAGTTACTTTTGTCGCGGTAATCCCTTTCCTAGATGTAGAGCGCGGCTCCTCAACCCTTTTAACTCTGCGATCCCCAAGTCCCAGGATTGTTCTCTGCAACCCAACTGTCGGTGTGACATTGTTTCGGGACGCTTTGATAGGAGTGAATACATAGGAGGGGGGGACAAAATGACACAACCACAAACAATTTAACAGCTGAACTGGCAAACGGCTAAATATACAGATGGAATGCATAAAAAAGGAGTCCGTTTTACCTGCCAAAGGTTTCCCACTTGTGTCCATCCAATCGTGAGATTTACACAGCTCTGCCATACAGCACAGCCCTATCTGGCAGGTGAGCAAACCTGATTTTTTATTAATTTTTTTATACAAGCAGCTGGTAGAAATAGGTGGCTGTGCCGCGGTTTTACTGCCTCCCAAATCCACTCACTTAAATTCTAATATTACAGCCGAATGGGGGCTGTACACATGCCGCGGCCAGGGCAATTTTAGCTACAGAGTCTGACAGGCGCTCTTTGCACATTTGACTTTGTGGGATGAAGTGGTGGATGCCAGGTGTTCACCCAAGTCGGATATAAACTATGGGGTGGATTCACGTAGATTTTGGCCGGCGTAGCGTATCTCAGATACACTACGCCGCCGTAAGTTTGAGCCGCAGGTCCCGTATTCACAAAGAACTTGCGCTTAAACTTACGGCGGCGCAGTGTAACTGGGCCGGCGTAAGCCCGCCTAATTCAAAATAGGCTGGTTGGGGGCGTGTTCTATGTAAAATACTAGTGACCCCACGTATTTTACGTTTTTAACGAACGGCGCATGCGCCGTCCGTGGACGTATCCCAGTGCGCATGCTCCAAAATGACGTCGTTTGCGTAACTCGTCCGTGAATGGGGCTGGCCGTAATTTACGTTCACGTCGAAAGCCGACGTCATTTTGGAGCATGCGCACTGGGATACGTCCACGGACGGCGCATGCTCCAAAATGACGTCGGCTTTCGACGTGAACGTAAATTACGGCCAGCCCCATTCACGGACGAGTTACGCAAACGACGTAAAATTTGACTCGGTTCCGACGTCCATACTTAACATTGGCTGCGCCATGGTTTTGGTGGTTTATCTTTACGCCGGAAAAAGCCTAACGTAAACGGCGTATCTGTACTGCGACGGCCGGGCATACGTTCTTGAATAGGCGTATCTAGCTGATTTACATATTCTAGGCGTAAATCAGCATACACGCCCCTAGCGGCCAGCGTAAATATGCAGTTAAGATACGACGGCGTAGGAGACTTACGCCGGTCGTATCTTAGCAATATTTAAGTGTATCTCAGTTTGAGAATACGCTTAAATATACGACGGCGGGGATTCGGACTTACAACGGCGTATCTACTGATACGCCCGTCGTAAGTCTTAATGAATATACCCCTATATAAACAAGATGAAAGCAGTCCAATTCGTCCACTGAGGTCAATGGGAGTGCGCGGCAACTGTGAGGCAAGCTGTCCAACTCGCCCATTAAGGCCAGTGACAATGCGCCGTAACCATGAGCCCAACTGTCAAATTCACCCATTCAGGTCAATGGGAGCGTGTCGCAACCGCCAGCCTAGTTGTCAAACTTGCCCGTTGCGGCCAATGGGAGCACCCCGCAAAACCACAAGCCTAGCTGTCAATGGGAGCGCCCCGCAACCACAAGCCTGTCAAACTTGCCCATTGCGGTCAAAGGGAGCACCCAGCAACCACAATTTTAGCTGTCAATGGGAGCGCCCCGCAACCAGAAGTCTAGCTGTCAAACTTGCCCAGTGCGGTCAATAGGAGCACCCCCGCAACCACAAGCTTGGCCGTCAATGGAAGCTCCCCGCAAACCATAAGCCTAGCTGTCCAACTCGCCCATTAAAAAGGTCAGTGAGAGCGTGCCGCAACTGTGAACCTAACTGTCAAATTCACCCATTCAGGTCAATGGGAGCGTGTCGCAACCGCCAGCCTAGTTGTCAAACTTGCCTGTTGCGGTCAATAGGAGCACCCCGCAAAACCACAAGCCTAGCTGTCAAACTTGCCTGCTGCGGTCAATGGGAGTGCCCCGCAACCACATGCTTGTCAAACTTGCCCATTGCGGTCAATAGGAGCACCCCGCACCCACAAGCTTAGCTGTCAATGGAAGCGCCCCACAAACCATAAGCCTAGCTGTCCAACTCGCCCATTAAAAAGGTCAGTGAGAGCGCGCCGCAACTGTGAACCTAACCGTCAAATTCACCCATTCAGGTCAATGGGAGCGTGTCGCAACCGCTAGCCTAGTTGTCAAACTCTCCCACTGAGGCCAATGGGAGCACCCTGCAACCACAAGCCTAACTGTCAAACTTGCCCACTGTGGTCAAAGGGAGAGCGCCGCAACCACAAGCTTGTTCAACGTGCCCATTGCGGTCAATGGGAGCGCCCCGTAACCAAAAGTCTAGCTGTCAAACTTGCCCATTGCGGTCAATAGGATCGCCCCACAACCACAATCCTAGCTGTCAAACTTGCCTGTTGTGGTCAATGGGAGCGCCCCGCACCCACAAGCCTAGCTGTCAATGGGAACGCCACGCAACCACAAGCTTGTCCAACTTGCCCATTGCAGTCAATGGGAGCGCCCCACAACCACAATCCTAGCTGTCAAACGTGCCTGCTGTGGTCAATAGGAGCGCCCCATGGTGAGGCCTATGGGCGTTTGACATCCAGGGCCATCGCATTCAGGAAAGGAGGGTTTCAGCGTTAACGCTTGATGCGCCTAAACGCACTTAAACGCTAGGCGTGTTCAGCACTTGGGGGACACTGGCAAAGATTCCTTTTTTTGGGGTGGCCAAAAGGTAGTTATGGGGAAAACTTATTCCTTCATCAGCATATATTATAATACACACAACGTGCGAGGTCCGCACCTTACCTTCACATTACTGGACTTTACCACGCTGGCTACTTGCTTGACAGACAGCTCCAGAGGCCCTTGGCCATTGTCCTCCTCAAACATCAATCGCAGAGAACCCTGAGCAGAGGAGAAAACACAATCAGAAGGATTCAGCAAAGTGTCGCGAGTTGGGTTGCAACATACAGTGTATTAACAGTTTTCTATTATTGGATATGTTTTATAGCAGAAAGTAAAAAAAATAATAATCGCCCTAAGTGTAGTGCACATGGAAGGCGTTAAGGAGCGCTTTTTTTGGTTAAAGTGTAAAAAAAAAAAATGAAAAACCCAGTGTGTCGAGCATTTGTATTCGGCCCCCTTTACTCCAATACCCCCAACTAAAACCTAATGGAACCAATTGCCTTCAGAAGCCACCTAATGAGTAAATAGAGTCCACCTGTGTGTAATTTAATCTCAGTATAAATACAGCTGTTGGGGGTTGTTTTTCAAGGGTTGGGCTTGGCCCCTTAGTTCCAGTGAAGGGAACTCTTAAAGGGGTTGTAAAGGTAAATGTTTTTTCACCTTAATGCATCCTATGCATTAAGGTGAAAAAACATCCGACAGTACCGCCCCCCCCCCCGAGCCCCCGTTTTATTTACCTGACCCCTCGAAAGTCCCTCGTGATCCTCTTCGGTTCCCAGCCTGCCCGTTGATTGGCTAGGCTGGACGGATTGATAGCAGCGCAGCCATTGGCTGGCGTTGCTGTCAATCACAGTGGCTGACGCGACTCGCCGGGGGCGGGGCCGAGTGATACAGTCGGCGGCTATGCCCGCCGCTGTATCACGGGAGCACGCCCGCAAAAGCTTTCCACTATGCAAGGGAGCTCGCATGAAGGTGGAAAGCTTTTGTGAGGAGGAGCCGAGACAGCCGCCGAGGGACCCCAGAAGACAGGATACGGGGACACCCTGTGCAAAACGAGCTGCACAGTGGAGGTAAGTATAACATGTTTGTTATTAAAAAAAAAAAAAAAAGTTGGCCTTTAGTGTTCCTTTAACCACTTGCTTACTGGGCACATATACCCCCCTCCTGCCCAGGAGAAATTTCAGCTTCCGGCACTGCGTCGCTTTAACCGACAATTGCGCGGTCGTGCGACGTGGCTCCCAAACAAAATTTACGTCCTTTTTTCCCCACAAATAGAGCTTTCTTTTGGTGGTATTTGATCCCCTCTGCGGTTTTTATTTTTTGCGCTATAAACAAAAAAAAGAGCGGCAATTTTGAAAAAAAAAAAAAAATACAATATTTTTTACTTGTTGCTATAATAAATAGCCCAATTTAAAAAAAAAAAAAAAAAAAAATCGCAATAAGCGACTGGTTTGCGCAAAAGTTATAGTGCCTACAAAATAGGGGACAGAATTATTTTTTTTTATTATTTTTTTTTACTAGTAATGGCGGCGATCTGTGATTTTTATTGGGACTGCGACATTATGGCGGACACATCGGACACATTTTTGGGACCATTGTCATTTATACTGCGATCAGTGCTATAAATATGCACTAATTACTGTATAAATGTGACTGGCAGGGAAGGGGTGAGGAAGGGGTTAAATGTGTATCCTATATAGTGTTCTAACTGTAGGGGGAGGGGGGTGACTGGGGGAGGGGACCGATCTGTGTCCCTATGTACAAGAGACACAGATCGGTCTCCTCTCTCCCTGACAGGACGCTGTCTCTGTGTGAGCCGGCAATTAGAGATGATCTCATATGTTTACATTTGAGATCATCTCTCATTGGCCGCACAGATCGCATACCAAATGGCCACTCTGATTGGCCGTTCACGGCGATCTGTGATTGGCGGTGTCCAAGGGACACGGCCAGCACAATATTTCCCCGCTGTGCGCTCGGGAGTGCGTGCGAGGAAATGACATCCTCCTGGATTTTCAGGTCCGCGCTGAAGCCGTCATTCGGCTTTAGCGCGGGCCTCAAGTAGTTAAGGCACGGGTTCTCAACCTGTGGCCCTCCAGCTGTTGTGGAACTACAAGTCCCATGAGGCATTGAAAGCAGCTGACAGTTACAAGCATGACTCCCAAAGGCAGGGGCATGATGGGACTTGTAGTTCCGCAACAGCTGGAGAGCCACGGATGAGCACCCATGCTTTAAGGCGTCAGCATACCAAGACATTTTGGACAATTTCATGCTCCCAACTTTGTGGGAACAGTTTGGGGACGGCCCCTTCCTGTTCCAACATGACTACACACCAGTGCACAAAGCAAGGTCCATAAAGACATGGATGGGTGGAGAAACTTGACCGGCCTGCACAACCCGATAGAACACCTTTGGGATCATTTTGAGCCAGGCCTTCTCGTCCAACATCAGTGCCTGACCTCACAAATGCGCTTCTGGAAGAATGGTGAAACATTCCCATAGACACACTCCTAAACCTTGTGGACGGCCTTCCCAGAAGAGTTGAAGCTGTTATAGCTGCAAAGGGTGGGCCAACTCAATATTAAACCCTACAGACTAAGACTGGGATGCCATTAAAGATCATGTGAGTGTAAAGGCCGGCGTCCCAATACTTTTGGTAATATATATATTCCACAATCCTGCACACTCTCAGTACTAGGAAACCCATGAGAAGAGAGTTATGCGATTGCTGACCTCGTTCTGGAAGAGAGAACCATCTGGCTGTCCTGGGGGAGCCGTCTGCAGCCAGTGGAGTGAGACCTGACCTGTATTTCTTCTTCCAGGTCAGTGACTCTGGATGTACTGAGCTCAGAAGATTACAGCACTTCCAGAACGCAGGTCGCGACCGGCGCACTTCTCTCCTATCAGGTGAATCCCGGCAGATATAGAAGACTCCGATGAATACAGCTTTGTATTTATTAGTACGTCTTTTATTTATTTTTTAATACAAGCTGTATAAGTGATAGAAACTGACTTTGTAAATTCAGCCTTCAGTCCCTCTACAGCAGAGCTCAGATTGGGGGAGGGAGAAGCAGCACAAGGAGGAGGGAGAAGCAGCACAAGGAGCCAATCAGTTGTGCTGTGGTGTATCACCAGTGTCCAGCTGATAGAAGGATAGAGCAGAGTGACAGAGAAATGAGCTCATCAGTCTGCTCCTTCTCCTTTCACTGTCCAGTCTCAGGTTGGGGGGAGGGGAGGGGTGACAATACCTAGAAGTGTTATTCTATTTAAAGAGGAACATCATTCCCTTTAGATTTTTTTATTTTCTTTTAACCACCTCAATACCGGGCACTTTCCCCCCTTCCTGCCCAGGACAGTTTTTAGCTCTCAGCGCTGTCGCACTTTGAATGACAATTGCGCGGTCATGCTACACTGTACCCAAACTAGGTTTTTATCATTTTCTTCCCACAAGTAGAGCTTTCTTTTGGTGATATTTGATCACCTCTGGGGTTTATATTTTTTGCAAAACTAAAGAAAGACCAAATATTTTTGATAAAAAAAGTTTTTTCTTAGTTTGTCATAAAATGTTTCCCCTTCAAAGTTTTCCCCCCTTCACTCATCAGTATGAGGCCGAACTGGTGGGCACCGATGAGGCCGAACTGGTGGGCACCGATGAGGCCGAACTGGTGGGCACCGATGAGGCCGAACTGGTGGGCACCGATGAGGCCGAACTGGTGGGCACCGATGAGGCCGAACTGGTGGGCACCGATGAGGCCGAACTGGTGGGCACCGATGAGGCCGAACTGGTGGGCACCGATGAGGCCGAACTGGTGGGCACCGATGAGGCCGAACTGGTGGGCACCGATGAGGCCGAACTGGTGGGCACCGATGAGGCCGAACTGGTGGGCACCGATGAGGCCGAACTGGTGGGCACCGATGAGGCCGAACTGCTGGGCACCGATGAGGCCGAACTGCTGGGCACCGATGAGGCCGAACTGCTGGGCACCGATGAGGCCGAACTGCTGGGCACCGATGAGGCCGAACTGCTGGGCACCGATGAGGCCGAACTGCTGGGCACCGATGAGGCCGAACTGCTGGGCACCGATGAGGCCGAACTGCTGGGCACCGATGAGGCCGAACTGCTGGGCACCGATGAGGCCGAACTGCTGGGCACCGATGAGGCCGAACTGCTGGGCACCGATGAGGCCGAACTGCTGGGCACCGATGAGGCCGAACTGCTGGGCACCGATGAGGCCGAACTGCTGGGCACCGATGAGGCCGAACTGCTGGGCACCGATGAGGCCGAACTGCTGGGCACCGATGAGGCCGAACTGCTGGGCACCGATGAGGCCGAACTGCTGGGCACCGATGAGGCCGAACTGCTGGGCACCGATGAGGCCGAACTGGTGGGCACTGATATGTAGAATTGATGATGGGCACCGATGGCACTGCTGGGGTCTTCTATACAGGTAACAAGCCGAGATTAGGAGCACTCGTTTTAACAACTTAAGGACCGCCTAACGCCAATATACGTCAGCAGAATGGCACGGCTGAGCACATGGACGTATATATACACACGTCCCCTTTAAGAGCCCAGCCGTGGGTGGCGCGCGCACGCGACCCGGTCCGAAGCTCCGTGACCGCGGGACCCAATCGCCGCCGGTGTCCCGCGATCGGTCACAGGAGCTGAAGAACGAGGAGAGGTGTTCTTCTGCGTGGCCGTGACACTGCTCGTCTGTTCCCTGATGTAGGGAACGACGATCACTGATGTCACACGTCCAGCCCCGCCCCCTACAGTTAGAAACACACATGAGGTCACACCTAACCCCTACAGCGCCCCCTAGTGGTTAACTCCTAAAATTCAATTGTCATTTTCACAGTAACCAGTGCATTTTTATAGAACTTTTCGCTGTGAAAATGACAATGGTCCCAAAAATGTGTCAAAATTGTCCGATGTGTCCGCCATAATGTCGCAGTCACAAAAAAAAAAAAAAAAATTAATAAAAATGCCATAAAACTATCTCCTATTTTGTAAACACTATAAATTTTGCGCAAACCAATCGATAAACGCTTATTGCGATTTTTTTTTAACCAAAAATAGGTAGAAAAATACGTATCGGCCTAAACTGAGAAAAAATAATGTTTTTTTCTATATTTTTGGGGGATATTTATTATAGCAAAAATTAAAAAATATTGCATTTTTTTTTAAATTGTCGCTCTATTTTTGTTTATAGTGCAAAAAAAAAAAAAAACGGCAGAGGTGATCAAACACCACCAAAAGAAAGCTCTATTTGTGGAAAAAAAAAAAAAAAAAAAAAAGACCTTCATTTTGTTTGGGAGCCACGTCGCACGACCGCGCAATTGTCAGTTAAAGCGACGCAGTGCCGAATCGCAAAAACTGGCCAGGTCCTTTACCTGCATAATGGTCCGGGGCTTAAGTGGTTAAAGAGAGTGCTCCTAATCTCAGCTCATTACCTGTATAGAAGACACCTGGGAGCCAGAAATCTTGCTGATTGATAGGGGATCAAATACTTATTTCACTCATTGAAATGCAAATCAATTTATAACTTTTTTGAAGTGCCCACCAGTTCGGCCTCACCAGTGGCCACCAGTACAGCCTCACCAGTGGCCACCAGTACAGCCTCACCAGTGGCCACCAGTACAGCCTCACCAGTGGCCACCAGTACAGCCTCACCAGTGGCCTCCAGTACAGCCTCACCAGTGGCCACCAGTACAGCCTCACCAGTGGCCACCAGTACAGCCTCACCAGTGGCCACCAGTACAGCTTCACCAGTGCCCACCAGTACCGCCTCACCAGTGGCCACCAGTACAGCCTCACCAGTGGCCACCAGTACAGCCTCACCAGTGGCCACCAGTACAGCCTCACCAGTGGCCACCAGTACAGCCTCACCAGTGGCCACCAGTACAGCCTCACCAGTGGCCACCAGTACAGCCTCACCAGTGGCCACCAGTACAGCCTCACCAGTGGCCACCAGTACAGCCTCACCAGTGGCCACCAGTACAGCTTCACCAGTGGCCACCAGTACAGCTTCACCAGTGGCCACCAGTACGGCCTCACCAGTGCCCACCAGTACGGCCTCATCAGTGCCCACCAGCTCGGCCTCATCAGCGCCCACCAGCTCGGCCTCATCAGCGCCCACCAGCTCGGCCTCATCAGCGCCCACCAGCTCGGCCTCATCAGCGCCCACCAGCTCGGCCTCATCAGCGCCCACCTGCTCGGCCTCATCAGCGCCCACCTGCTCGGCCTCATCAGCGCCCACCAGCTCGGCCTCATCAGCGCCCACCAGCTAGGCCTCATCAGTGCCCACCAGCTCGGCCTCACCAGTGCCCACCAGCTCAGCCTCACCAGTGCCCACCAGCACGGCCTCACCAGTGCCCACCAGCACGGCCTCACCAGTGCCCACCAGCTCGGCCTCATCAGTGCCCACCAGCACGGCCTCACCAGTGCCCACCAGCACGGCCTCATCAGTGCCCACCAGCACGGCCTCATCAGTGCCCACCAGCACGGCCTTACCAGTGCCCACCAGCACGGCCTCATCAGTGCCCACCAGCACGGCCTCACCAGTGCCCACCAGTTTTTCTGGACATTTTTGTTGTTCTTCTGTCTCTCACTGTTAAAATAAACCTTCCAATAAATATGATAGACTGATCATTTCTTTGTCAGTGGGGAAATGTACAAAATCAGCCAGGGGGGAAATACTTTTCCCCCCCTCGCTGTAATAAATCCATTTCATATATACGGCATTTAGCCCTTTGTTGTCGGATTGTGGAAGGCGGGCAGAACACGCACACACACGACCTTTTATTCAGCTCGCCGGCTGGAACTGAGCCCAGGACCCCGGCGCTGCAAGGCAATACAGCTCGGAAACAATGTGCTTCCATCAAAGCGGGGGTATGAAGGCAGAGACGTGGTACGGAGCGGCGCAGCTGTCTCACACCCCAACACTTGGCTGAACAGCTGCAGTGACGGCACGCTGCCCCCCCGGCACGCTGCCCCCCCCCTCACCCACAACAATACATCAGTCACTTTGCGCCAGGCCAAGTCTACCCTTAGGGGGAAAAGCACGCATGGATTTCCCCTTCTCTTCATAATGCAGCCATTCTCCTTTTTATATCTGCAGCTAAAAAAATCAATCTCTTCCTTCCTCTGGGCGAGCTTTTGTAGAATCGCTGTATAAAAAGAAATCAGGCAGCGACAATGGCGGTCCGGGCCGCGCGCCACATAAATCAGGATGGATCCAGGCATCCTCTAAATTTAATCTGACACACGATCTTCGCTGCTAAGTAAAAGCCCTTAAAAGCCTCATAAAAGCGGCAGAGGCGATTCGCTTTGTGATTTGTCATCGTTAGAAGCTTTAGTGCCGCACTGGTAGATCTGAAAAAAAAAAAACGTGGACGCCGCACAGGACGCACCGCCGGCGCCGCCCATTGGACCCTCCATGTGAAGGCCGAGCGCCCATCGCCGGGTCCTCCCCAATGCGGGGAATGTGTATTAGGCACGGGAATCCTTGGCTGACCTTTCTCGGGGGGAAGGATGCTCATAGACGCAAAGAGACTGTCGCATTATATGAAGGATTTCATCAATCACCGATCGCTGGGGTTTGGTTGGCTAATAACCGGGACAGGGAAACGCTGCAATGTTATAGGAAGGGCTCCGCGGCACGTCGCTCTAAGCAAACCTGACAAAAGAAAAAAAATCTGGGCCGCCCGCCACATCTCTACTACAGTGTTTCTCAACTCCAGTCCTCAAGGCACCCCAACAGGTCAGGTTTTCAGGATTTCCCTCAAATGAAACCGCTGTGGTGATTCCAAAGGCAGTGAAACTGATCAAATCACCTGTGCAAAATGATGGAAAGCCTGAAAATATGACCTGTTGGGGTGCCTTGAGGACTGGAGTTGAGAAACATCGCTCTACTACATGGGAGTGACCCACTAGGCCAGTGGTGTCCAAACTGCAAGCCGCAGTTGTGGACCTGTGCTGGCCTTTAGTCAGCCCCTGCGACACCGTTCCTCCCACCGACGCCAGCGACGGGGCGCCATTCCTCCCACCGACGGGGCGCCATTCCTCCCACCGACACCAGCGATGGGGCGCCATTCCTCCCACCGACACCAGCGATGGGGCGCCATTCCTCCCACCGACACCAGCGATGGGGCGCCATTCCTCCCACCGACACCAGCGATGGGGCGCCATTCCTCCCACCGACACCAGCGATGGGGCGCCATTCCTCCCACCGACACCAGCGATGGGGCGCCATTCCTCCCACCGACGCCAGCGATGGGGCGCCATTCCTCCCACCGACGCCAGCGATGGGGCACCATTCCTCCCACCGACACCCGTGATGGGACACCATTCCTCCCACCGACACCCGTGATGGGACACCATTCCTCCCACCGACACCCGTGATGGGACACCATTCCTCCCACCGACACCTGTGATGGGGCACCATTCCTCCCACCAACACCCGTGATGGGGCACCATTCCTCCCACCGACACCCGTGATGGGGCACCATTCCTCCCAGACACCAGTGATGGGGCACCATTCCTCCCACCGACACCCGTGATGGGGCACCATTCCTCCCAGACACCAGTGATGGGACACCATTCCTCCCACCAAGACGCCTCCCGCTCACCTGACAAATTAAATTTAAAATACTATCAACTACCGCGTTTCCCTGAAATAAGACCTACCCCGAAAAAAAGACCTAGCTTTATTTTCCAGGAGGGCTGCAATATAAGCCCTACCCCAAAAATAAGCCCTAGTTTAAAAGCTTGTAATATCCTATACTCCACTCTATTACAGTAGTATATATAATGTACAGTGGCCCAGATTCAAGAAGCACTTGCGCCCGCGCAACCATAGTTGCGCGGCGCAAGTGCTTACTTGCTCCGGTGTAACGAGTGCTCCTGATTCAGGAACCTCGTTACACCGACTGCAGCCTAGGATGTGACAAACATAAGCCTCCTTATGCCTTCACATCCCAGGCTGCATTCTTGCGTTGGCCGCTAGGGGGCGCGGCCTTTGTGATCGGCGTGTAGTATGCAAATTGCATACTACCACCGATTCACAAAAGTTGCGCGGGCCCTTCTCACGCAAGGTACGGAGTTTCCGTACGGCGCCTTTAGCATAAGGTTGCTCCTGCTAATAGCAGGCGCAGCCAATGCTAAAGTATAGCTGCGCCTCCCGCTCGCGACGTTTAAATTTCACGTCGTTTACGTAAGTGAACCGTGAATGGCGCTGGACGCCATTCACGTTCACTTACAAGCAAATGACGTCCTTGCGACGTCATTTGCCGCAATGCACGTCGGGAAAGTTTCCCGACGGAGCATGCGTTGTTCGCTCGGCGCGGGAGCGCGCCCAATTTAAATGATTCCCGCCCCCGGCGGGATCATTTACATTAGGCAGCCTTGCGCCCGGCTGCTTAGCATATTGCCCGCGCAATTTACGGAGCAACTGCTCCATGAATCGCGGGCAAAGCGCAATATTTGCGTGGGCGCAGAGAAAAAAAATTTGCTCTTTGCCCACGCAAATATTGCGCGATTCTACTTGAATCTGGGCCAATGTGTGTGTTTCTCTAATATAATTGCAGGGAAGAGAGCTCCAGCGGGTCACAGAAGTGCAGAGCGGCACTATGACGAAGGTATTTGGCACAATTATAGTACAGAAACACACACATTGTACATTATATAATACTGTAATAGAGTGGATTATACAAGCATTTTAACTCAGTTCACACTGGGGATTCCTGACAGGCAGGGAGGGAGAGGAGGAGAGAAGACTGCACATTACATGGTAAGACCTACCCCGAAAATAAGCCCTACTGTGTCTTTTGTTGCCAAAATTAATATAAGACCCGGGCTTATTTTCGGGGAAACACGGTACAACTCAGCCCCCAGCTACATCACTAGCCTAGTCTCAAAATACCAAAGTCCTCCTGCTCTCTAGTTCCCTTGTCACCTTCTCCCATGCTCGCCTCCAGGACTTTTCCAGAGCCTCTCTAATCCTATGGAACACTCTACCCCAAGCTGTCTGATTATCTCCTACTCTATTCGCTTTTAGACAATCCCTGAAAACCCTACTATTCAGAGAAGCCTATTCTACCCACACCTAATAACTGCATTTTCTCCGTTAGTTCATCCCCCCACAGTTATTACCTTTTGTATCACTTGACCCTCCATTCTAGATTGTAAGCTCTAACCAGTAGGGCCCTCTGATCCCCCTTCTATTGACTGTCCTCATGTCGTAAAGCGCTGCGCAAACTGTTGGCGCTATATACTGTATTTATCAACGTATAACATGCACCCCAAGTTTAAGAGGGAAGTTTGAGGGGGAAAAAAAAGTGCCCATCAATGCAGCCTTATCAGTGTCCATCTACAGCGGTGCCCATCCATGGCTGTGCAAAATTTTTGCAAATAAGATACAGTGGGCTAGATTCAGGTACCTGCGCTTGTTCTTACGGCGGCGCAGCGTATCCTATTTACGCTACGCCGCCGTAACTTACAGGAGCAAGTGCAGTATTCACAAAGCACTTGCTCCGTAAGTTGCGGCGGCGTAGAGTAAATGGGGCCGGCGTAAGCACGCGTAATTCAAATGTGGAAGGGGGGGGCGTGTTTTATGTAAATCTATGATGACCTGACGTGATTGACGTTTTGTACGGACGGGGCATGCACTGTCCGTGTACATATCCCAGTGTGCACTGCTCCCAAGTACGCCGCAACGACGTATTGGTTTCGACTTGAACGTAAATTACGTCCAGCCCTATTCGCGAACGACTTACGCAAACGATGTAAAAAATTCAAATTTCGAAGCAGGAACGACGTCCATACTTAACATTGGCTGCGCCACCTAATAGCAGGAGCAACGTTATGCCGAAAAAGCCTTACGCAAACGACGTAAAAAACTACCGCCGGGCGCACGTACGTTTGTGAAGCGACGTAACTAGGTAATTTGCATACTCTACGCCGAAAACAACGTAAGCGCCCCTAGCGGCCAGCGTAAAAATACACACAATTTTACGCCGCCGCATTCAAGTTACGTCGGCGGAGGAAGCCTATTTTTTAGACGTATCTGCCTTGGAGAATCGGCGTAACAATACGCAGATTTTAAATTTTATCTGGAGATACGCCGCCGTAAATGCTTGCTGAATCTAGCCCAGTGTCTTTTTCAGGCAAATCAAATCCCTGAGGGAACGAGCGCCACGAGATAGACAGAGCCGGATGTCCTGTGTACTCGGCTCCTCTCACAGTCCCGCCCCTTGGCATGGCTCCTATGATGGACATAACACCAGTCCAATGGCGGGAGGTGGGACTGGGCGTGACTGTGAGAGGAGCCGAGTACACAGTGCACTCGGCTCTGTCTATTTTGGCGGCACTCGTTTCCTCCGAGGCAGCAGCTTGGCGTATAACACGCACCCACGATTTCCCCCTGATTTTATACGCCGATAAATACGGTAAATCCTGTATAATATACCGCTTTATATTTTTCTACTGTAAAAAACACTGGCACCAAGATAACACTCTAATGCCGCGTACACACGACCGTTTTGTCATGGAAAAAAAGACGAAGTTTTTCTCAACGTGATTCTTGTCAAGCCTGCCTTGCCTACACACCATCGTAAAAAAAAAAAAAAATGCTTGAGCAAAGCGCGGTGACGCACAACACGTACGACAGCACTATAAAGGGGAAGTTCCATTCGAATGGCGCCACCCTTTGGGCTGATTATGAACATTTCCCTTCTCATAACTTGCTTCTGAGCAAAGCACGTTTTTTTCCCCCGTCGTTAAAAGCGTACACACGACCGTTTTTCACAACGAGAAAGACGAGGACGTGAAAAATAAAAAATAAATAGAGCCGGTTCTAAATTTTTAAACGGACATTTTTCTCGTTGAGAAAAATGCTCTGGAGCCTACACACAACCGTTTTTTAATTAGGAATGTCCCGATACTAGTATCGGTATCAGTACCGATACCAAGCATTCCCCCCCCCCCCCCCCCCCCGAGTACTTGTACTCGGGGGAAATGCTCCGATGCCTCAGCCGATACCTGGGCAGGCAGGGGAGTTGCAAGTCTTCTCCCCCGTGCTCCGTGCTGTCCTCTCTCCCCCCGCCCCATGTTCCGTGCTGTGCTCTTTCCCCCCTGTGTTCCGTGCTATGCTCCCCCCCCCCCGTGTTCCGTGCTGTCCTCTCTCCCCCCGCCCCATGTTCCGTGCTGTGCTCTTTCCCCCCGCCCCATGTTCCGTGCTGTGCTCTTTCCCCCCTGTGTTCCGTGCTATGCTCTCCCCCCCGCCCCCCCCCCCCCCGTGTTCCGTGCTGTGCTCTCTTTCCCCCCCCCCCCGTGTTCCGTGCTGTCCTCTCTCCCCCCCCCCCCTGTGTTCCGTGCTGTGCTCCCTCCCCCCCCCCCCTGTGTTGTCCTCTCTCCCAAAACCCCCCCGTGTTCCGTGCTGTCCTCTCTCCCCCCTCAATTTGTCAGTATGGAGAGCGGAGGTAGGAGCCGCTAAACCCGGCTCCAACCTTTTCAGAATGAACAGAGTCGGTGATCACTGACTCTGTCCATTCATATAACTGAGCATCGTAAACTGTGTTTACGATGCTTCAGTTTATGAATGGAGAGGAGCTTCTCTCCATTCATTTCAGCTGAGGCTGCAGAGAAAGGGACTGGGGAATCTATGTCCTTAGTCCCTTTCTCTGTCTTAAAGGGGAGATGTCAGAGGTCTGTTAAGACCCCTGATATCTCTCCAAAGCCCCCCAACAGGGCTGATTAAAAAAAAAAAAATAAAATAAAAAAACACAACACTGACAATCCACCCCCTAAAATAAATAAAAACAATCACTGTAAAATAAAAATACTGTCACATGACATAAAAAAAAAAAAAAAAAAAAAAAAAAAAAAGAGAAGGATCGGTACTTGTACTCGGTCTCAAAAAAGTGGTATCGGGACAATCCTATTTTTAATGACCAATTTCAAAAATGGCATTTTACTCATCATGAAAAACGGTGGTGTGTACGCGGCGGCGGCACAAGACGATGGCCTTGTCTAGTAGGACAATCAGAGCAACATTCTAAACTCTACAAATAAATGACCCACTTCTTATTCTCCTGGCTGCTAAAAAGGGCCGCTGGCCCAACTCGGAAAGCCTCCTCCAAGACTTCTTAGTAATCGGACATTGTACCAATGTCTTTGTGATGAATGAAAAGCCGGCATTCCCAATGACTCACATCCTTCATTCTCCAAGCCCGAGTTCACGTGAAATCTTGTAAACGGTTGTCAGACGTGAAAACCAAAAGCACCGGGAGGTACCAGGAGGAAAGATCCATCAACCTTTTTATCCATCAAATGCAGATGTATTAAAGGGCTTGTGAAGGTTTGTTATTTATTTTCGAAAAGGGTTCCTTTAACCACTTCAGCCCCGGACCATTTTGCTGGTCAATGGCCGGGCCCCTTTTTGCAATTCGGCACTGCGTTGCTTTAACTGACAATTGCGCGGTCGTGCGACGTGGCTCCCAAACAAAATGGCGTCCTTTTCCCCCCCACAAATAGAGCTTTTGGTGGTATTTGATCACCTCTGCGATTTTTATTTTTTGCGCAACAACTAAAAAAAGACCGAAAATTTTGAAAAAAAATAAGTTTTTATTTTTTTCAGTCTTTTTTTGTGAATGAGTAAGTTTTCTTCTTCGATTACGGGCACTGATATGGCGGCAGTGATGGGCACCGATAGGCGGCACTGATGGGCACTCATAGGCGGCACTGATGGGCACTTATAGGCGGCACTGGTGGGTACTTATGGGTGGCACAGATGGGTGGGCACTGGGCATGGATTGGCACTGATGGCATTGCTGGGCATCACTTGTGCCCATGTTGCCAGTCAGTGCCCATTTGTGGGCACCGATTGGCATCTTTCCAATTTATTTTTATCTGCCCCTTCCCTGGTGGTCCAGTGTGGGCTTCCCTGGTGGTCCAGTGTGGGCATCCGAGGGGGGGCTGCGCTGATAAACAGGCTCTTTACCGAGATCGGAGATGCATGGTGTCAGATCGCCACGCTACACGCCTCCACGGGCGCTCGCCGGCATCAAATCATGCAGGACGTCAATAGATGTCCAGTCAGGATTTCGCAACCACTTCCTGGACGTCAATTGTATATTGACCGGGCGGGAAGTGGTTAAACCTACTCCCACCCTCATTTTAAGCCTAATGCCCTGTACACACGATCGAACATTTGTCCGACCAAATTCACATCGGAATTCCAACGGAGGAAAAGAGAAAATGTTCTCTATGTAATCTCAGATGGAATTCATTGGAATATCCGATGGAAAAACTCTGATGGGCATACACACAGTCGGAATGTCCGATGGAAAAACTCTGATGGGCTTTTTCCATCGGAAATTCCGACCGTGTGTACGAGGCATTAGTCTACCTACCCCGTAGTTGAAAGATGTCTATGTTTACCTATTCTGAGGGTGCTCCGTTCTGGTCACATGATCGGCTTCCCAGTTTCGGTGTAGAGATGGAACGGCCCCACAGTAAGTGTGATGAAGTCACCACCCTGACTCTGCAGCTGTGGTCAGTGACCGGGGCCGGAGCACCCCAAGAATAGGCAAGTACAGTACAGTATAGACATCTTTCATTTGGAGCAGGGGTCTCCAAACATTCTAAACAAAGGGCTGGTTTATTGTCCTTCAGACTCTTGGAGGGCCGGACTTTGGCCAGCGGGGGTGGATATTTTCCTAGCATCAGTGGGACTAGACATATGGAATTAGTGGGAGAAATAGTGCCCCATCATTGGTATCATAGGGAGAAATAGTGGCCCATTAGTGGCGTCAGTGGGAGAAATGGTTCTCCTCTGTCGGTGTCAGATGTCATAATAGTGTCTCGTATCAGTGGGAGGGATACTGCCCCAAGGGCCGGTCAAAGGCAAGCAAAGGACCGCATCTGGCCCTCGGGCCGCAGTTTGGAGACCACTGATTTAGAGGAACGTTAGAATAGAGCTTAGAATGGGTGTGGGGGCAGGTTTAAGTAATTGCAAGATAAAGCCATCAGTTCCACCCAACTGTCACACTCACTACTGAACCAGATGCAGTGTCTTGTCCCTCTCAAGGTTTCTCCAAGATGTATGATAAACAATAGGATGCCTGTGAACAACGGACATGATTCTTTTGGTCTTGTGGGAGAGGAAGATACAATACAGCAAGGTAATGTCGCAGTATGGAGGAGCCATTCTCCACCAGGGTTCCATGGAGCCCGAGGGTTCCTCCAGAGTTTGCAGGGGCTTCCTTGAGCCGTAGCTGAATGACCTCCCATGTAATGAGGTCTATATAGTTTAGGGGTCAGAGACGGACATGAACCCATTGATCTTTTAGTGGTTTCCAAGATCCCTTTCACACACACTTTAGCACAAAAAAAAAAGCTCCTGCAAAGTGCCTGAAAGAAGCCTCATCTGCAATCCCAATGTGAAAGCCGAGTGCTGAAATGACTGTTTACAGGGTATAGAGACATAATAGTTAACTGATTAATTTTAAAAATGATTAAAAATAGATAAAAATCAATCATATAATCTACCTACAGTTTCTAGTTTCGTTTTTTGCATGTTGTTTCCTGCTTCTGTGATTAACAGAGCCAATACAGGGCAGTGATGGTTTGGAAAACGAAACTGATTGGTGCTGAGGGGTTTTAGACACACAGTAATCACACCTCCTTGATTAGTGACCACAGAGAGAAAGCTCCCAGTACTGTGGTCATCAGGAAACAGACAACCAGGAAGTGTGGAGATCAAAGAAGAATTACAGCAACTTGAGAGCAAAAACGAACATGAGGACATGAAAACAGCACTGCATTAAGGTAAAGGAAGCCATCAAGATAAAAAAAAATAAAAAAAAATAAATAAAAAAATTTCCTTTACAAACCCTTTAAGAGCCCTTTCACACTGCCAGCACCCGAAAAACACTGGTAAAGCGCCACTAAAACTAGCAGCGCTTTACCGGCGTTTTTCGGGCACTTTTTTCACCCGCTAGTGGCTGAATATAAAGGGTTAAAAGCACCCACAAAGCGCCGCTGCCAAGGCATTTTGCAGGCGCTTCCCATTAATTTCAATGGGAAGGGGCGCTTTAGGAGCAGTGTATTCAACGCTCCTTAAGCGCTGCAAAGAAGGTATTAACCCTTTTTCGGCCGCTAGTGGGGGTTAAAACCGCACCCCTAGTGGCCGAATATCACGGTAAATATGACGGTATAGCGGCACTAAAAATCGCGCCGCTATACCGTCACCGCACCTCCACTGCCCGGTGTGAAAAGGGGCCCAAGCGTTCCTCAGGGGTAAAAAACAGTAAAATGATTTACAAAGTGTATAGCACCCAAGCATGTATCTAGCACTGACACGGAATAACCACTTGAGGAACCAACTGGGACGTTCATATATAAATGATATGTCTTGTTCAATATTAATTATTTTCTTGCATAGCCACGTCATGTTGGACTTAAAGCGGAGTTCCGCCATTTTTTTTTTTTAAGGCAGCAACCCGCCATGGCTTGGCCCTTCCTGCTACCCCTCTACCTCCCAGTTTAAGTGCTGCTGTGCTAGATAGACAGATTCAGGTACTTACATTAGCCTCATTCCAACATATATTTCCTGAATACCTGACTGAAGTAAACACCCATTTGATTGTTCAATTTAAAATACTGTACATTTCAAGTGCACTAAAACAAAAAGTCCCAATATCTTAGACCCCTTTCACACGGGCGGACCGTTTAGGTCCGGCTGTCAGTTTTTCCGACGGACCTAAACGGCCGCTCCACGCTCGTCTATGGAGAGTTGGATGTCAGCGGAGACATGTCCATTGACATCCGATAAAAATCGGACGGATAGCGATACGTCGCCATCCGTCCTGGTGGATCGGATTGGGTGAGATCTGATGAAAACATGCTGTCCGTTTTCGTCTGATCTCTCAATAGCAAGCAGCGGCGCTCGACAAGCCCCTCCCCACTCAGTGAGCACAGAGGGACCTCTCATCCGCCGGCTCAGCGGAGATCAACGGAGAGATCTTCCACTGAGCTGGCGGACACCGCTGATGGATCCGTCTCCGTGTGGAAGGGGCCCAACAGTTCATTTTCTTTCTAAGGCAGCCACAGCCGAAGTAAAAAAGCTAGCAGCTGCAGAGTAGGACTGCGGGGAAGCAGTGGTCTCTCTGCAGGCAACCTATACCGAGTACGTTTTATAGCCCTGCAGTCCGTAAAATTCAAGCTCCCCGATGATTGGATAGCTCTGCCTCTACAGGGGGGTATGTTGAACCCTTTTAAAGCGGAGGTCTGCCATAATTTTTTAATTAAAAGCCAGCAGCTACAAATACTGCAGCTGCTGACTTTTAATATATGGACACTTACCTGTCCAGCGCGCCCGCGATGTTGGCAGCCGAAGCCAATCTGTGCGTTAAATCTCGGCTGCTGCCACTGCCATGCTCGGTACGGGAATCAAGAAGTGAAGCCTTGCAGCTTCACTTCCTGGTTCCCTACTGCGCAGGCGCGAGTCGCGCTGGGCGTCCTCACTGGTCCCTTCAGTTTTCTGGGACCTGTGTGTCTCCCAGAAAACAGCGGGGGAGGACAAAGTATGTGCCGGAATTGGCGTAGGTCACCGTTGCGATCTATGCCAGGAGGTGGGAGCAAATACCTGGATTACACAGATATCTGCTCCCTCCTCCACCCTGAAAGGTTCCAAATGCGACACTGGAGGGGGGGGGGGGGCGGGGTTCCAAAAAGTGGAAGTTCCATTTTTGGGTGGAACTCCACTTTAAGAAAGTCCACTGCTTCCACAAAGAGAGCTAGGATCCCACTCTGCAGCATGCTGGCAATGAACAGACTTTTCTACCCAAGTGAACTGGCCTTATACAGTAACATTGGCACTTACCCCTCTCTTCCCGGCCTCCTCATTCAGTGCAGTTATCCAGGCCTTCAGCCACTGGCTCCTCCAACTATTCAAAGACAAAATCCAGGACAGTAGAGAATCCGCCTCGCTCTGCTCACTAGAATACCCAGATTTCCATCTGCGGCTCCACAATCCACCCCAAACATTCTGGAAGAGATAAATGGCAAGCGTGACCAAAGCAGCGACAAACAGGGTCACCAGCCCGAGCCACTGAGGGTCTCCAAACCAAGACATGGCTTTGTGTGCAGTCAAAGGAGGTCACCAAAGAATCTTCATGAAGAAGCAAATATGTTCCAGTAGTTGTGAAGAATTCCTTACGGGCCGTCTCAACAAGGCAGAAGGCAATAAAATAAGGTGGGCTGTACAATTTCCATGTCTGATGTCCCTTTAAAAGGAGATCATGAAGCAGATCCTATCAGGAGAAGAAGACTGAAGCACCGCTCTGGTGGGACTGGAATTCCCGGGGGGAACAAGCTGAAGAAGACGGTACAAGTGCTGGATTGAGTGGGCCGTTTCCTAGCATGCCTGGTTCCCAGTGCTGCCAAAAGAAAGACGATGCTTACAACTGATATAGACGTAGCGAAAAGTCCCTGGCCTCAGACCTGCTGGAGGAACGTCATCTTGGTCATGTTTTCGCTGCAAGGTGGATCCCTGGAACAGGCAAAGCTCATACTTTCCTCTCCTGCGATAACCTTTTATAGTTTCAGAATCCACAAAACTTTGACAACCTCCGGAAAAGCGAAGCCTCCTTCCAGGAAAAAACACGGGTGGCCTCCGGTCCCTCTGTGGAGCGCAGCTTGAAGGTCGTGAAGGTGCGGAGGTAGCGGTTCAGAGGACGACACTAGAATGGACATCATACAACACTAGTCATAAAATAGGAAATAAATAAAGCATTAGGCAAGGTTCAGTTTACAATACAAAATCTGTTTTGGCAGATGAGTCATAGGATAGTTTATCGTCATAGGATAGTTTATGGTTCACACCCAGCGTGCCGAGAGGAACGCAACAAAACACTGAAAAGGGACACCATTGTTAGGATCCAGCCAAGTCTGGGTCGCATTTTCTCTAATTTTCATAAAGACTTAACAATACAGCATAGGTCTATAAAGAAAAGGTTACAGGATTATGAAAAAAAAAAAATCGATGTAGCAGCACACCTTACATCATTATTGCCTGCAGCCTTTGCAGTACAATCAGGCTTTGAACGTTTGTTCTGTGGAACCGCCTAGAGTAGGGTGACCACCAATCTCCAGTTTCCGGGGGCAGTCTCTGGATTGAGGACCCTGTCCTGGATTGCAGTGGCATGGGAAGGGCATCTGGTACTCTCGCCCAGGGTGCAACATTTGGGGGGGGGGGGGGCACAAAATCATTACTGTGCCCCCGACTCCTGTAGTCCACCCTGTCCCCCCATGATTCCTCTGGTGCAGGTGGCCCATGTGTGTGTGAGAACAGTGGAGGGGAGGGGCAGATATTGGAGAAGCTCTTGGCAGGGGATACAGAGGAGCGGCTGGGTGTCAGGAACAGTACATGGTGCTGGGGTGCCCTGCTCCCATGAATTATCATGGAGGCCAGCAAAATCAACCGATCTACACTGTTCATATGGGGGTGCGAGTAGTGCAGGAATCAGTTAGGTGAGTGTAGCGGTCAATATAGGAATCATGTAGGTCAGTGTAGCGGTCAATATAGGAATCATGTAGGTGAGTGTAGCGGTCAATATAAGAATCATGTAGGTCAGTGTAGCGGTCAATATAGGAATCACGTAGGTCAGTGTAGCGGTCAATATAGGAATCATGTAGGTCAGTGTAGCGGTCAATATAGGAATCATGTAGGTCAGTGTAGCGGTCAATATAGGAATCATGTAGGTCAGTGTAGCGGTCAATATAGGAATCATGTAGGTCAGTGTAGCGGTCAATATAGGAATCATGTAGGTCAGTGTAGCGGTCAATATAGGAATCATGTAGGTCAGTGTAGCGGTCAATATAGGAATCATGTAGGTCAGTGTAGCGGTCAATATAGGGATAACGTAGGTCAGTGTAGCGGTCAATATAGGGATAACGTAGGTCAGTGTGGTGGCCAGTGTAGGAATCGGGTGGTGGTGGCCAGTGTAGGAATCGGGTGGTGGTGGCCAGTGTAGGAATCGGGTGGCAAGGAAGGGGTTAACACTAGGGGGCGATCAAGGAGTTAAATATGTTACCTAGGGAGTGATTCTAACTGTAGGGGGGAGGAGACCTCGCAAAGGGGAAAAGGGAGACCTTGCAAGGGGAGGAGACCAATCGCTGTTCCCCTGTACTGAGAACACACCATTGGTCTCCTCTCACCTGACAGGACGTGGATCTATGCGTTTAGACACACAGATCCACGTCCCTGGCTCTGTGATGAGCAATCGTGGGTGCCCGGCGGACATCGCGGCCGCCGGGCACGCGCCTCGTGTCCCGAGTAACGCGGCCCACGCTCCCTACAATGCCGGGAAGCCGAGGACCTCATACGACAGCCACCCGTAGGGACAGAAGGTTCCTGCGGCCGTCATATTACAATGTGGTGGTAGGGAAGTGGTTAAATAAACAGGTTATACTTGCATGCTCTGTGTAGTGCCCCGATCCTCTTCTCAGGACCTACGCCGGCATTCCTGGCTCCTCTCCCTTGACCAGTGCCCCCCCCCCCCCCAATAGCAAGCTGCTTGCTATGGAGGCACTGGTGCGTGCTTGCTCCCGAGCCCTGCTCTATGCATCCATAAGATACCATAGAGCTGAGGTTTAGGCCACTCACCCTGCTCTCTTCTCATTGGCTCACTGGCTGTGATTGACAGCAGTGGGAGCCAATGGCTCCCACTGCTGTCTTAGCCAACGAGAGAGAGAGACCCGGGACAGCCGAAGCTCTGTGCACATCGCTGGATCGAGATGGGGCTCAGGTGAGTATAAAGGGGGGGGGCAGCATGCAAAGGGTTTTTTACCTTCCTGCATAAAAAGGGTAAAAACCTTCAGCCTGTAACAACCACTTTAATGTTTTGAAATGGCGGGGTTGTTCACCTTGTTTTAGCCTGTTCTGAATGCGTTCCTAAGCTCCTGCGTGGGCATGCCGTGAGCCCGTTTGTTTCTCTTGCTTGAAAGCATGTTACTGTTGAAACAGAAAAGGTTGAGAAAGGCTGGTCTAGCCTGTACTAAAGGAACACTTGCACATTAAGGGCATCACTCTGGACTATACCAGGGAGACGCATGAGCATTACAGGCATTGTGCTGGCCTGTGCCCAGGTGATGCATGCACATTAAAAAGGACATACTACTGTTTATCTTTTATTTTAAAAGGTGTTTAAGATTTTGCATTAAACTTACAAAACGCCATCTGAAACAAGAACGATTGCAATAAAGTTGGCTACGTAGAACCCAAGTAGCAATATGATAACACAAAGGGTAGATTATGTCACAAGGTAGAAAAAAAGTTATCCAAGCGTTCATCCAAACTTTGAGCAAAGGGCCAGTTTACAGTTCTTCAGACTTTAGGGGGGCCCGAATGTGGCCATTGGGAGTAGAAAAGGCCCTGGTGTTAGTGGGGGCAAATAATGAATCTTTGGCATTGGGGTGAGAAATCGTGCCCCATCGTCGGTGCCAGTGGGAGGCCTAGTGCCCCATCACTGGTGCCAGTGGGAGGCCTAGTGCCCCATCACTGGTGCCAGTGGAGGAAATTGTGTCTTGTATCAGGGGGAGGAAAGATGTGCCGCATAAAGGCAAACAAGGTGGCAAACACCCCCCCCCCCCCCCCTTGCTGTCGGTTCAACACTTACCCTATCTAGGTGTCGGGCTGCGGCTCCAGTGTCCTCATCTCCAGCCCAGTGGCACTAACCCCCCCCCCTCCCCCACCTGCTGGTCGGTCTGGCACTTACCCTATCTAGGTGGCGGGCTGCGGCTCCAGTGTCCTCATCTCCAGCCCAGTGGCACTAACCCCCCTCCCCTCCCCCACCTGCTGGTCGGTCTGGCACTTACCCTATCTAGGTGGCGGGCTGCGGCTCCGGTGTCCTCATCTCCAGCCCAGTGGCACTAACCCCCCCCCCTCCCCCACCTGCTGGTCGGTCTGGCACTTACCCTATCTAGGTGGCGGGCTGCGGCTCCGGTGTCCTCATCTCCAGCCCCGCAGCACTACCCCCCCCCCTCCTGCTGGTCAGTCTGGCACTTACCCCATCTAGGTGTCGGACTGCGGCTCCAGTGTCCTCATCTCCAGCCCCGCGGCACTAAGCCCCCCCTCCCCCTCCTGCTGGTCAGTCTGGCACTTACCCTATCTAGGTGTCGGACTGCGGCTCCGGTGTCCTCATCTCCAGCCCAGTGGCACTAAGAACCCCCCCCCTCCCCCACCTGCTGGTCGGTCTGGCACTTACCCCATCTAGGTGGCGGGCTGCGCTCTGGTGTTCTCATCTCCAGCACGGCGGCTTCCTGATTGGTGGGGAAAAGATTGTGTGTAACAATAGCGAATATGCATTCACTATTGTCCCACAACTGGGTGGGATCGGGGCACTGTGCTCTGCGCCCCAAACCCCCCCTTCTTTGAAGCCTATTGGAGCATCTGGCTCTAATCACCTGCTTCAAAACACACCACCCCCCCATTGGAATCCATAGTCCGGTGCCCTGTATGTAGATCAGGGGGTCAGACGCACGGGCGGGGGATGGGGACAGCACCCCTAATGGACGGGCCCGCCACTGGTTGTCACCCTAGGAGACAGGAAGTGTGTTCCTTTATATTCACCTGGTGATCCTGCCAGGAATAAGAAAGCTGAAACAAGAAAACTATTGCAGCCGCCACATCTAAAGACTAGTAAGCCACACTAGATTACATTTCTGTTATTGGGTTTAAACGCACTTTAAGCTGTCAGGTCAGCGACAAATAAAATATAAATCAGCGAATGTAAAAAAAAAAAAACTTGACGTATCAGGTTATCCGATTGGGTATACCATAAGAACCCACCAACCCCTCCCCCCGCAGATTCACTCCCAACATTTCCAGCATAATATTCCGCCGCTCTGCCATAATCTGAAAAGCTTTTGTTTATACAGCTGCGAGCTTCTGACGGCAAAATACATATTTGCAACTTGTTTGTTATGCGTCACGTTTCCGTGGCAACGGCAAATGGCCGTCGTAACCCCACCACAGGCGGATTTCTACACAAATGTATTGAAACAAGGACATTAACTCCTTCGTGACTGGAGAGCTTCCGGCTTACAGACTACAGCAGAGGACGGTGATGGAGATCGGCAGTGAGGAATCGATGTGGTCGGCACCCATGGGGGGGGATTTGGGGGGGGGGGGGGGGGTCGAGTCATTGAGAGTTTGTTTGCTTACAACAAATCTCAGGCCATACAATACCTGATTGAAGAGAGTCAAATGCGGGTCAGTGGGAGGTCAACTACAGGTCTAATGCATCGTCCAGCGACATAAGCCCTATACTAGGGTATAAAAAAAAAAAAGGAGGTGCTACTATAAAAGTCAGAAATAACTCTAAAATATCATTAATGAATCCTAAAATCACTAAGAAAATACTCTTCTTGTGAGGATATGTGTTCATCAAGTGCTGACAGCTTTAGGCCTTCAATTTAACGGTTGGCGTAGCCAGAGGTTAGTCAACCACGTTAGCCGAGCCCAGCGAGAGGCGGGTCAGCTCGGCCGAGCTCAACGAGAGGAGAGGCGGTCAGCTCGGCCAAGCCCAGCGAGAAAAGAGGCGGGTCAGCTCGGCCAGGCCCAGCGAGAGACGAGAGGCGGGTCAGCTCGGCCGAGCCCAGCGAGAGACGAGAGGCGGGTCAGCTCGGCCGAGCCCAGCGAGAGACGAGAGGCGGGTCAGCTCGGCCGAGCCCAGCGAGAGACGAGAGGCGGGTCAGCTCGGCCGAGCCCAGCGAGAGACGAGAGGCGGGTCAGCTCGGCCGAGCCCAGCGAGAGACGAGAGGCGGGTCAGCTCGGCCGAGCCCAGCGAGAGACGAGAGGCGGGTCAGCTCGGCCGAGCCCAGCGAGAGACGAGAGGCGGGTCAGCTCGGCCGAGCCCAGCGAGAGACGAGAGGCGGGTCAGCTCGGCCGAGCCCAGCGAGAGACGAGAGGCGGGTCAGCTCGGCCGAGCCCAGCGAGAGACGAGAGGCGGGTCAGCTCGGCCGAGCCCAGCGAGAGACGAGAGGCGGGTCAGCTCGGCCGAGCCCGACGAGAGGCGGGTCAGCTCGGCCGAGCCCAGCGAGAGACGAGAGGCGGGTCAGCTCGGCCGAGCCCGACGAGAGGCGGGTCAGCTCGGCCGAGCCCAGCGAGAGACGAGAGGCGGGTCAGCTCGGCCGAGCCCAGCGAGAGACGAGAGGCGGGTCAGCTCGGCCGAGCCCAGCGAGAGACGAGAGGCGGGTCAGCTCGGCCGAGCCCAGCGAGAGACGAGAGGCGGGTCAGCTCGGCCGAGCCCAGCGAGAGACGAGAGGCGGGTCAGCTCGGCCGAGCCCAGCGAGAGACGAGAGGCGGGTCAGCTCGGCCGAGCCCAGCGAGAGACGAGAGGCGGGTCAGCTCGGCCGAGCCCAGCGAGAGACGAGAGGCGGGTCAGCTCGGCCGAGCCCAGCGAGAGACGAGAGGCGGGTCAGCTCGGCCGAGCCCAGCGAGAGACGAGAGGCGGGTCAGCTCGGCCGAGCCCAGCGAGAGACGAGAGGCGGGTCAGCTCGGCCGAGCCCAGCGAGAGACGAGAGGCGGGTCAGCTCGGCCGAGCCCAGCGAGAGGAGAGGCGGGTCAGCTCAGCCAAGCCCAGCGAGAGGAGAGGCGGGTCAGCTCGGCCGAGCCCAGCGAAAGGAGAGGCGAGACAGCTCGGCCGAGTCCAGCGAGAGGCGAGGCGGGTCAGCTCGGCCAAGCCCAGCGAGAGGAGAGACAGCTCGGCCGAGCCCAGCGAGAGGAGAGACAGCTCGGCCGAGCCCAGCGAGAGGAGAGACGGGTCGGCTCGGCCGAGCCCAGCGAGAGGAGAGGCGGGTCGGCTCGGCCGAGCCCAGCGAGAGGAGAGGCGGGTCGGCTCGGCCGAGCCCAGCGAGAGGAGAGGCGGGTCGGCTCGGCCGAGCCCAGCAAGAGGAGAGGCGGGTCGGCTCGGCCGAGCCCAGCGAGAGGAGAGGCGGGTCGGCTCGGCCGAGCCCAGCGAGAGGAGAGGCGGGTCGGCTCGGCCGAGCCCAGCGAGAGGAGAGGCGGGTCGGCTCGGCCGAGCCCAGCGAGAGGAGAGGCGGGTCAGCTCGGCCGAGCCCAGCGAGAGGAGAGGCGGGTCAGCTCGGCCGAGCCCAGCGAGAGGAGAGGCGGGTCAGCTCGGCCGAGCCCAGCGAGAGGAGAGGCGGGTCAGCTCGGCCGAGCCCAGCGAGAGGAGAGGCGGGTCAGCTCGGCCGAGCCCAGCGAGAGGAGAGGCGGGTCAGCTCGGCCGAGCCCAGCGAGAGGAGAGGCGGGTCAGCTCGGCCGAGCCCAGCGAGAGGAGAGGCGGGTCAGCTCGGCCGAGCCAGAAAGGAGGCAGATCGAGCCGACCCCAGAGTTTATTTCTGAGTATAATGTCCATCTACACAAACCTTTGGATAGAATAGAGAAGGGTTAGATCTTATGACGACATTTTACAGCTCTCAGTAGTCCCATCGGGGAAACCTCACCCTCACCTCTTATACCGGTGACAACCAGGATTTGTAGTTAGAGAAAATCTCCAATGAGAACAGACCGCAATTAAAAATAATAACCCCCAATCAGCATTTTGGTGCTGCCTGGGGACTTTACCTCTCTTGCTTTGATGCCAAAGCTGATAACAGAGCAGGAAGTGAGGAGAAATCTCTTCCATGAAATCTTATGCCGCGTACACACGACCGTTTTTCGGGTTCTAAAAAAAATGACCTTTTTTTAAATGTCATTAAAAACTATCGTGTGTGGGCTCCAGAGCATTTTTCACGATCTAAAAAATGGCCATTAAAAATTTCGAACATGCTCCAATTTTTTATGACGTTTTTAAGGTTGTAAAAAAAAAAAAAAAATGGTGGTGTGTGGGCTTTGACGACGTGAAAAACGCGCATGCTCAGAAGCAAGTTATGACATGGGAGCGCTCGTTCTGGTAAAACTAGCGTTCGTAATGGAGTAAGCACATTCATCACGCTGTAACAGACAGAAAAGCGCGAATCGTCTTTTACCAACATGAAATCAGCTAAAGCAGCCCAAAGGGTGGCGTCATCCGCATGGAACTTCCCCTTTATAGTGCCGTCGTACGTGTTGTACGTCACCGCGCTTTGCTAGAGCATTTTTGTTTTTTCACGATCGTGTGTAGGCAAGGCCGTTTTAATGATCGGGTTGGAAAAAAAAAAAATTGGTTTTTCTAGACCCTTAAAAACGTCATTTTTTAGAACCAGAAAAACGGTTGTGTGTACGCGGCATTAGACCGCAATAAAAAACAAAAGCAAATAAATAAAGATTCTATCCCTCCCCCACTGAGCCCAAAAGACAGTAGGAATGACCCAGTCAAGCTATGAAAAATAATCTTCAAGCAAAGTCCACGATAATCAATAAGCTGCCTTAAAGTAATTGTAAACCTTAGACATGAACAAAGCATATGCCTCTATATAGTGTGTACTTTCCTCAATCCAGAGCATTAAAGCGGGAGTTCACCCGAAAAAAAAAAATGTAACATTAAATTGAGGCTCATTTTGTGAAGGGGAATCGGGTGTTTTTTTTTAAAAACGAAGCAGTACTTACCGTTTTAGAGATAGATCTTCTCTGCCGCTTCCAGGTATGGTCTTCGGGACTGAGCGTTCCTATTTGATTGACAGGCTTCCGACGGTCGCATACATCGCGTCACGAGTTGCCTGCGCACCGACGTTCGGCTACTTTTGGAAAATAGTGACGCGACGTATGCGACCGTCGGAAGCCTGTCAATCAAATAGGAACGCCCAGTCCCGCAGCCCATACCCGGAAGCGGCGGAGAAGATCGCTCTCTAAAACGGTAAGTACGGCTTCGATTTAAAAAAAACACCTGATTCCCCTTCACAAAATGAGCATCAATCTAATGTTAAAAATTAATAGGTAGATTCACAAAGAGTTAGGCCGGCTTATCTACAGATAAGCCGGCCTAACTCTGAATCTAAGCCGACCTATGTTTAAGTGTATTCTCTAACAGCGTCGAAATCAATAGGCCCGTACGGCCTACTTAGGCGCAATGCGCACTGGGAAATGTAGTCGACCAGCACATGCGCAGTGTAAAAAAAGTCAAAAACGTGAGGTCAACCTTAATTTCCATACAACACGCCCCCCTCCCAGTCATTTGAATTAGGCGCGCTTACGCCCGCTCGTTTTAGGCTACGCCGCCGAAAATTTGAAGGTAAGTGGTTTGAGAATCACTAATAGCCTAAATAATTTACGGCGGTGTAGCCTAAAAAAACTAGGCTAGGCCATCCTAATTTTAGGCAATTGTATGTGAATCTACCCATAAGTTTTCGGGTGAACCTCCACTTTTAGTAATTTCAGTATGCTGCTTCCTTCCTCTGCTATCAGCGCGAGTCACTTCTGAAAAGTGTTCCTGACACCAAGAGAAAAAAGGTGACAGAGAGTCCGGCAGATTGACAGCCTCAGCTCTGCCTTGGTGTGCTGTGTGAAGGGGGATGTCCCCTTCCCTCCAATCAGCTTTCACAGCCCTCCTCAACTGAGCCCTGCAGAGTGTAATTTCAACTCTCCGCCCCCTTTTTTTATGAACTGTCAGACAAGCTTTATAAAATTCTAGACTGTAGGGAAAAGAAGGCTGCAGTAGGAGTATCTCTTTGTATCATCTGAGGGCTGTCATTTCACTGGATATATGTGAAGGTTTACAACCACTTTAACGCAGCGCACGCGACACACCGCACAAGTATAAATCCGCACCTTTATTGAGAATGGAAAAGAAGATTGGAGATCCTCGAATGTGACAGCTTCCTTTTCGGTTCTAGCCGGCGAGCAGAGCGGTTTCCTCATCTATTTTATCCCACGGCTTAATGCCAGCATGTCTACAAGAGCCGACAGACCTGACTGTACACATGTGAATCCCGGGAAACGCTGTATGTAAATATTTACCCATCTGCCACGAGACAAATATAACCTCCTGTGCACTGTGCCATGTAAATATAGCAGCGTAGTGAAGAGCCGGCTTCCTGCTCCGGGCGGAAAAAAAGATTTGCGTGTCAAATCTCTCCTGGAACCTGCGGGCCGAAGACGTTTCCTGGATTCCTTTCACTGTCTGCCCGGTAACTGCTTGTCATGCTCATGCCGCACAGCCCTGGCAGCCTTCCTGACGGCAGCAAGAAAAAAAAAAAAACATGCAAATTAACCCATTCCAATCCAACTGAAAAAGCGCCTGCATACGGGACAGCGAAGCCACATCAGGGCGGCCACAGCGCAACTTGATACACTATATTGTCAAAAGTATTGGGACACCTGCCATGAAGTTTAATGGCGTCACAGGCCCGGATTCTCGTACGAGTTACGCCGGCGTATCTCCAGATACGCCGGCGTAACTCTGAGTCCGAGCCGTGTAAATCAGCTAGATACGCGAATTCACGAACGTACGCCCGACGCAGTACAGATACGCCGTCGTAACTCTGAGTCTAAACCGTTGTATCTATACGCCTGATTCTTAGAATCAGTTACGCATAGATTTGTATTAGATCCGACCGGCGTAAGTCTCTTACACCGTCGGATCTTAACTGCATATTTACGCTGGCCGCTAGGGCCGTGTAGGCTGATTTCCGCCTAGAAATATGTAAATCAGCTAGATACGCGAATTCACGAACGAACGTACGCCCGGCCGACGCAGTACAGATACGCCGTTTACGTTAGGCTTTTCCCGGCGTAAAGTTACCCTTGCTATATGAGGCGTACCAATGTTAAGTATGGACGTCGTTCCCGCGTCGAATTTTGAAAATTTTACGCCGTTTGCGCAAGTCGTTCGCGAATAGGGCTGGGCGTCATTTACGTTCACGTCTAAAGCATTGGCTTCTTGCGGGTTAATTTGGAGCATGCGCACTGGGATACTTTCACGGATGGCGCATGCGCCGTTCGTAAAAAGCATCATTTACGTGGGGTCACATAACATTTACATAACACACGCCCACATCAACCACATTTGAATTAGGCGGGCTTACGCCGGCCTATTTACGCTACGCCGCCGCAACTTTAGTTTGAGAATACGGCACTTGCCTGTCGAAGTTGCGGATGCGTAACGTAAATAAGATACATTACGCCCGCACAAAGATACGAGGTTCTACGTGAATCCGGGCCTTAGTCTGTAAGGTTCAGTATTGAGTTGGCCCCGCCCTTTGCAGCTTCAACTCTTCTGGGAAGGCCGTCCACAAGGTTTAGGAGTGTGTCTATGGGAATGTTTGACTATTCTTCCAGAAGTGCATTTGTGAGGTCAGGCACTGATGTTGGATGAGAAGGCCTGGATCGAAGTCTCCTCTCTAATTCATCCCAAAGGTGTTCTACCTGGTTGAGGTCAATCAAGTTCCTCCACCCCAAACTCGCTCATCCATATCTTTATGGACCTATTTAACCGCTTAAGCCCCGGGCCATTATGCAGGTAAAGGACCTGGCCCCTCTTTGCGATTCGGCACAGCGTCGCTTTTAACTGACAATTGCGCGTCGTGCCACGTGGCTCCCAAACAAAATTGGCGTCTTTTTTTCCCACAAATAGAGCTTTCTTTTGGTGGTATTTTATCACCTCTACGGTTTTTATTTTTTGCACTATAAACAAAAATAGAGCGACAATAAAAAAATTTGTGTATATGTATATATATATATATATATATATATATATATATATATATATATATATATACACACACACACACACACAAACTTTTTGCTATAATAAAATATATATATATATATATATATATATATATATATATATATATAGTGAGGAAAATAAGTATTTAAACACCCTGCTATTTTGCAAGTTCTCCCACTTGGAAATCATGGAGGGGTCTGAAATTGTCATCGTAGGTGCATGTCCACTGTGAGAGACATAATCAAAAAAAAAATTCCAGAAATCACAATTTAAGATTTTTTAACTATTTATTTGTATGATACAGCTGCAAATAAGTATTTGAACACCTGTCTATCAGCTAGAATTCTGACCCTCAAAGACCTGTTAGTCTGCCTTTAAAATGTCCACCTCCACTCCATTTATTATCCTAAATTAGATGCACCTGTTTGAGGTCATTAGCTGCATAAAGACACCTGTCCACCCCATACAATCAGTAAGAATCCAACTACTAACATGGCCAAGACCAAAGAGCTGTCCAAAGACACTAGAGACACAATTGTACACCTCCACAAGGCTGGAAAGGGCTACGGGGAAATTGCCAAGCAGCTTGGTGAAAAAAGGTCCACTGTTGGAGCAATCATTAGAAAATGGAAGAAGCTAAACATGACTGTCAATCTCCCTCGGACTGGGGCTCCATGCAAAATCTCACCTCGTGGGGTCTCAATGATCCTAAGAAAGGTGAGAAATCAGCCCAGGACTACACGGGAGGAGCTGGTCAATGACCTGAAAAGAGCTGGGACCACCGTTTCCAAGGTTACTGTTGGTAATACACTAAGACGTCATGGTTTGAAATCATGCATGGCACGGAAGGTTCCCCTGCTTAAACCAGCACATGTCAAGGCCCGTCTTAAGTTTGCCAATGACCATTTGGATGATCCAGAGGAGTCATGGGAGAAAGTCATGTGGTCAGATGAGACCAAAATAGAACTTTTTGGTCATAATTCCACTAACCGTGTTTGGAGGAAGAAGAATGATGAGTACCATCCCAAGAACACCATCCCTACTGTGAAGCATGGGGGTGGTAGCATCATGCTTTGGGGGTGTTTTTCTGCACATGGGACAGGGCGACTGCACTGTATTAAGGAGAGGATGACCGGGGCCATGTATTGCGAGATTTTGGGCAACAACCTCCTTCCCTCAGTTAGAGCTTTGAAGATGGGTCGAGGCTGGGTCTTCCAACATGACAATGACCTGAAGCACACAGCCAGGATAACCAAGGAGTGGCTCTGTAAGAAGCATATCAAGGTTCTGGCGTGGCCTAGCCAGTCTCCAGACCTAAACCCAATAGAGAATCTTTGAGGGAGCTCAAACTCTGTGTTTCTCAGCGACAGCCCAGAAACCTGACTGATCTAGAGAAGATCTGTGTGGAGGAGTGGGCCAAAATCCCTCCTCCAGTGTGTGCAAACCTGGTGAAAAACTACAAGAAACGTTTGACCTCTGTAATTGCAAACAAAGGCTACTGTACCAAATATTAACATTGATTTTCTCAGGTGTTCAAATACTTATTTGCAGCTGTATCATACAAATAAATAGTTAAAAAAATCATACATTGTGATTTCTGGATTTTTTTTTTTTGATTATGTCTCTCACAGTGGACATGCACCTACGATAACAATTTCAGACCCCTCCATGATTTCCAAGTGGGAGAACTTGCAAAATAGCAGGGTGTTCAAATACTTATTTTCCTCACTGTATATATATATATATATATATATATATATATATATATATATATATATATATATATATATATATATATAAAAAATTTCCCTCAGTTTAGGCAGACACGTGATCTTCTACATTTTTTTTTTTTACGAAAAATATCGCGATAAGCATTTGATTGGTTTGCGCAAAATTTATAGTGTCTATATTTTTTTTCGTGACTGCGACATCATGGCGGACACTTGACACATTTTTGGGACTATTGTCATTTTTCACAGCGTACCGCCTGAGAAACTCCTCAGTGTGAAAGGGGTCTAAAAGAAAAAGGGAGCTGAATACAAATGCACGCCACACTTTTTAGATATTTATTTGTGTATGTACGATAGATATATATATATATATATATATATATATATATATATATATATATATGATGTTAACAATTTCAAAGGGGTATGAATACTTTTAAAGGCACCAATATTTACAAAAAAAAAAAAAAGTTTATTTTTGTGTTGGAGTTTCCCTTAATCTTTACCTATTTTGCTTTTAGATTTTTATTAATTTCCTGCCTAGTAAAACATTGTTTGCAGGACAGGAAGCAAAAAAAAAATAAAAAATCTCGAACCCCGAACAGCAAGAAAAAAAAAAACAAAAAAAAAAACCTACCCCATCTCAGCCCTTCCCCCATATTAGCCAAAAATAACAATAAAAAAAAAAAAAAAATATATATATATATATATATATATCCTGGACATATATATTTTAATAAAGTAAAAAAAAAAAGCCTTAAATGATAGTGAGACTTAAGGCACAATCTACATTATGTATTATTAGTTCCCAATTATCCTTTTCAGAGATTTCCGTCATATCCGTCACTACACCCAGTCATTAGGAGACCTAATGAAAGTCATATTATCGTCCTCATCAGTCCTATATAATCACCTTCATACCAAGGATCCCGGCTACACAATGACATCTTACACTCCCAGGCACAGTAATTAGGTGAAAACTAAGAGACGTAATTAAATCGCGGTACGACTAGAGCGACCTCTCTCCCCCTCTATACACCAGAGGAACCCTTGAAATAAATTTTAATTCCCAAGAGAACCTCCGATAAAAAATTCCATCTTTAGCTCATGGTACATTTCCTCTACATGACAAAATTATTTTTAATGGTAATCATGAAAAGGATATGAATAATAATAGTGAGCAGAAAATAAGCATAGACAATGTTGCAATGTCCCCTTACCTAAATGTGTAAGAAAAGAAATGGCTGCACATATAAAGGAATTCCGATTGGTGTTCTCACCTTGAATAAGAGGCAAAGACACCAACACGAGGTCACGTAGGCGCGTTTCACACATACATCTTGTGCTTAATCATGATGAAGCACAAGATGTGTGAAACGCGTCTACGTGACCTCGTGTTGGTGGCTTTGGTGTTATCACCTTGAATAAGAGGCAATCGGAATTCCTGTATATGTGCAGCCATTTCTTTTCTTACAAGATTCCCACGGAGGCGGGCTGGGGCTGGCACATTCCACCTCAGGTTATCCTCATACACCTGAGCGGCCAGGACGAGAAGCCGTGTCCCCCCTCGCCTGAGCGGCCAGGACGAGAAGACGTGTCCCCCCTCGCCTGAGCGGCCAGGACGAGAAGACGTGTCCCCCCTCGCCTGAGCGGCCAGGACGAGAAGACGTGTCCCCCCTCGCCTGAGCGGCCAGGACGAGAAGACGTGTCCCCCCTCGCCTGAGCGGCCAGGACGAGAAGACGTGTCCCCCCTCGCCTGAGCGGCCAGAGGAGAAGTGTCCCCCTCGCCTGAGCGGCCAGGAGAAGTGTCCCCCTCGCCTGAGCAGCCAGAGGAGAAGACGTGTCCCCCCCCTCGCCTGAGCGGCCAGAGGAGAAGACGTGTCCCCCCCCCTCGCCTGAGCGGCCAGAGGAGAAGACGTGTCCCCCCCCCTCGCCTGAGCGGCCAGGAGGAGAAGACGTGTCCCCCCCTCGCCTGAGCGGCCAGGACGAGAAGACGTGTCCCCCCTCGCCTGAGCGGCCAGGACGAGAAGACGTGTCCCCCCTCGCCTGAGCGGCCAGGACGAGAAGACGTGTCCCCCCTCGCCTGAGCGGCCAGAGGAGAAGTGTCCCCCTCGCCTGAGCGGCCAGGAGAAGTGTCCCCCTCGCCTGAGCGGCCAGGACGAGAAGACGTGTCCCCCCTCGCCTGAGCGGCCAGGACGAGAAGACGTGTCCCCCCTCGCCTGAGCGGCCAGGACGAGAAGACGTGTCCCCCCTCGCCTGAGCGGCCAGGACGAGAAGACGTGTCCCCCCTCGCCTGAGCGGCCAGGACGAGAAGACGTGTCCCCCCTCGCCTGAGCGGCCAGGACGAGAAGAAGTGTCCGCTCGCCTGAGCGGCCAGAGGAGAAGAAGTGTACAGGAAGGAAATTCCGACAATTGTCCGATGGAACGTACAAACGGTCGGATTATCCGTCAAAACCCTTCCATCGCACATTTGTTGTCGGAATATCCGATCGTGTGTACGAGGCTTTACACTCCAATGTTTGACCATAAATTCTAACACAATGTCATATGTTTACTGCCTAATCCCATCCGCCGGGCACCTTGTGTGATAATGACATATCCAGCTGAGAGCCATAAATCACATGACCTCCAGTAATCGCCGGCGTGATCAGGCCGCCGTGTAAAGTGCTTATTGAAAAGTGAAAGAGTCCTCCAGAAGAAGGCGGGGGAGGCCTGATCAGGGGCACCGTGTGATCTTTTGTTACTTCCTGCTGGAACAAACAGGAACTGACCTCTCATTGTTATGAATGAGGCAGTGAAATGTCACAAATACAACAATCGACACCCTCCGCGGCCACACCACCACGGCGAGCGAACGCAACCGCCGACACAGCGACTTTATATCCAGATAAGATGTGTCCTTAGAAGGGTCATCCCTGGAATGTCAGTTATTCTCAGTAAGGGACAAGAATCTTGTTTTATTATATTTTTTTTTTTTTTTTTTTTATATAAGGTTTTTATTGACAGCTAGCATATTTAAATCAGATTTACATTTCTAGAGCAAACGGTATTGTATGCAAAAAGGACCATTGACTGAATTATCAATTTCTTAATAAAAATGTCCATCCACTCAGTACTGATATTTGTGTGTTTGGTGGATGCGGCAAAGTTTATTTCATCTCTCGGGGACTCGGATTCATAAGATTTTTGAGTTGTCGGGTTCACCTGCTTTGGACTTTATGACATGTTCCCTCTCATTTTTTTATTATTATTATTATTTCTAATTATATTATTATTATTAATTTTTATTTATAATATTATATTAATCATTTTAATAATAATAAATATTATATTATTTACAATTATTATTTTTATAAATAATAATAATAGTAATATATAAACATTATAATTATTATATTACAATTAATGATAATAATAAATAATAATAATAATAATAATAATAATAATAATAATAATAATAATAATGGGGTAGATTCAAGTAGCTTTGCGCAGGTTTTACGGAGGCGCAGCACACCGTTTTGCCGCTGCGCCTCCGCAAATTACCTGCGCTACCCTCGATTCACGGAGCAGTAGCTCCGTAAATTGCGTGGGCGCTCCGGAAAAATGCCCGGCGTAAGCGCGCGCAATTTAAATGATCCCGTGGGGGGGCGTGGATCATTTAAATTAGGTGCGTTCCCACGCCGAGCGTAGTGCGCATGCTCCGTCGGGAAACTTTCCCGACGTGCATTGCGGCAAATGACGTCGCAAGGACGTCATTTGCTTCAAAGTGAACGTGAATGGCGTCCAGCGCCATTCACTTACGCAAACGACGTAAAATTTAAACTTCGCGACGCGGGAACGACGGCTATACGTAGCATTACGCGAAACCCGACGTACGCAAACTACATAAACTGCGTACGCAGGGCTCGCGTAGGGTTGTGAATCGGCGTTAGTATGCAATTTGCATACTATACGCTGACCACAACGGGAACGCCACCTAGCGGCCAACGTAAGAATGCAGCCTACGATATGACTGCATAACGAGCCTTATGCCACTCATTTCTTAGGCTGCAGTCGGTGTAACGAGGTTCCTGAATCAGGAGCATTCGTAACGCCGGCAAGCAATTGCGCTGCGTAACTATGGTTACGCAGACGCAATTGCTCTTTGAATCTACCCCACTAATAATAAATAATATTATATTATTTACAATTATTATTTTTATAATTAATAATAAAAATAATTGTAATATAATAATAAAATAATTATATTATATTATATTATTTATAAGTATTATTATTAGTAATAATACTATTATTTTTTAGTTATTAAAGCAGAGGTGCAGCCGCGATTTTTTTTTTAAAGTCAACAGCTACAAACACTGTAGCTGCTGACTTTTAATAAGGACACTTACCTGTCCTAGGCGCCAGCGATGTCAAACCCCTCCCCCCCCCCCCCCCCCCCCCCCCCCGAGGCCGATCCCTCGATCGTGACAGGTCCCGCCACCGCCATCCTCACTAAGGGAAACAGGCAGTGGAGCTTTGTGGCTTCACTGCCCGTTTCCTGCTGCGCATGCGCGATGGGCGGCTGTTCTCTGGGACACATACAGTTCCCAGAAGACAGCGTGCCTCATTCCCCAGAAGACAACGCAAAGAGGACAACCAGCCGCGGACTAGGAAGATCGCCTAGCAACCACCATTTCTAGTAAGTAAATTCCCCCCCCCCCCCCCAAAGTTTCAATTTTTTTTTTTTAGCATTTTTATGCAATTATTATTATTTTTTATTTTTTTAGGGTGGACCTCCGCTTTAAATATTTTAATTTTTTTTTTAATTTAGACCCCTTTCACACTGGGGACACGGCAGCGGAGCTTTAGCGTAATTTAAGCATCTCTTTTCGTCCTCTAGCGGGGGGCTTTTATCCTCCCCAAAAAAGGGGTTAAAGACTCCCGCTTTGCGGCGCTTCCGAAGCACTTATCAGGCATTTTGGAAGCGCTGGCCATTCATTTCAATGGGCAGAGGTGGTGGCCAATGGGGCAGGGGCGTGCAAGAACGCTGTATACAGCGCTTCCAAACCGCCCCAAAGATGCTGCTTGCAGGACTTTTTCTAACGTCCCACAAGCGCACCGCCCCAGTGTGAAAAGTCACACTGAAATGAATGGGGAAATCGGTTTTCAGGCGCTCTTTAGAGGCCATTTCTAGCGCTAAAGCGCCTGAAAACCACCTCAGTGTGAAAGGGGTCTAAAAAAAAAAAAATAAAAAAAAATCTGTAATTTGATTAGACTATTGACTAGTATAACTAAAGGCTTTTTTTGTGTGGATGGAGTGGGGAGGGATTAGAACCCCTGTCAGTTTTTATTGCGGTCTGTCTCCCCATAGTTGTCCCGTTTACCATTATCATTGAAAGTGAAAGTAAAAGAAAATTTTGAGTTGTCCCCAGAAAAGTAATAGGAGGGGAAATCTTCCAATGGGGACACGAGATCTGGTGACCTGAAAGGCCCCTAATTTTCAGGGATTTTATCTCACTTCCTGTTTGGCTATGGGACAGGAAGTGAAGAAAAAAAAAAAAAAAAAAAGGGGGTTATAAGTAGGGTTGTCCCGATACCACTTTTTTAGGACCGAGTACAAGTACCGATACTTTTTTTCAAGTAGTCGCCGATACCGAATACCGATACTTTTTTTAAATGTGTCCCCAAATGCAGCCATGTCCCCCCCATATGCAGCCATGTCCCTCACATATGCAGCCATGTCCCTCTAGCCATGTCCCTCACATATGCAGCCATGTCCCTCTAGCCATGTCCCTCACATATGCAGCCATGTGCCTCTAGCCATGTCCCTCACATATGCAGCAATGTCCCTCTAGCCATGTCCCTCACATATGCAGCAATGTCTCTCTAGCCATGTCCCTCTAGCCATGTCCCTCACATGTGCAGCCATGTCCCTCTAGCCATGTCCCTCACATGTGCAGCCATGTCCCTCCAGCCATGTCCCTCCAGCCATTTACCCCATACCTTTGCCGCCGAAAGCCGCCGCCACCGCATGGAGAAAATCACAGCATTCATTTGAATAGCTGTTTTGCCCGCGCGTATAGACACTCCCCCTTGCTCGGAATTGGACAGATCACATTCACCCATCCAATCCCGAGCAAGGGGGAGTGTCTATACGCGCGGGAACACTACAGCTATTCAAATGAAAGCTGTGATGTTCCCGCACGCTGTTTAACCCATGCGGCGGCTGGCGATGCAGCGGCGGGGGGGGGGGGAAGTATTCTATTTAGGTATCGGGGGTATTTGCGCGAGTACGAGTACTCCCGCAAATACTCGGTATCGGTCCCGATACCGATACTGGTATCGGTATCTGGACAACCCTAGTTATAAGCCTCCATTACTCTATCCAAAATGAAAAAAAATATATAGTTCTACTTTAATATTTTTTTGTGTTTTTATTCTGTATTGAAAATATAATTATTGCCTATCCTGCCGAAACCTGACCTAACAACTGTACTTTGATTTTCTGCACCCCCCCCAGTTATTACCTTTCGTATGACTTGATCCTCCCACCTAGACTGTAAGCTCTAATGAGCGGGGCCTCTGATCCTCCTGTATTGAATTGTATTGTAACTGTTCTGTCTGCCCTCATGTTGTAAAGCGATGCGCAAAGTGTTGGTCCTGGACAGGGATGGGTCAGCTCCTCACCAGTCGGCGGGTCCTGGACAGGGATGGGTCAGCTGACCAGTCGGCGGGTCCTGGACAGGGATGGGTCAGCTCCTCACCAGTCGGCGGGTCAGCTGACCAGTCGGCGGGTCCTGGACAGGGATGGGTCAGCTGACCAGTCGGCGGGTCCTGCACAGGGATGGGTCAGCTCCTCACCAGGCGGCGGGTCCTGGACAGGGATGGGTCAGCTGACCAGTCGGCGGGTCCTGGACAGGGATGGGTCAGCTGACCAGTCGGCGGGTCCTGCACAGGGATGGGTCAGCTCCTCACCAGGCGGCGGGTCCTGGACAGGGATGGGTCAGCTGACCAGTCGGCGGGTCCTGGACAGGGATGGGTCAGCTGACCAGTCGGGCGGTCCTGGACAGGGATGGGTCAGATCCTGGTCTCTGGTCCGGACACACAGCAGTCCTAACACTAGACCCACAATTGATGGAAAAGATCCTCTCATAGTAAGTCTGTGCTGAGATCACATGGAGGCCGCCATTGCTCTCCTAGGGTGTCATGCTGATCCATCGGCTTCCATACTTTGGGGCTCTTATGTGGAACAAGGGACGCTGGCCAGGCAGTCCGACTTCCTGATCAACGCGCTTCATCCCAACCCTAAATGTATTGTAGGCGGCAACAAGTATTTTCAGGGGACCAGTAATGGAGGCCTCATCATTTCCCTCAGTACAGGATACTATAGAATAATGGCTTTCCCCTACAGATGGAGCGATCATATCATCGACATTACAGGGGGGAGACACCATTACAGGGGGGGGGGGGGACACCATTACTGAGCACCAACACAGAGGTGACGCCATTAGTGCACACCATTACAGGGGGTGACACCATTACAGGGGGGGGTGACACTATTACTGCACAACATTACAGGGGGTGACACCATTACAGGGGGGGGTGACACTATTACTGCACAACATTACAGGGGTGACACCATTACTGCACACCATTATAGGGAGGGGTGGCACCATTACAGGGGGTGGGGGCGACACTATTACTGCACACCATTACAGGGGGTGACACCATTACTGCACACTATTATAGGGGGGGTGACACCATTACAGGGGGGGTGACACTATTACTGCACAACATTACAGGGGGGTGACACCAATTCTGAGCACTGACACAGAGGTGACACCATTACAGGGGAGGACACTATCTGAGAACCGTGCCCCCCCCCCCAGATATATCTGAGTACACAGACTGGCACCATGACCCAGCCCCCCCCCCCCAGGAGAGACCTGACCCCATGTTTGCCCCACCCCCCAGAGAACACAGATCGGTGACCACATCATACTCAGAGGGGGAAGCACAGACCCCAGACCCCCCCCAATCTGTACCATTACAGGGGGGTGAACTTGACAGCAGTCTACTACTGGGGGGGGCACTGAGGAGGGTGAGGAGGGTACAGGCACTGATCTCATGTCTGGTACAGCAGGTAGAGGGGTACGGTGGGGGGGGGGGGGGGCACTGATCTCAGGTCAGGTAGAGGAGTACGGTGGGGGGGGGGCACTGATCTCAGGTCTGGTAGAGGGGTACGGTGGGGGGGGGCACTGATCTCAGGTCTGGTAGAGGGGTACGGTGGGGGGGGGGGGGGTACAGGTGGTATTGATGGGGTGCAGGGAGGGGAATACTGATAATAAAGCACAGGGTGGGGGCAGTGTTGGGGCACATGGGGGAGGGTGGGGAGTGCAGGTAATGACAGGACACGCAGTGATCTCCTCCCCCACCCACTTGTCCGGTTCTCCCCCCACCGGTCAGATGACCCCCTTCCTACCTGTCACGTGACCCGGTTCTCCCGGTCCGGCCCCTCCTCCCCTCTCCTCGCACCGGCCGCTACCGCTTCTGCCGCTGTCCTGACAAAATACTCAACTCGGCAGAATATCGAACCACACGTCAGCGAACCCGCCCACCAATCCCGGCACATTCCCGCCCACCCGGCTAAACTACAACTCCCGGCATCCCATGCGGGCCCCGGATGATGTATCCGAGGTAAGCTCCTCCCATCGGTGTAAATAAGGGGGTGGTGTCTGCGCTGTGAGGGGGCAGGGAAAGTGAATGGCTGTCCTACAGCCAGTGACAAGAAAGAGTGCGAATGAATGGTGAATAAAGAATCTACCAAACAAATACCAGAGTGAATGTGTGATACGCTTAATACATCAGCACGAGCAGATACAAAACACTGTAGCCAGTGCATGTAAAAACACACAGTACAAATAATAAAGTCCAGAAAAAATGTGTGTAGCGCCTATGTACCTTACAGTACTGGTGCTAGTTGAATTTATGGGTGCTCTTTCCCAGCAGCAGCTGTGCATGTTGGGAGGGGCATTTATGGGGCAGACGCCATTGGTTCTGGGTCTTCTTCGTCCAGTGTGGAACCCACTTTTAGGGTGACCACTTTACGGCGTTATGGCCTACCTGGCCAGGGCGTGCGTGCCACGCGGTGTTCCTGGTTCCGGGTCTGAGGAGCGCCATTGAGAGGCTGGCGGTCCAAAAGGGCCTGGACAAACCACCGGGGATCGAGGTAACCGGCAGTGTTGTCAACCTACCAGATTGAAATTTACTGGCACGACACCCGAAATTTACTGGCGCAGCCACGTTTTTACTGGCATTTCACAAAAGTTACTAAATTACATTTTTAGGTGCAAATTTCAGTATTTAGGCTACAAACAAGTACGCTAGGCAAATAGCAATGTGATTTAAGGTAAAAAAACATATTTTTGTTATTTTCGATATAATAAGGGCAAATTATTTAGTCACATCACCCCCTGCCTCCATCCCCCTCTGCCACCATCACCCCCTGCCTTCACCCCCCTCTGCGGTGCCACAATCTCCCCCTGCCTCCAATCTCCCTGTGCCTCCAATCTCTCCCTGCCTCCAATCGCCCCCTGCCTCCAATCACCCCCTGCCTCCATCCCCCTCTGCCACCATCAACCCCTGCCTTCACCCCCCTCTGCGGTGCCACAATCTCCCCCTGCCTCCAATCTCCCTGTGCCTCCAATCTCTCCCTGCCTCGAATCACCCCCTGCCTCCATCGTCCCCTGCCTCCATCCCCCTCTGCCACCAATACCCCCTGCCTTCACCCCCCTCTGCGGTGCCACAATCTCCCTCTGCCTCCAATCTCCCCCAGGCCCTCTTCCTCCATTCTCCCTCTGCCTCAAATCACCCCCTGCCTCCATTGACCCCTGCCTCCATCCCCCTCTGCGGTGACACCAGCAACCCCTTGTCTCCATCCCCCACCCTCTGCGGTGCCACCATCCCCCTGTGCGGTGCCACTAACACCCCCTGCCACTAACATAAGGTGACCAGATTTTTTTAATTAAATCCGAGGACATATTTTTTTACTAGTAATGGCGGTAATCTGCGACTCTCTGCCTGTCGCCACCGCCGCCTCACAGCCTGTCAAGTCTTACTCTCCGGGCCCCGGCTGCAGGCAGAAGAACATGCGAGCGGAGCTGAATGGGCATGCACCCGAAACTGAAGAAATATTCCCTCCGCTCCGACCAGCACATGATCATCAGAAAGGGGCGCTGATAATGGAAAAAACACCCCCCCCCCCTTAAGCTAGTAGGAGTGGCAGAGCGGGGGGTGTAATTCTGATTTTTTTTTTATTCTACACTGACTGTCTTTGAAATTGCCCCAGCCCCTGTTCAAATCTAATCCGGGAACAAAACCGGGGACAGACTTGATCCGGGTACAGTGTCCTCAATCCGGGGACTGTCCCCAGAAACTGGGGATGTCTGGTCACCCTACACTAACACCCCTTGCCTCCAATCTCCCCCTGCCTCCATTGCCCCCTGCCTCCATCCCCCCTGCAGTGCCTCCAATCACCCCCTGCCTCCATTGCCCCCTGCCTCCATCCCCCTCTGCGGTTCCACCGCAGCCTCCAATCTCCCCCTGCCTCCAATCTCCATGCGCAGTTCCAAGCCAAACCGATCTTGCCTATTTTTAGTGGCACATTCCCGCAACCACGGACATTTGCGAATGGGGGAAAAAAGTGCCCGTTTATACGAACTGTCAGTAAAAATACGGACGGTTGGCAACACTGGTAACCGGACACTGCGGGACTGATCACCTGTCGGTCGGTACCTGAGCGACAAGTTGAAGGAGATCCAGGCGTAACTCAATTAAGGAGGGATATCTCCAAGAATTCAACCCAGAGGGGACCTGTGGCAGAGGTATCTTTCTGAGGCTCACCAAGGAGGGTCTGTGGCAGGGACTTTCTCCTACAAATGTCCGAGTCCTTTCTGAATAAAGCACTTGCCTCAAAAACTTGCGGCGGCGGATCGTAAATTAGATAGGTTACGCGGATCTAAAGATCCGCTAACCTATAAGAATCTAGCCCATAGTCTTTGCATCTCCATGTACGGCGTATATCTGCTTATGAGAGGACTGCAGCATCAGAAGGGAGACTACTACATCGTGTTATACATATCATCCGTGTCTACACTCTGCGGTCTGCGTTTGCTGTGTAACCTACAGCAGTGAGGTGAGCTGCTTGCAGACACAGAGGTGTATCACTGAAGAATTTCACAAGTATTGTGTGTGTACAACACTTCATTTATTGGTGGTGGGAGACACTATCACACAAGGGCCCAGATTCAGGTAGAATGGAGCAATATTTGCGTGGGCAAAGAGCAAAGATTTTTCTCTGCGCCCACGCAAATATTTCCATTTGCCCAGCGATTCACGGAGCAGTAGCTCCGTAAATTGCGCGGGCGCTATGCTAATTAGCCCTGCGTAAGGGCGCCTAATGTAAATGATCCCGCCGGGGGCGGGAATCATTTAAATTAGGCGCGCTCCCGCGCCGAGCTAACAGCGCATGCTCCGTCAGGAAACTTTCCCGACGTGCATTGCGGCAAATGACGTCGCAAGGACGTCATTTGCTTCTAAGTGAACGTGAATGGCGTCCAGCGCCATTCACGGTTCACTTACGTAAACGACGTGAAATTTAAATTTCACGGGCGGGAGGCGCAGCTATACTTTAGCATTGGCTGCGCCTGCTATTAGCAGGAGCAGCCTTATGCTAAAGGCGCCGTACGGAAACTCCGTACCTTGCGTACGCAGGGCCCGCGCAACTTTTGTGAATCGGTGGTAGTATGCAATTTGCATACTACACGCCGATCACAAAGGCCGCGCCCCCTAGCGGCCAACGCAAGAATGCAGCCTGGGATGTGAAGGCATAAGGAGGCTTATGTTTGTCACATCCTAGGCTGCATTCGGTGTAACGAGGTTCCTGAATCAGGAGCACTCGTTACACCGGAGCAAGTAAGCACTTGCGCCGCGCAACTATGGTTGCGCGGGCGCAAGTGCTTCTTGAATCTGGGCCACGAACTTTTAGACATTTGTCTCGGCTAGTTTTGGACTTTTATGTTTTTTTCTGGACTTTATTATTTATACTGTGTGGTTTTTACATGCACTGGCTACAGTGTTTTGTATCTGCTCGTGCTGATTTATTATACTAATCTATAAACTCATCTATATATACCTGCTGTATACTAATCTATATACTCATCTCTATATTAAGCTGCTGTATACTAATCGATATATACTCATATCTATATTAACCTGCTGTATACTAATCGATATATACTCATATCTATATTAACCTGCTGTATACTAATCGATATACTTATATCTATATATACCTGCTGTATACTAATCTAAATACTCATCTATATATATACCTGCTGTATACTAATCTATATACTCATCTCTATATTAAGCTGCTGTATACTAATCGATATACTCATACCTATATTAACCTGCTGTATTCTAATCGATATATACTCATATCTATATATACCTGCTGTATACTAATCTGTATACTCATATCTATATTAATCTGCTGTATTCTAATCGATATATACTCATATATATATATATACCTGCTGTATACTAATCGATATACTCATATCTATATTAACCTGCTGTATACTAATCGATATACTCATCTATATATACCTGCTGTATACTAATCTATATACTCATCTATATATACCTGCTGTATACTAATCTAAATACTCATCTATATATATATTCCTGCTGTATACTAATCTAAATACTAGGGCTGTTATTGATCAAAATGTTTCTGTTTGATTAATCGTTTTTTTTTTTTTTAATCGATTAATCGACTAATTTCGATGAATTATAACGCACATACAGATCCAACTACTTTTAGCTGATCTCCTTGCAGGCTGATTCCCAGTGCAGCTACCAACCACTGGAAAAATGGAGAGCAGGATACAAAAAACACACAAAGGCAGCGCTCGATGGGAATAGCATTAAAACTTTTATAGTCTTCAAGTAGGTAACCAAATAAATATTGCACTGGAGATAAAATCGATGTAGCTACATACTGTAAACTGTAAAAATGGTGCGAGTAATACCAAACGGTAGCAAAAGCAGTCATAAAAACATGTAGCTAAGTATGATACTGGTATAAAAATGTGTACAACGATACCACTGCTGAATCCAGATGAGGAGGGGTTAACATCAGTCCGTCGGCATGTAGATGTCCCATGAAGGGAACTATCACAACTCCCAGTGGATGGTTGTAGAATCCCAGGTTGATAGAGGGAAGTGATAGAGGGAAGTGTAACAGCCCTTGCGTGTGGCAGATAGTAAGGTCCCGCCGACATGCAGATATGAAGGCACAGCAAAGGAGCCCTTCAGATGGACACGGCAAGCCCCGCCGGTGTCCGTGACGTTACTGGGTCTCCGACGGAACTCCCTGAAGGCGCAGAAGCCGGAGGAGAGGTGAGTACCAATCAAAAGAATTTTAATCGATCAAAAAGATTTTGATCGATCAAAAAAATTAAAGATTAATCGATTAATTAAAAGTTAATTTGCACAGCCCTATTAAATACTCATCTATATATATACCTGCTGTATACTAATCGATATACTCATACCTATATTAACCTGCTGTATTCTAATCGATATATACTCATATCTATATACAGTATACCTGCTGTATACTAATCTGTATACTCATACCTATATATACCTGCTGTATACTAATCTGTATACTCATCTATATATACCTGCTGTATACTAATCTAAATACTCATCTATATATATATATACCTGCTCTATACTAATCTATATACTCATATCTATATTAACCTGCTCTATACTAATCGATATATACTCATATCTATATATATACCTGCTGTATACTAATCTATAAGAATACCATTGGAAGATTGAAAAAAATCGGTCACTGCACCATGCACTTTACGATCATATCGATCTATCTGCTTTTCCACAATCGGATTTTTCGTCCAGTCCAATAATTTTGTTGGTTGTGCTCAAAATTGTTAAATTACGTAATATGGGGTCTATATATTGAAAAAAAACACACACAGCCATTTGTCCTTCAAATCTGTAAGTATATTCGGTGGGCAAAAACGATTGTTCTCTTTGCAATTTTTTTTTCTGAACAATTGGTCTGTTAGTGTTGTCTTCAGAAGGATTGTGCTTATATTAGGGACTGTAATGATATACTGCATTATGGCCACTAGATGGAGCTGAGGAGAAGAGGAAATGCTCACATCTTTGTAACGAGAGATACATAATATAACAATTCTAGAGAGCTCTGGAGGGAATTATTAGGCTGCATTCACACTATAACGCGGCATATTTTGCCGCGACAAATAGCGGCGTATTGTACCGCGTTTTGCCGCGACAAAACTAGACGTTTAACCTTTTTTTTTTTTTTTTTACAAAACATTTTACATTGATGTCTATGCCGAACGCCGAAAGCCGCCTGAAAAAAAGGGTCCGGGACTTGTTTTCAGGCGTACGGCGTTTCGGCGTTCGGCGTGAGATGTGAACCATCTCCATAGACAAGAATGTAAAATCACCCCTCCAGCGGCACGAGCGTCGGGCGTCAGGCGTAAATACGCGAAGGTGTGAATGCAGCCTTAGAATAAAGTACCCAATGGTTCTGTGAACGAGTCTCTGAAGAATCGTTCGATCAGATCGTTACGTGTATGGCCACCATCGGATGAAAGATTGGATGAAATCCCCGTAATTTTCAGTAAACGTTTGATAGAGCGATCAGTCATTCCAATGTTGTTTCAACAGCCATAGACATAGCAATTTGTGATCAAGTTAGGCACCAGCGAACGCAAACAAGTGATTCATCAAGGATTAGAAATATCGATCGATGCAATCCTCACAGGACTTTGTAATAGGCAGAAAATATTGTTAGAAAAATATTATCCATCAGATAGAAAGCTTACTGCAAACATTACAATCTGATTGTACAATCTCTATTATGATGACCATGAAAGCTTTCATTTTTATTTTTCGATCGATGTGCAATTCGGTAAAAATAGTCGAATCAGCAAACCACTGAGTAGGCATCACTTCCCTTCTGATCGATTTTGTTTAACCACTTAAGCCCCGGACCAATATGCTGCCTAAAGACCCAAGGGGTTTTTACAGTTCGGGACTGCGTCGCTTTAACAGACAATTGCGCGGTCGTGCGACGTGGCTCCCAAACAAAATTGGCGTCCTTTTTTTTCCACAAATAGAGCTTTCTTTTGGTGGTATTTGATCACCTCTGCGGTTTTTATTTTTTGCGCTATTAACAAAAATAGAGCGACAATTTTGAAAAAAATTCAATATTTTTTACTTTTTGCTGTAATAAATATCCCCCAAAAACATATATAAACATTTTTTTTTCCTCAGTTTAGGCCGATACGTATTCTTCTACATATTTTTGGTAAAAAAATTCGCAATAATCGTTTATCGGTTGGTTTGCGCAAAATTTATAGCGTTTACAAAATATGGGATAGTTTTATTGCATTTTTATTAATTTTTTTTTTTTTACTACTAATGGCGGCGATCAGCGATTTTTTTCGTGACTGTAACATTATGGCGGACACTTCGGACAATTTTGACACATTTTTGGAACCATTGTCATTTTCACAGCAAAACATGCATTTAAATTGCATTGTTTATTGTGAAAATGACAGTTGCAGTTTGGGAGTTAAACACAGGGGGCGCTGTAACATTTAGGGTTCACTTTGTGTGTGTTTACAGCTGTAGGGGGGTGTGGCTGTAGGACTGACATCATCGATCGTGTCTCCCTAATAAAAGGGATCACTCGATCGATGCGCCGCCACAGTGAAGCACGGGGAAGCCGTGTTTACATACGGCTCTCTCCGTTCTTCAGCTCCGGGGAGCGATCGCGACGGGGCGGCTATAAACGAATAGCCGCACCCTCATCCCGGATCGCTCCCTGTGGTTAACCGACCGCCGCATGTACGGGGGGGGGTCCCGATCGGACCCCCGAACCACGTCAAGCAGAGGACGTATCGGTACGTGCATGTGCCTGTCCGTGCCATTCTGCTGACGTATATTTACATGAGGAGGTCGGAAAGTGGTTAAATTTGAACTGAGTTGATGGGCCGGAGGGCAGGGCCGTCTTAATAGCATCATGGGCCCCTGGGCAAAGTAATGCTCTGGGGCCTCTACAATGAAGACAGTGCAGGTAAACACATCAAGTAGGTAGGACAGCTCAAGGACCAGCTGCTTTGGGGGAAGTTTAGGGGCCCCCATGCAGCTGGGGCCCCTGGGCAGTGCCCAGGAGTGCCCTCTCATTAAAACAGCCCTGCCGGAGGGGGGGGGGGGTTGATCACGTTGCACCAATTGGCAGCACTGAGATGCTTGGATCATTGATCATTGCATTTGATTGATCAGATTTTGGGAATGGGTGGTGGAACGAGAGATGCTATTGATAACACATGATCGTCTTTTCCAACTATCAATCCAAAATCCACTTCCCCGTATATGTCATATCAATCAAAGGGGTAGATTGAATATTGGAGATGAAATATTTTACATTTAAATAACAAACATGTTATACTTACCTGCTCTGTGCGGTTGGTTTTGCACAGAGCAGCCCAGATCCTCCTCTTCTCGGGTTCCTCTGCTGGAGCTCCTGGTCCCTCCCTGCTTCCGAGTTCCTCCACAGCAAGCAGCTTTCTACAGGGACACCCGAGGATAGCCGCTGCTCTGTGTGTCCATTCATACATGGAGCACGGCTCGGCCCCGCCCCCACTCTCTCCTCATTGGCTCACCAGATGTGATTGAAAGCAGCAAGAGCCAATGGCACCCGCTGCTGTCTCAGCCAATGAGGAGGAAGAGACCCAGGAGAGCTGTGGCTCCGGTGCAGAGCGCTGGAGGACGATCAGGCTCAGGTAAGTATTAGTGGGGATGCTGCACATTTTTTAAGGGCACCTTTGTACAACATTTTTAAAGTGTTTTTGAGCTTTGCCATATTTTAGCCAATAGAGAAAAATATAATTTGTTTCATCATTTGTTGCTATGTTTTTCAGCTTTCTCATTCACTTTTATTATTTATTGATTTTATAACTTTTTTTTGCAAGGGGATAAAGGTTAGGGCTAGGGGTTTATTCATTTATTTACTTATTATTATTATTATTTACTTATTATTTATTTTGTTAGGTCAGGGTTAGGATTAGGCCCCGTACACACGATAGAATCTATCCGCAGATAAATCCCAGCAGATGGGTTTCAGCGGATAGATCCTATGGTGTGTACACTCCAGCGGATCTGTTTCCGCGGATATATCTCCCCTGGGATGGATTCCAGCAGATCGAATATTTGCTGACATGCAGAACATATCCATCTGCTGGAATCCATCCCAACGGATGGATCCGCTGGTCTGTATAGACTCACCGGATCCATCCGTCCGAAGGGATCCCCCGCATGCGTCGTAATGATTAGACGCATGCGTGGAATTCCTTATATGACAGCGTCGCGCACGTCGCCGCGTCATAATCGTGGCGACGGCGCGACACGTCATCGCCAGAGGATTTCGGCGCGGATTTCAATGCGATGGTGAGTACACTCCATCGCATTAAATCCTCCCGTGTGTATGGGGCCTTAGAGATAATATCACAGGAGGCAGGACATTGGACAATTCAGCTCCATGACACACGGAGATCACCGCTCTGCGTGAGGAAGGAGGAGAGGAAGAGAAGGAACTGGGGCACGCCAGGATGACACCCCCGCAATGGGCGGCACCCAGCCCCCTTTTCGGCGCTCTATTATCTGCATTTTCTTTCTTTTGGCCTATGCCAAAAACACAGTTTTCTGCCAATAGTTTTCAGCGGCCAAAAATTTTCGTGCACCACTAATGAAAAGTTTGTATTACCACTGAGCACCAATGACATGGCATTGTTACCACTCAGCATCAATAAAAGGTTAGTGTTACCACTGAGCACCAATGACAGGTTTTTGTTACCGTGAAGAAAAAGGAAATCTTGCGCCAAAATATTTTAAACTAAATACTTAATTCCTTAAGTGAATTACTAAGTGAAGCTGCTCCCTAAAAAAATGCAGAGATCTGAATTTTCATAGTATGTGGTTGTGGGTAAGGGGCGACGCTTCCTGATGACGTTTTAGACGAAACTTACATCGAGGCGGTACCTGGGCACACACAAGTCACGCACTTCCGGTCTCACTGGTCAACGAGCTACTAGCGGTGGAACGCACGCCAGCTTCCCAGGACACGACCATCTCTCTCCAAAACTTCCTACAAGCGTACAGCCTCAGTGCCGGGACATGGGCACCAGCAAAAGTAAGGTGTAAACTGTGTTTTTACTTCTATGTTTTAAAATAAACGTTTTACACTATGGCAGCCTTTTTTCTTCTTTTTGGCATTCGTTCCGCTATCTGTTGCTGACACCGGAACCTGTATGACATCCAGCCGACCCATATTAACACTAAGCTACTATTGACCTTATTTTAATTAATTAGGTCAACATCTTTTGGTAAGGAGCCATCTATCTTTATCTTTGGTGACTTATTGGTGAAGGTGGATCACTTCCCTTTTGCACTTTGGATTTGGAAGATATATGAGCACGTTGCACGTTGCACTTTACCCATCCTTTGGGACTGTATTATCTGCAATCATTTGCACATGGACTCCTTTCAGTCATTTGACTGTGTATTATAATATTTTGTTATTGTTCATTTTTGTTATTGGTTCAACTGTACACATGGACACTATTTAGTCATCCGACTGTTACACTAGGATACTATCAAAAGTTTCTATGCTTGTAGTCAAGTTGGATTTCACTGCAATTTTTTATTGTGTATTTTATTATATAGTTTATTCACTATCTAGCTCCTCCTTACCCAAAACCACAGGTTATTGTTACCACTGAGCACCAATGAAAGGTTTGTTTTACCACTGAGCACCAATGAAAGGTGAGTGTTACCGCTGAACACAGATGAAAGGTTGTTGTTACAACTGAGCACCAAACCAGGTTATTAATACCACTGAGCAGTGAGCACCAATAACAGGTTGTTATTATTACCACTGAGCACCAATGAAAGGTTAGTGTTGTTACCACTGAGCACCAAAAAAAGGATAGTGTTACCACTGAGCACAAATGACAGGTTATTGTTACCACTGAGCACCAATGACAGGTTATTGTTACCACTGAGCACCAATGAAAGGTTATTGTTACCACTGAGCACCAATGAAAGGTTATTGTTACCACTGAGCACCAATGAAAGGTTATTGTTACCACTGAGCACAAATGACAGGTTATTGTTACCACTGAGCACCAATGAAAGGTTATTGTTACCACTGAGCACCAATGACAGGTTATTGTTACCACTGAGCACCAATGACAGGTTATTGTTACCACTGAGCACCAATGACAGGTTATTGTTACCACTGAGCACAAATGACAGGTTATTGTTACCACTGAGCACCAATGAAAGGTTATTGTTACCACTGAGCACCAATGACAGGTTATTGTTACCACTGAGCACCAATGACAGGTTATTGTTACCACTGAGCACCAATGAAAGGTTATTGTTACCACTGAGCACAAATGACAGGTTATTGTTACCACTGAGCACCAATGCACATTCAGGTATTAGGTATAGAATTCTGTTTTATAATGTATTAGTGTTCTTCACATCTACATATTTATTTCTATATCTACAATTCACTGATAATGTACCATGAGCTGTAGATGAGAAAATGTTTCAGGGGTTCCTGAAGATAAAGCTGCTCTGTTGGTATTTGAATTGGCTCCTGTGTAAATTGGTCCTGGTATGTACATGTATGTGAGATAAGGACCTTCCATTGTAAGCTCCTTGATGGCAGGAACTGATGTGAATGTACAATATGTAAAGCACTATGTAAATTGTCAGTACTATATGAAAATCTATAATAAATAAAAGACGAGAGGTCAGCATTGTTCCCTCAATACAGACTTCCTACAAAGCAGACTGCAGACATAATAAGACACGGCGGTCAGCAGTGCAAACATAGAAGGGCAATCAAATGAATTTCTCATCACTGAAGATGCAATGAACTCCTACAATGCTGATGTCTATTGTTACTAGAAGCATATACGCTAGGTAAATAAAAAAATGTCTCAAATAGGTTTGTGTGGTTTGTTAATTCACTTGGATGATTTTGTTACATTGTATATACATGGATGAATAAGAAGTAACATTTTATATACGGTAAAAGAAAAAGGAAAAAAATATAGCAGTAATTGTCTTTTTATTGTGAACACGTATTCGAAAAAATAATTACCATCTAAGTTAAAAGCATTTAGTGTACATGAAAGGAACTGGGGCATATGTAAGCTTTGAGGGTGCAGGAATCAGGGCTGGTCTGAAGTATTAGGGTACAGGTAGGATCTTAGGGCCAGATTCTCGTACCTGCGGCGCAGCGTAACGTAATCCGTTTACGTTACACTGCCGCAAGTTTTCAGTCTAAGTGCCCGATCCACAAAGCACTTACCTGTAAACTTGCGGCGGTGTATCGTAAACACGTCCGGCACAAGGCGGCCCAATTCAAATGGGGCGGGTACCATTTAAATTAGGCGCGCTCCCGCGCCGGACGTACTGCGCATGCTCCGTTCGCAAATTCTGACGCGCCGACGTGTTGAGAATCGCGACGTGCGTAACGTACTTACGCCGGGAAAACAAAAAAATTCAAAAGCGACGCGGGAAAGACGGGCATACTTTAACATGGTGGAGTAATTTTACACCATGTTAAAGTACCCCTAACTTTGCGACGGGAAACTAAGACTTGCGCCGACGTAACGACGGGAAAAACCTTTGTGGATCGCTGTAACTGCTAATTTGCATACCCAACGCTGGTTTACGACGCAAACTCCCCCCAGCGGCGGCCGAAGTATTGCATCCTAGGATCCGACGGTGTAATTCAATTACACCTGTCGGATCTTAGGGCTATCTATGCGGAACTGATTCTATGAATCAGCCGCATAGTTAGAACGGCCCTAAAACAGAGATACGACGGCGTATCAGGAGATACGCCGTCGCATCTCTTTTGTGAATCTGGCCCTTAGGTCTTAAAGTGGATATAAACCCGATTCATGAAATTTGAGCTGGGCACATCTATCTGTAGTGTTTTCTTATCTCTCTTCAAATCACTATGTCCCGTAGCTGTCTTCTGCTCCGTTCTTCTGTTATCAACCTAATAACTTCTGACAAGTTCTCCCGGAATTTTGTGTTGGGAAGCATTCTATAAATCAGGGGTCTCTGGCCCACCAGCTGTTGCGAAACTACCATGAGGAAAGTCCCATGAGGCATTGCAAGGCTGACAGTTACAGGCATGACTTCCACAGGCAGAGGCATTATAGGACGTGTAGTTTCGCAACAGCTGGAGGGCCGCCCGTTTGAGACCCCTGTTATAAATTGATTAGCAGAAAGCTAAACTATTCAACAAACAGTTCTGAAAGTCTTTATTTATGTGGAGTAGAGGTGTGTGCCTTTCCTCCAATCAGCTGTCTTGGCTGTATGCCCAGGCTTTACTACAGTGCTAAACAGGAAGATAACATCTCCTAACACAATTTCCACTTTCTAAAGAATATATAAAGCTGAAGACAGCAGATATACATGTAAAACTTATGTAAGGAGATCTGTTTAATCTCTGTGTATCATCTGAGGCTGTTCACGTCACTGGGTATACGTAAGGGTTTACATCCACTTTAACCACTTCAATATCAGGCACTTACACCCCCTTCCTGCCCAAGCCAATTTTCAGCTTTCAGCGCTGTTGCTGTTAAAATGACAGTTGCGCGGTCATGCTGCATTGTACCCAAACAGAATTTTTTATCATTTTGTTCCCACAAATAGAGCTTTCTTTTGGTGGTATTTGATAATCTCTGCGGTTTGTATTATTTTGCTAAAAAAATACCAACATTTTTGGGAAAAAAATAAAGTTTTTCTTTTGTTTCTGTTATAAAATTTTGTAAATAAGTATGTTTTCTTCTTCACTGATTGGCACTGACGGGCACTGATAAGGCGGCACCAATAAGGTGCCACTGATGATGGGCACTGATAGGTGGCACTGATGGGCACTGGTAGGCGGCACTGATATGCAGCACTGATGGGCATTGATTGGCAGCACTGATGGGCACTCATGGGTGGCACTGAAAGGCTGCACTGATGGGTACCTATGGGTGGCACTGAAAGGCACTGATACGTGGCACTAATGGACACAGATATGCGGCACTGATAGATGGCACTGACAGGCTTTACTAATGGCACTGGCAGGCATTGCTGAAGTGCACTGATTGGCAGCTGCCTGGGCACCGATTGGCATATCTCTGGTGGTCTAGGGTGGCATACCTGCTGGTCCAGTGTGGTGGCCATCCCTGGTGGTCCTGGCGGCATTCTGGGCTGGCATCCGAGGGGGGTCTGCACTGATAAACAATCAGCACAGACCCCCTGTCAGGAGAGCAGCCGATTGGCACTCCTCTACTCATGTCTGTCTGACGCGAGTGAGGAAAAGCCGATAAATTGCTCTTCCTGTTTACATCGTGATCAGCCGTGATTGGACACGCTGATCACGTTATAAAGAGCCTCTGTCAGAGGCTCTTTATCGAGATTGTGTATCTGTGTGTCAGACTAACACGCCACACCACCGATCACCGCGATGCGTACCCCCACAGGCACGCGGCAGCTGTTATGCTGCTGGACGTCATATGACGCCCAGTCAGGATAACTGAACCACTGCCTGGCCGTCATTCTGCTATAGGCCGGGCGGGAAGTGATTAAGGTGTAGGAATTGGGGCTAACCAAAGGTCCAAGGGTGGAGAAATAGGGGCTGATCTGAGGTGTGAAGGTGCAGGAATTGTGGCTGATCTGAAGTATAAAGATGCAGGAATTGGAAATGATCTAGGGTTTGAGGATGCTGGAATTAGGACTGATCTGAGGTCTGAAGGTCCTGGAATTAGGACTCCTCTGAGGTCTGGAGGTCCTGGAATTAGGACTGATCTGAGGTGTGAAGGTCCTGGAATTAGGACTTCTCTGAGGTCTGGAGGTCCTGGAATAAGGACTGATCTGCGGTCTGGAGGTCCTGGAATTAGGACTCATCTGAAGTCTGAAGGTCCTGGAATTAGGACTGATCTGAGGTGTGAAGGTGCACGAATTGGGGCTGATTTGAGGGGTAAAGGTGCAGGAATTGGGACTGATCTGCGGTGTGAATGTGCAGGAATTGGGGCTGATCTAAGGTGTGAAGGTACAGGAATTGGGACTGATCTAAGGTGTAAAGGTGCAGGAATTGGGGCTGATTTGAGGGGTAAAGGTGCAGGAATTGGGACTGATTTGAGGGGTAAAGGTGCAGGAATTGGGACTGATCTAAGGTGTGAAGGTGCAGGAATTGGGGCTGATTTGAGGGGTAAAGGTGCAGGAATTGGGACTGATCTAAGGTGTGAAGGTGCAGGAATTGGGGCTGATTTGAGGGGTAAAGGTGCAGGAATTGGGACTGATCTGAGGTGGGAGGGTGCAGGAATTGGGGCTGATTTGAGGGGTAAAGGTGCAGGAATTGGGACTGATCTGAGGTGGGAGGGTGCAGGAATTGGGGCTGATTTGAGGGGTAAAGGTGCAGGAATCGGGGCTGATCTGAGGTGGGAGGGTGCAGCAATTGGGGCTGATTTGAGGGGTAAAGGTGCAGGAATCGGGGCTGATCTGAGGTGTGAGGGTGCAGGAATCAGGGCTGATCTGTTGTGTGAATGTGCAGGAATTGGGGCTGATCTGTTGTGTGAATGTGCAGGAATTGGGGCTGATCTGTTGTGTGAATGTGCAGGAATCAGGGCTGATCTGTTGTGTGAATGTGCAGGAATTGGGGCTGATCTGAGGTGTGAAGGTGCTGAAACTGGTCTTTTTTTCTGACATGTTGGTGTTATATCTTTCCATTAAAATTAGAATATCATCAAAAAGCCCAGTTCCAGCACCTTCACACCTCAGATCAGCCCCAATTCCTGCACCTTTACCCCTCAAATCAGTAATTAAATTCAATTTAATTCAATTTATTTCAGTAATTAAATTCAAAAGGTGAAACTAGATGCGTTACACACAGTGATATATTTCAAGCATTTCTTTCTTTTGATTTTGATGATTAAGGCTTACAGCTAGTGAAATCCCAAAATTCTGTATCTCAGAAAATGAGAATACTACATACAGTAAGACCAATAAAAAAATGATTTTTAATACAGAAATGTTGGCTTACTGAAACGTATGTCCACGTACAGCAGGGGTAGGCAACCCTGGCCCTCAAGCTGTGGGGAAACTACAAATAACATCATGCCTTTGCCTCTAGGATAGGTGTCATGCCTATGATTGTCAAGGTCTTGCAATGTCTCATGGGACTTGTAGTTTCACCACAACTGAAGGGCCGAGGTTGCCTACCCCTGATGTACAGTATAGTATGCACTCAATACCCCTTTTGCATGAATGACTGCATCAATGCGGCGTGGCATACACTTACAGTACCTATAGGTATGCCTAGAATAAGGCTTACCTATAGGTACAAATGTTACAGGGAGGTTTGCAACCTCTTTAAACCAGGTATTGGTACTTTTGGCAGTGTGGGCAGGTGCCAAGTCCTGCTGGAAAATGAAATCAGCATTTCCATAAAGCTGGTCAGCAGAGGGAAGCATGAATTGTTCTAGAATTTCCTGCTAGAGGGCTGCTCTGACTTGATAAAACCCAATGAACCAACACCAGCAGATGACACGGCTCCCCAAATCATCAGTGGGGTAGATTCAGGTAGGGCTGCTCACTCTTACGGAGGCGCAGCGTTCCGTTTTTACGCTACGCCTCTGTAAATTACTTGCGCTACGCTTCATTCACGAAGCAGTAGCTCCGTAATTTGCGGGGGCGTTCCGTAAAAGTGGCCGGCGTAAGCGCTCGTAATTTAAATGATCCCGTAGGGGGCGTGGATCATTTAAATTAGGCGCGTTCCCGCGCCGAACGTAGTGCGCATGCTCTGTCGGGAAACTTTCCCGACGTGCATTGCGGTAAATGATGTCGCAAGGACGTCATTTGATTCAACATGAACGTAAATGGCGTCCAGCGCCATTCACGATTCACTTACGCAAACAACGTAATTTTCAAAAATCGCGACGCGGGAACGACGGGTATACTTAGCATTGGCTGCGCTTGCTAATAGCAAGAGCAGCCTTACGCAGAAACCGACGAACGTAAACGAGGTAAAATGCGAACGCCGGGCGCGCGTACGGTTGTGAATCGGCGTGAGTATGCAATTTGCATACTCTACGCTGACCACTACGGGAACGCCACCTAGCGGCCAGCGTAAGAATGCAGCCTACGATACGACGGCATAGGAGCCTTATGCCAGTCATATCTTAGGCTGCAGTCGGCGTATCGAGCTTTCTGAATCAGGAGAAGTCGATACGCCGGCGCAACTAAGCAATTACGCTGCGTATCTATGGATACGCAGACGCAATTGCTTTCTGAATCTACCCCACTGAGTGTGGAAACTTCACACTGGACTTCATGCGACTTGGATTCTGAGCCTCTCCACTCTTCCTCCAGACTCTGGGACATTGATTTCCAAATAAAATGCAACGTTTTCCACAGTCCTTGATGATTTGGGAGAGTCATGTCATCTACTGGTGTTGGTCCACTGTGATTTATCAAGTCCAAAGTCCGCGCAGCCCTCTAGCAGGAAATTCTAGAGCACTTCATACTTCCCTCTGCGGACCAGCTTTGTGAAGATGCTGATTTCATTTTCCAGCAGGACTTGGCACCTGCCAAAAGTACCAATACCTAGTTTACTGATCATGGTATCGCTGTGCTTGATTGGCCAGCAAACTTGCCTGACCTAAACCCCATAGAGCAGGGGTCTCAAACTGGTGGTGCTCCAGCTGTTGATGAACTACAAGTCCCATCATACCTGGGGGAGTCATGCTTGTAAGTGTCAGCCTTGCAATGCCTCATGGGACTTGTAGTTTTGCAACAGCTGGGAGGCCACCAGTTTGAGACCCCTGCCATAGAGAATCTGTGAGGTATTGTCAAGAGGAAGATGAGAGACACCAGACCCAACAATGCAGACAAACTTAAGGCCGCTATCAAAGCAACTTGGGCTTCCATAACACCTCAGCAGTGCCACAGGCTGATCGCCTCCATGCCACGTTGCATTGATGCCGTAATTCATGTAAAAGGAGCCCCGACCAAGTATTGAGTGCATACTATACTATACCACATGGACATACTTTTCTGTAAGCCAACATTTATTTATTAAGACTAATAAAAAAAATGAGATAGAGTTAATTAAATAAATTAACTTTTTGATAATATTCAAATTTTATGAGATGCACCGGTATATCGAATATAAAGCAATCTTCCAGTAAAACTGAAACATGTTTTTAATCCATCCTGAAACAATAAGAGTCGGTTCACACATTTCACACATAGGCGGCACGACTTCGGGGGCGACTCTGCAAGTCGTCCTGAGGACGACTTCAGAGGCGATTCGCAAAACGACTTCTGTATAGAAGTCAATGCAGATCGCCCCGAGCCGCCCCCGAAATACTACAGGAACCTTTTTCTAAGTCGGAGCGACTTGCATCGCTCCTATTAGAACGGTTCCATTGCATTCAATGGGACGCGACATGTCAGGCGGCTGAGCCGCCTGTCGTGTCGCCCCAGTGTGAACCGGGTCTAAGAGTCGGTTCACACTGGGGTGACTCAGCCGCCTGACAAGTCGCGTCCCATTGTATTCAGTAGAACTGTTCTAATAGGAGCGACGCAAGTGGCTCTGACTTAGAAAAAGGTTCTTGTACGACTTCGGGGACGACTTGCATTGACTTCTATACAGAAGTAATTTTGCAAGTCGCCTCTGAAGTCGTCTTCAGGACGCCTTGCCGAGTCGCCCCCGAAGTCGTGCCGCCCCGGCTCTTAAAGCGGAGGTTCTCCCTAAATTACAACTTTCTCTTAATGAAACCACTACTCATCGACTATACACAATCCGTTGTTTTTTTTTTTTTAAATCGGAATCTTTACCTTTCTAATGCAGCAATCAATGTGGTGTCAATCAGCCTTTACCCGTGGGAGTGGGTGTGTTTTAGCTTTTCCCCGACAAGCGCTATGTCTCCTGGGAGTGAGTGATGAGAATCCCAGGAGACGCGCTGTACTGTAATCCCGCGTTATCTCGCGGGTCACGTGACGCCAGCCGTTGTGATGGCAATTGTGCAGTGTTGACGCGAACGCTCGCCGTCAACACTGCACATGCGCTGGATAGAGCGGTGAATGCTGGGACGTCAGCATTCACCGTATCCCAGAAGGAACTCCAGGTGGGCTTCAGAGTGCCCACAATCAAGATGGAAACGTCCATCTATGAATTATATAAAATATGTTTTGCGGGACAAAGATAATCGTGGCGGCTAAGGCCGAGTACTCACGGCAGGACATGTCCGATGAAAACGGTCTGCAGACCGTTTACATCGGACATGTCTGGCCGGGGACTGCCCGGGGACTTCTGTTCGATGGCTATACACACCATCGAACAGAAGCCCGCGCGTAAACATTACGCGGGGCGTGTCCGCGGTGTCGCCGCGTCGATGACGCGGTGTCGCCGCGACAATGACGCGGCGACATGGGCGGGCCGCCTTAAAAATGCTTCCACGCATGCGTCGAAGTCATTCGACGCATGCGAGGGATGCGGGCGGCAGGACATGTACGGTAGGTCTGTACAGACGACCGTACATGTCCGGGCGGACAGGTTTCCAGCGGACTGTTTTAAAACAAGTCCGGGAAACAGTTGTCCGCTGGAAACCTGTCTGATCCGTCCCAAAATGGTCCGCTCGGGCCAACACACGGCCAAACATGTCTGCTGAAACTGGTCTGCGGACCAGTTTCAGCAGACATGTTTGGTCGTGAGTACGGGGCCTAAGACATTAGGACACATGAGGAGCAGATTACTACAGGTAAGAGCGGCAGAACGATCAAAAACTCGCGGAACCCCCGCTTTAATATACACCGGTAACCTAACCTTACCTTATCCCAGAATCGCGGCCGTACGATTTTTCAAAAGCCACGCCTCCGACGTCTTCTGTTCCGTGATAGGCGGAAACACTCAGCTTCCCAGGAGGCACTGTGTTCAGTGTCCGCCTATCACGGAGGCCCTCTCGTCCTGTGTTTAGTGTCCGCCTATCACGGAGGCCCTCTTGTCCTCTGACGAGTGGGCCTCTGTGATAGGCGAACACTGAACACAGTGCCTTCTGGGAAGCTGTGTTTCCGCCTATCACGGAACAGAAGACGTAAAAGGCGCGGCTTTTGAAAAATCGTACGGCCGCGATTCTGCATGTATTGGGATGAGGTAAGGGCACAGTCTGGCATGTAATGAGCCACAGTCTGACATGTAATGGGGCAGTCTGGCATGTAATGGGGCAGTCTGGCATGTAATGGGGCATAGTCTGGCATGTAATGGGGCACAGTCTGGCATGTAATGGGGCATAGTCTGGCATGTAATGGGGCACAGTCTGGCATGTAATGGGGCACAGTCTGGCATGTAGTGACAAGGTCTGGCATGTAATGGTGGCACCGTGAGGCGAGGCATGACTAGTAGGAAGGGGGTAGTCTTATACCGCGAGTATATCCCAAAACCAACATTTTGGCTGGAAAATTAGGGGGTCGTCTTATACGCCGGCAAATACGGTACACTATAAATCAAACTTTGCACATGCAGGGAAGATTAATCCTCTCCTCCCCAGGTAGGACATACTCATAATTCCTTTTCTCCCTAGGGCCCTGTTCAGCTGCTGTGAGCAAATAAATGACCCATCCCTTCTAGCCTAGGTATGAGTGAGCATGTGACAACCCTAGGCCAGACACCAGCACTGGCACATGAAAAGAGGCCATAGCCCTATGAGCAACTCATTGCTGACACTAGAAGGCTTCACTGGCCCTGGACAGCTGAACTTGGCAGTTGTGGAGTTAAAGTGAATACGAGCTGCTAGGAAGAAGGGATGATTAACCACTTAAGACCTGGACCGAAATGCAGCTAAAGGACCTTGCCCCTTTTTGCGATTCGGCACTGCGTCGCTTTAACTGACAATTGCGCGGTCGAGCGACGTGGCTCCCAAACAAAATTGGCGTCCTTTTTTCCCCACAAATAGAGCTTTCTTTTGGTGGTATTTGATCACCTCTGCGGTTTTTATTTTTTGCGCTATAAACAAAAATAGAGTGACAATTTTGAAAAAAATTCAATATTTTTTACTTTTTGCTGTAATAAATATCCCCCAAAAATATATATAAAAAAATATTTTTTCCTCAGTTTAGGCCGATACGTATTCTTCTACATATTTTTGGTAAAAAAAATCGCAATAAGCATTTATCAGTTGGTTTGCGCAAAATTTATAGCGTTTACAAAATAGGGGATAGTTTTATTGCATTTTTATAAAAAAATAAATTTTTACTACTAATGGCGGCGATCAGAGATTTTTTTCATGACTGCGACATTATGGCGGACACTTCGGACAATTTTGACACATTTTTGGGACCATTGTCATTTTCACAGCAAAAAAAGCATTTAAAATGCATTGTTTATTGTGAAAATGACAATTGCAGTTTGGGAGTTAACCACAGGGGGCGCTGAAGGGGTTATGTGTGACCTGAAGTGTGTTTACAACTGTAGGGGGGTGTGGCTGTAGGTGTGACCTCATCGATTGTGTTCCCATATAAAAGGGATGAGACGATCGATGCTGCCGCCACAGTGAAGAACGGGGAAGCCGTGTTTACACGCGGCTCTCCCCGTTCTTCAGCTCCGGGGACCGATCGCGGGTTCGGCGATCGGGTCCCGTCATGGAGCTTCGGACCGGGTCACGGGAGCGCGCTGTGGGCGTGCGCCCGCGACCCACGGCTGGGTACTAGTACAGGACTGACCTGTACGTACATGTGCCCAGCCGTTCCATTCTGCCGACGTATATGTGCAGGAGGCGGTCCTTAAGTGGTTAAATAATCCCACCTCCCCCAAGTGCTGCAGTTCCATGCTCTGACCCCTACGTCAATACAGGACACAATAGTGATATAGGAGGCCAAAGGATGGAACCACAGCATGTGGGCAGGCAGTGGAAATGCTGAAGAGTCCAACAGAGGCTGCCGTGCTAGAACAGAGTGAAGGAGACATGGGACACCGGAGGGGTAAGTATAATAGTCGGTCTAATACAGGGATGCTCCAGATTAATTTTTGGGTGCAAATGACAGGGTCACTTTAAAACACCTTTTAGCTCCAGTTTGAGGATGCTAAACACAGATCCTGATTGGAGTGCTGGATGTTGGTCAATGTATTTTTTCCTTGTGCCTTTATGGAAGTATACTCTATGTATGGCGACACTCCTGACCCACAGGATTGGCGAACATCTATAAGTACTTGAACTATTACCACCCACTAGACCTCCTTCTGGCTGGTACTCGTATAAGACCTTCCTATCTCATCCTGGTGTGGACCCGGTTTCTGCTCCTCTTTCATTATAATATTAATAAACCTCATTAATATACGCTTCTTTATTAGTGAATTACCATATAAATGCACCAAGTGTATGCATAGTTACATTAGCCCAAGCTGGAAAAATATCCATACCTGGAATCCTTCATTAAAGTGGAGGTTCACCCGGAAATGTAAATTTTTAACATTAGATTGAGGCTCATTTTGTCTAGGGGAATTGGGTGTTTTTTTTTAAATCAAAGCTGTACTTACCGTTTTAGAGAGATACATCTTCTCCGCTGCTTCCGGGTATGGGCTGCGGGACTGGGCGTTCCTATTTGATTGACAGGCTTCCGACGGTCGCATCTATCGAGTCATGATTTTCCGAAAGTAGCCGAACGTCGGTGCGCAGGGGCCGTATAGAGCCGCACCGGCGTTCGGCTTCTTTCGGCTACTCGTGACGTGATGTATGCGACCGTCGGAAGCCTGTCAATCAAATAGGAATGCCCAGTCCCGCAGACCATACCCGGAAGCGGCGGAGAAGATCGCTCTCTAAAACGGTAAGTACTGCTTCGTTTTTTAAAAAACTACCCGATTCCCCTTGACAAAATGATCATGAATCTAATGTTAAAAAAAAAATTTCGGGTGAACTCCCGCTTTAAAGATAAAGGAGTCGATTCATAAAAGTATATTGCATGAGATATTGGGGTCATGTCACACATTTAACCCAAATATCTCATGCGGTATGGTCACTACAGGTTGATGTGATATTTACGGCAGAAAATTAAGAAACATTTGGTAAATACAGCATAAACCTGTCTAAAAGTCAAATAATAAAAAAATAAGTGAACAAATACATTGGTTAAAAATAAGAGGTGGTCAAGCCATGCGGTATTTAACAAACTAGCTGGCACCTGCCGGAATCCTTGTTAGCGAGTGAATTATTGGATGTTAAGGAGACATCGCTCGCCGGTGCCCTAACAACCATGACTCATCTGCTGTCAGCGAGATTCCCCGCTGACAGCAGGATGTAAATCGGCATTAAATAAAGTAATCTATACCAGGCCCTTTTCCGGGCCAGCCTGGCAGGGCAGGGGGGGGGGGTGACGATGACAAGCGAGCGCCCCCCCCCCCCGTCCTTAACCATAATAAGCCACATGCCCTGAAAATGGGGGGGAAGGGGGTGCTTTTGGAGTTGCTCCCCCCCCAAAGCCCCTTGTCCCCATGTTGATAAAGACAAGTGCCTCTTCCCTACAACCCTGGCTTAGTGGGCCCCCAGATACTCCCGATGTGAATGAGTATGAAGTACACAGTAACCCACCATGTTGAGGGCATGTGGCATGATATGGTTTGGGGTGGGGAGGCGCTCGCTTGACCCCCCCTTTTCAGACCTGCTGGGCTGCACGGATAACAAGCAGAGCCCTTATATTCCTCCTGTATTGAATTGTATTGTACGGTCTGCTCTTATGTTGTAAAGCGCTGCACAGACAATTGGCGCTATATAAATCTTGTATAAGAATAATAAGGGTCTGGTATGGATTTGTGGGGGACTTCACGTAAATTCTTTTGGGGGTTAGATTCCACCAAAATCCATACCAGATCCAAAGGGCCTGGTATGGACTGAAGGGGGACCCCACGCTAGTCCCCCCCTTTTTTTTAATGCCGGTTTACATTCTGTTGTCAGAAGAATGGTTGTTGGGTTACCGGCAGGTGCTGGTTAACAATTAGCAACTCTGAGCTGAACTGTCACATTTAGCTGTATTAGGAATACCACTGCTAAAGGTTGCAGTACCCACTGCAGCCCATTTGCAGTAAAATAAAGTACAAAAACACACGCTATATACTGCACAATAAAAAGTTTACTTGTGGTTAATTATGATTTTTTTTAACTCAAATATTCATTTGGTATTTACCTCTTAGTGAATTGACCCCAAGGTGCCTTCTATATCACTAAGGCCCCGTACACACGAGAGGATCTATACGCTGGAATTGATCTGCGGATCAGTTCCAGCGGATAGATCCGCTGGTGTGTACAACCCAGCGGATCTTTTTCCGTGGATTTTTTTCGGGCCGACCGATTTCCAGCAGATAAAAATTTCTTAGCATGCTAAGAAATCTATCCGCTGGAATCGGCTTCAGCGGATCGATCCGGTGGTCTGTACAGACTCACCGGATCGATCCGTCCAATTCCCTCCCTCGCATGCGTCGCATGCGTGGGTATCCTTATATGACAGCGTCGCGCACGTCGCCGCGTCATTATCGCGATGGGATTTCGGCGCGGATTTCGATCCGATGGTGAGTACACTCCATCGGATCCAAATCCGCGGAAATCCCAGAGAGGATTTATCCGCGGATACGGTGCGGCGGACCGTATCCGCGGATCAATCCTCTCGTCTGTACCCGGCATCAGACATTCGAATCTCAGCCGATTCAGCAGGAATTGGCCAAAAATTGAACTGTTAATGGGCAAGCTGAATATACCAAGTTGATCAACTTGGGTAGAACCAGCCTGCCAGATTCTCTTGCAAATGTACTATCTTCTCGATTCCCCTGTCAACACGGTCTGGGTTAATCGGGGAGGATTGTGCGAATTTATTTTCTGAAAATTTATTTTCTGCAACCCATGGTTGCAGGAAAGAATTTTGCACCATGTATGGCCTGCCTTAGGAACTAAAGCATCCTATCCTTTACAGCTAAGGAAGCTTCCTTTCTCTGTTAGATCGTCCGCAGCCTTGGTGCTGCACCCGTGATCACTTATAGCACCAGTCATTTCATGACTTGACAGTTCGGTTGAGAACACAAGTAACTGTGATGCCGCGTGCACACGACCATTTTTAATGTTCTAGAAAAAACAACGTTTTTTTCTCGACGTGATTCTTGTCAAGCCTGCCTTGCATACACACGATCACGAGCAAAGCGCGGTGACGTACAACGGCACTATAAAGGGGAAGTTCCATTCAGATGGCGCCACCCTTGGGGCTGCTTTTGCTGATTTTGTGTTAGTAAAAGTTTGGTGAGAGACGATTCACGCTTTTCAGTCTTTGTGCTTTTCAATCTGTTACAGCGTGACGAATGTGCTATCTCCATTACGAATGCTTGTTTTACCAGAACGAGCGCTCCCGTCTCATAACTTGCTTCTGAGAATGCGCATTTTGTTCACGTTGTTAAAGCCCACACACGACCGTTTTTCACGACGTGAAAAACGACGCGAAAAATTAGAGCATGTTCTAAATTTTGAATGCCCATTTTTCACGTCGAGAGCCCGCACACGGTCGTTTTTAATGACCATTTTTAAAAATTTAATTTTTCACGTCATGAAAAACGGTCGTGTGTATGTGGCATGACAGTTATCATTTCCGTCATGCCTTAAGAGTCGGTTCACCACCAGATAAAATTCACAAAATGTTTCCCAATGTCCCCTCTACGTGTTGGCGCTGTGGATTAGAAACAGGATCAATGTTACATATTTGGTGGAGTTGTTCACTTATACAACCATTCTGGAGAGAAGTACATAATATTGTATCTCAGATTACCACTTACACACCCGACTATACACCAGCACAATATCTTCTTCACCACACTTCCTTGCCCAAATCGACATATCATAAATCACTACTACTACATCTTATTAACGCAGCTACACAATGTATACCTCTCAAATGGAAAGAAACCCTGCCCCCTACCATAGAAGACTGGCGGAATAGGGTTGATAGGATTGAAAACATGGAGAGGATTATACACCAAGCCAAAGATAGACATGAGAAATTCAGATTCACTTGGGCTTGCTGGACGAAATATAGAGAAACCTTGACCCCATTGACTTCCCCTAGACCACATTTCACCTCGTCGGGACCGATTATGATTGACGACGCCGGATCCACATAATTTTAAATATCATCATTCTTTATCTCTATTTGTACAGGCATACCCCGCTTTACGGACACTCACTTTACGTACACTCGCGAGTACGGACATGCCCGCGAGTGTACGTAAAGTGTCTCACAAGTACAAATATTCCCGCGCCGTGCACCCGCATTAGACGCAACTGAAGTTCTGAGCACTTAGCCTGCTCAGTTCCAGTGTGCTCTTTCTGTATCCTGGCTGCCTCCCCACCTCCGGTGACATCTCATCCCCTCAGGCTTCCCAGTCAGCCACAGAATGCCATCCAGCCTCTCAATAGCAATGTCCTTTGTGCACAGCGCGATGTCCGGGGGATGGATTGGAGCGGCCCCCCTTGCATCAGATGAGCTTATTTACATGTGAGTGTTCCCCTGATGCCCCCACTAAAGCCCCTGGCACCCCCACTACAGCCTAGAAGTGAAAAAAGGCATTGCTTCACTTTAAGTACATTTTCGTTTTACATCAATGCTCTGGTCCCGTTGTGTACGTAAAAGTGGGGTATGCCTGTATTCCTTTTCCATCCTATCATTTACCCTATTTATCAAGAATCAGCTTATCAAAGGATCGGTGATTTTTGCCGCCTTTGGGCATTATATCTCCATAGGTCCCCCCACCACCCACAGTGTGTTCCCTTTTGGGGTGGATTGGTGAGGGGATGACGCTCAACGGTCCGGGATCTAACCATATTTATATTCGAATTCCCCCCTCTCGATCCTTCTAGTTATTAAATATATAGATAAATTTATCTTATTTGTTTTCTATAGGTAATTCCCTAAACAGGTTTTAATATGTTATAATAGGTCACTACATAAGACTTTTGCTGATATGATAAGATATGTATTGTATGTTTTGGATGCCGGATCCGCATAGTTTCTCTGTCACCTTCTCTCCCCTACCTCTACCCCTTTTCCAGCACGCCAATCAATCTGTCTGTCAAGACTCAGCTCACTGAAGGACCTGTGGTTTTTACCGCCTTTAGGCATTATATCTCTAATGGTCCCCCCACTGCCCACAGTATGTTCCCTTTCGGGGTGGGCTGGTGAGGGGATGACTCTCCACGGTCCAGGGTTTAACCATACTTATGTTGGAGTCCCTTCCCCCGACCCTCATTGTTATAAGCATACTGACCGGTATAATTTACCAGTTTTCTCTAGAAAGCCCCCTTAATGGGTTTAGAATGTCATACGGGGTTACTTCATAAGAATTTTTTGTTGCTATAATAATATGATATGTATCGCATGCTTTGGTAATTCTAGACTGTTCTACACCATTACTTATATCTTTTAATATGTACTGTGCTTTTTGTGCCCTGTATGTACTTGCATAAAACTCAATAAAATTTTTATTTATTTTTTTCAAATAAAGGAGTCGGTTCACACTGCAGCGGCACAACTTCGGGGGCGACTCTGCCAGTTGTCCTGAGGACGACTTCAGAGGCGATTTGCAAAAGGACTTCTGTATAGAAGTCAATGCAGGTCGCCCCGAGCTGCCCCCAAAGTCGTACAGGAACCTTTTTCTAAGTCGGAGCGACTTGCGTCGCTCCTATTAGAACGGTTCCATTGCATTGAATGGGATGCGACACGTCAGGCGGCTGAGCCCCAGTGTGAACCGGGTCTGAACGTAATTGTTTTGGTAAACATGAGATTAGTCCTGCTTTATTATGCCTGTTGTTTATGTTATTGCTTACAATATCTGATTGAGACATTAAGATTAGATCAAAACAACAATAAATGAGGACAAAAATGTACCTTTTTTTTTATTGAAAAAAAGTAGTAACGGTAACGTTTATGCACATTTACCCTATTGAACCATATATGACTTACCCTAACCAACTCTGGAAATGGTTAATGGATTCTATAAAAGTATTGTAATTCACTGAGTAGTAGGGTGTGACAGATCTGTAATAATCCCAGCCTTAATCTTTTTTTTTTTTTTTTAGCGACACTGACATTAAGCATCATAAATCGCTAATTCTGTTACCTAAAACTGTGCTTACCGAGTTAATTTAGTATCTAGATTACATAGTAAAATGAAATATTCCAAGTTGTGTTGTTTCTCTTTACAAAACTAAAGTTTCACTCCCAAAATCATGAAACCAAAGAAAATGTTTAATTGTATTTGTGCTACTGTAAAAAAAAAAAAAAAAAAATCCAAGAAAGAACACATCCAGACACGGGTATGCCGTGTAACCTTCAAAACAAAAAAAAAAAACACCTGTCCTACGATAAAGAACTGCCTTTATGATAACGATTGGTAGTTGTAACTATTAAAGTAACTGTTGAAAAAAAAAAAAAAAAAATTACTAAATTGATGGAAAAGGAATTGTTGAAGATTTCTGTTCATACAAATCAAAAAAACAGTAAAATGCTGAAAGCTTAAGAGGTCAGTCCATCCGACGTTTCAGCGAAGGGTGCGTCTTTTTTAGTTGGGCCACTTACTAGATTTTCATAGCTCTTGAAAACTACTGCTGCAAGCTCTCTCCGCTGTGGTTCCCCATCTCGGTTTTCTCCCCCAAAAAAAAAATATATATAAAAAAAAAAAAAAGGCAGAACCCCTCGTAGCAGATACACTATATAGACAAAGGTTTGTGGAACCCGATCATCACATTTCTATAAGGCCAAAAGGTATGTTGAAACCCCTCCAAATCAGTGGTCTCCAAACTACGGCCCTTTGCTTACTTTTAACCATCCCTTGGGGCACTATTTCTTCCAATGACACCAGCGATGGGGCACTATTACTCCCAATAACACCAACAATGGTGCACAATTCCTACAATAGCACCAATGATGGGGCATAGTTCCTCCGAATGACACCAAGAACGGTGCCCAATTCCTTTTAAAGACACCAACGATGGTGCACAATTCCTACAATAGCACCAATGATGAGGCATAGTTCCTCCCAATGACACCAAGAATGGTGCCCAATTTCTCTCAAAGACACCAACAATGGGCCAAAAGATTGAGCTCAGGAGTTTCCAGGAAAGGACGTTTTTAATAATACAGTGCTTTTCAGGCCTTGCGGAAACATTTTGGGGAAGGTCTCTCCTGTTCCGACATGTCCTTAAAGACATGGTATAGAGAATAAGGCTCCAAAATAGGGAACCAAAGGGGGTATGATGAAAAGAGACAGAGAGCCCTATTTGGGGGGGGGGGGGGGGGTTATGCAAGAGAGCCCTACTGTGGGGTGATGTAAAGGGGCAGAGAGCACCGCTTTGAGGGAGTGTAGAAGGGCATTGCATTGGGGGGAGCAGAGAACAGTACAGTGGAGGTGGGGCAGGTGGTGATATGAAGGGGGTAAAAGAACACTGCTGTGGGGGGGGGGGGTATGTGATATGGGCAGAGGATACTACTGTTGAGGGGGGCAGAAGGTGATGTGAAGGGGGGGAGGACACTACTGTGGGGGTGATGCAAGAGGGGCAGAGGACACTACTGTGGAGGGGGCCAGGAGGTGATGTGAAGGGGGGTGATGGTGATGTGAGAGGGGCAGAGGACACTGCTGTGGGGGCATTATTGTGGAGGGGGTGGGTTCAAAATACTACTGTGAAGGGGCAGAGGACACAGATGTAAGATGAATCTTAATTCAGTACCCCTGCTGTACAACTTTTCCTGGTGAACACATCAACACATCAATTAGGTCTTAACTTGTTTTAATAACCAGTACCAACCCTTTTTGAAGAATACACATGGAAGTACCTCATAGTTGGAGCCTTCTCCTCTATCCCAGCCTTTGTCAACCCTGTTAACCCAGAGGAACCCTTGAAATAATTTTTAGGTCTCAGGGCACCTCTGACTAAACCAATTCACTTGTCGTCAGTGGGAAAAATGCCCCCCTTACAGTGGTGGTCAAAGAGATAGATAAAGATCATTGGTGTCATGGTGCTGGCTCTGCTTAGTGGCATTGGCCCCGGTACTCTGCAGGCACCATTAAATGGGAGGTCAATTAGCCACATCTCAAGGAACCCCTAGCAACCTCTGGAGGAACCGTAGTGGTCGAGACTGGCTGCTCTATACCATTAAATACAAGAATCATGCTCAATTACTCTATGGAGTACAGGACATTCCAGGGAAATCCAGACAAGCATTGAATACAACCTTCCGTCATATTCTGCGTGGAGAAAGTCATATTTTCCACAAGCTCATAATCAGGGTACCTTGCAACCCCACAAATATGATTATATAAATACTATAAATTTTGTTGCTTAAAAGATTGCTGCAGCATATACCTCTCTTGGCCTTTTTATCCCCTTTTATAGTCTTCTTCTCCTTGTCTGGAGCACCTCTAATTTATAATCCGACATAGTTTGAGAAGTTTGGTGTGGAGGAACTGTAGTGGCGTGCACAGAGCCCCGACTTCAACCCTACTGAACTCCTTTGGGATCAATTTGGAATGCTAAAGTTTTCTTGTCTAACATCAGTATTTGACTTACAAATGCTGTTTGGGCTGAACTAGCACAAACTCCCACAAACAAACTCTAAAGTCTTGTGGAAAGCCTCCCTAGAAGAGTGGATGCTATTGAAGCTACAAATCGAGAAAGGGGGTAGCATCATATTCATGTTGATTGTTTAGCACTGGAATGTGTAACAAGCTCACACAGCTGTGATGATCGGGTTTTTGCCCATAAAGTGTATCCAAACCTAAGCAGAGAGAAGCACCTTGTGACTGAGAGGCATCAGGAACGGTTGGGTGGATTTACCTCTCTGGTATTTAGCAAAAATGTAGATATATCAGCTGTAGTCAAACTCACCCTTTAATCACAAAATTTGATCTAATAAAGAAAAAAAAGGAATATCATAGCTATAGGTTTTCAAAACCATGTGAGATCTGGTTTTGCCGAATACTAAAACAATATAAAAACTTTTTCTACCAATGCTAATCTAATAGCACAGAATCATCTGTTGGCCAGATAGAGACAAAGATTCACCAAAAAAAAGTGACATACTGAGTTGAGGTTCTTGTATTGATTATTGCTACAGGATAACGAATAGTTAGATAATTTTTCACGGTCTTCAGTAAATACAAAAAAATATCATGTCCTGAAGAATTATAGATGCGAGGTGACTAAACTTCAAAAGAATAAGTCTCCAACCAACACCAAAAAGATAAGTTGGTGCAACTGAAACTTCTTATGTAAAGCTAGGGCAGGTAAGGGATTCCATGCATATAAAACCGATAATGTAAGACAAAAATGCAGATTTGGAGGGGGTGGGGTTTAGTTTACTAGTCGATTTAAGACCAAATTACTGCACACCATTTAAAATTCTTCTAGCAACAGCAATAAAAAATGAAAAATCACCGGCTCTCAAAATCTTTAGAGGTCTTCTACTTTTAGCTAATCGGTAGCAACTGTCAGAAGAAAAAACAAACAAAAACATGTCTTGTAGCACCGAAGGTTCAGTTGTGTGTTTGCTCGTGACTCCACAAACTGAACGCAGTCTTAAAGGTCCTATGACACAGTTTACACATGAATTGCCGCTTGAAGGTAATGACTGAAAGGGGTGGGGCGTGGTAAAAAAGAGTATCTGATTCTTGAGGGGCAAAGCCTTTTTCGCTCCCATCAGGTTTTTCTGGTAAAGTCGGGCGTGTCTCTGGCTCTATTTTAGGTGGCGGTGGTGGTGGCGGCGGGGGAGGAGGAGGAGGTGGAGATGGAGAGCTCACAGGAGCACAAGCTTCTGGCTCTTTAAAAGACGACACATCTTCTCCTTGTGCCATATGCGACTGAAAGTGGCTCCAAAGTCGAAAATTCGTTCGGAAGGCTTTGTTGCATACGTGACAGATGAAAGGCTTGACTGAGCACAAGAGTTCCTGGTGGCGCTCCAGCTGTTTATGGACTGTAAACATTTTCCCGCATTTTTCGCACGACCACACGCCGCGCTCAGAGCCAGTCATGTCTTCCTTTTGACTGTAAATGGCTTCTGAGCTATCGTCCATCTCATCTGTGGGTTCTTCCTTAATTTTAACGCTAAACTGTTTTGAAACGCTAAGGTCCTCAGGGAGGCAGTTAGAATCCTCAGAATCAAAGTTCATATGTTCCGAAGAATCACTATAAACGCCGTCATCTTTCGACGAGAGAAAGCTATTCCCTTTGCTGGACTCGGACAAGGACTGCAACCTTGGTGGGTTGTTGACCTCTCCGTTGTGATCGAGCGCAGGCAGTGAAAAGTTTTCCGTTGGCGTCATTGTATTTTGGTTGTGGACTTCAACTTGATGACGCCAGATGCTGAAAGAGGATTTAAATGTTCGCATGCACTCAAGGCATGTCAGCTTTTTATATTCGCACTTTGGTTCATGTTCGTTTTTCTGTTCTGGGGTTGAAAACCGAAGGCTACAGTAAGGGCATAAAGTAGCATTTCTGCACATGCGTTCATGATTCCCTTGCTCAAGAAATGAAGTAAACTTTACATTGCAAAGTCGGCAAGGATACACCTCCTTGTTTTCCACCGGGCTCTTCGGAGGAGAAGATACCTTAGGCCTGATGGACTTGTTGCTATATGTAGACCTCTCTTCTGGATGCATTTTGAGGTGCTGTTTATACTGCGTAAGAAAACGGTAAGATTTCCCACACTGGTTGCAACTGAAAGCAGCTTTGGTTCTCGATCTCAAGCTTCTTTTCATGGCTTGTGCTTGGCTACTAGAAGATCCAGGAAATCCTGGTTTGCCCCTTCGCAACTTAAACATAAGCGCTTTTTTAATTTCCCGTTCTCTTACAATGTCTATTAATTTCCTTTGGAATTTTTCATCCAAAACGGTTTGTGCATTTGAAGCAGGCGATGGATTTTTCAATACTCCATGTTGCGTCTGACAGTGCGTCCACACTTTAAAATTTGTGTGGAACCTTTTGTAGCAAATATCGCACGAGTATGGTTTTTCAGGGTTATGGTACATGTTAACGTGACGATGAAGACCAGCTGTCGATCTAAAAATTTTAAGGCAGTGTTTACATTTGAATTTTTTGTTTTGAAGGACATCTGGTGTTGCGATGACCATTTCCTTGCTATCGTCTGAATCTGAGAAATCGCCAAGGGCTGTAGAGTCTTCTGCATAGTTTCCATCATATTCTGGAGAACTACTTCTTTTCAATTTTACTCTTAAATGTGGTATTCTTTTTTCTGTCTGAAATGTTCTTTTAGATGAATGAGTACGCAAAGGAGCTTCTTCAGATTTAGAGGAAAATGCTCTACTCCTTTGTCGAGTAGCATCTCTTATTCGCATTGCATCTGATGGTTCTGAAGCAGGGCTGCTAGGCTCAGTCTTTATGCATAAATCGTTCTCTGTAGAAGTTGACTGTGATAAACTAAAGGGTCTTAAAGGATCCAAAGTCTTTTCCTGCTCCTTTTCTCGGCCTGCGGGTTTATCTATAGGTCCTTTTAAATTGTGCCTTTGAGAAATTCCAATAAGCACATCCTCATTTGGACTATCCCGCTGGGATGCTGTTCCTTGAATGGATTGCAAGTCAAAACTTTGTGAGTATGCAGGAACTTGACTGTCCATAGATAATGATCTTCTAAGAAGACTCTTAACAAGTGGACCGCTACGGTCAATCTGTTGGCTTGAGGATCTTATAGAAGAAGCTCCAAATCCTATGTGAGGATAACCCGGTATCTTTCTTTCGTCTTTCATTTCTGAAGTGCCCCTTTCAGGTTTCTGTGACGAATATAGAGATTCCGTTGAGCCAAGTAAAGATGCTGATGCCAATTTCTTCTTTAAAATCTCATTTCCCCTTGGATATGATCCAGTAGAAGGATGATCATTCACATCAACATCATGTCCTTCAGATACCCTCTGATGAAATGTTGCCTTTCGTTTCAGGGACCCACTTAAGGGCTGCTCACCTGAGTTAGAGGACCCATGCCACTTCCTTTCAGAAGACAAGAAACTGGCAAGAGAATCACCCGGGCGCACATGGTGCTTAACGGAAGGTGCTTTCCCCAAAGACGTTGAAGGCTTTGTCCTGTTTTTGTCCTGATTACACAAGTCCCTGCTTTGCGCCTCGTTTCTGCTTTGACAGACGATAACGCTTGTTTGCTGAGACCCACTTTCATCTTCCTCTTGGACAGTCAACTTTTTGCTGGAAGAAGAAAACGGTGCTTGTGGGGTTTTGGAAAGAATATTTGTCAGGAAGCTTATTCCAAGGCTGTATCCTTGTTCCTGAACCGCCGCGAGACTTCCCTTTTCAACAAACAGCGATGAGGAATAGATGTAGTTCAAGACGTTTTCAAAGGCATCAGCTTCGCAAAAGTCCAGCTGAAAGACTGTCTGAGACTCGTTGTTTTTGTCTGTGAACAGACTGTGGAAGTATTCGCTGCTGGCGGCCAACACGTTTTTGTGTGCTCGAAATTTCTGGTCTCCGACTATCAGAAGAACATCGCACAGCTGACCCTTCAGGCGTTTCTCGTTTAAGGAACTTAGAATGGAAATCGCATGGGCTGGATTTATGTAATGTAGAAGGCCATCCATTGTTCTGAGAAACCTAGAAAATAAAAAACAAAAAAACAGACATGAAAGAATTAGGTTCTTCTCAACATGTAGCAGAAAAACTAACTCTTTATGGAAACTCCCCCCCCCCCCCCCCGTTTTTTTTTTTTTAAACATCACAAAGTGCAGCACAACTCATAAAAAAATATTAATTAACTATATAGGTTTGTGCAAACAAACTGTATATGAGTGTCCTGAAAATAATAACAATATATATGTAAAAATAGATATGCAGTCTCATATAAAATGCTAAAAATTATAAATGTGACCAAATACCATAAATCCTCCAAAGCCAATCTATCAGGAATAGTGCAAAAAGTCCTCCAAACAATATACAGTTCAAGCTCTTCTTCTTAAACCTTGTGTCTCCTCATTAAAGCAGAGCTCCACCCTAAAGTGGAACTCCTGCTGATCGGAACCCTCCCCCCTCCGGTGTCACATTTGACACCTTTCAGGGGGGAGGGGGGTGCAGATACCTGTCTTAAGACAGGTATTTGCACCCACTTCTGGCCACACAGTCTCGGGCAGACTGCGGGCAGGACATCACCTCCCGTCCTCCCCCTGTTGTGCTCTGGGAACACTCGGCTCCCAGAGCACAGCGGGAGCCAATCAGCAGGCGCAGCGCAACTCGCGCCATAGGGAACCGGGTAGTGAAGCCGGAGCGCTTCACTTCCTGGTTCCCTCACCGAGGATGGCGGGGGGGGGGGGGGGCAGCAGAGTGACGAGCGATTGCTTGACCTCTGCTGCGGACGGCGCTGGACTCCAGGACAGGTAAGTGTCCCAATATTAAAAGTCAGCAGCTGCAGCATTTGTAGCTGCTGGCTTTTAATTTTTTTTTTTCATGGCACATCCGCTTTAATTCTCAAACTTCTGGACATGATGACGTCAGGTGGACCAGCCCCTGTATTGTCACATGATACAATGACACACACATATAATGTTTGTTTGCACAATCCAATATAGTTTATTTGTTTTTTATTTCGAGTTGCGATGCACTTTGTGATATTTTAATATTTATTTGGTGTGGGAACGCACAACAGTGATTAGCGGCAACACAGCATATTTATAATTTTTTGGGCAAGCGTGGCGATTTTGTTTTTATTTTATAGGGGGAAAAAAATTCCCTAATATTTTTACCTTTTTTGTGCTGAAAGGCAGCGCTTCCTGCTTTATGACCTAGACCAGAGGTCTCCAAACTTTTCAAACAAAGGGGCGGTTTATTGTCTTTCAGACTTAAGGAGGGCCGGATTGTGGATGGCAATGGCCCAGCATCTGTGAAAATAAATATGGCCCCCAGGGCTGGTGGTCAATGGGAAGAGGAGTAGTATCCCATCATTGGTATCGGTGAAAGATATAGTGCCCCAGTGGGAGAAAAATTGCCTCATATCAGTGGGAGGAATAGTGCCCCGAGGGCCGCATAAAGGCTAGCCAAGGGCCACATCTGGCCCTCTGGCCGCAGTTTGGAGACCCCTGACCTAGACTGAGCCCTATTTCCTCCTGGGATTGCCACATCACAGCTGTCCCTGAAGGCACTATGGTACCAAGACCAAGATTCATTGCATGCTCATCACAACCCTGTAGTGCATCTTTGCATGCAGAAAGATGCTGTGGGCCACTATAGTGCTCATATACCAGAATCTAAAGACATTTATGTGCCATAACTATATATTAGGCCTCCTGAATTTACACAGGATTTTGCTGGGAGTGGTATTTGTGTGGAGTTAAATGCCTTGTTGATGTCAGAGGAGAATGGGCAGACTGGTTCAAGATGATAGAAGGGCAACAGTAACTCAAATAATCACTCATTACATCGAAGGTATGCAGAATACCATCTCTGAATGTACAACACATCCAACCTTGAAGCAGAAGACCACATGGGATGCCACTCCTGTCGGCTAAGAACAGGAGGCTGAGGCTACAATTCACACAGGATCACCAAAATTGGACGATTGAAGATTGGAAACAGGTTGCCTGGTCCTATGAGTCTCGATTTCAGCTGTGACATTCAGATGGTCGGGTCAGAATTTGGTGTAAACAACATGAAATCATGGATCCATCCTGCCTTGTATCACCGGTTCAGGCTGGTGGTGGTGTAATGGTGGTGTAATGGTGTGAGGGATATTTTCTTGGCACACTTTGGACCCCTTAGTACCAATTGAGCCTCGTTTTAATGCCACGGCCTACCTGAGTATTGTTGCTGACCATGTCCATCCCTTTATGACTACAGTGTCCCCATCTTCTGATGGCTCCTTCCAGCAGGATAATGTCACCATGTCACAAAGATCCGATCATCTCACCTCTGGACAATGAGGTCACTGTACTCCAATGGCCTCCACACTCACGACATCTCATCCAATAGAGCAGTGTTTCCCAACTCCAGTCCTCAAGGCACACCAACAGGTCATGTTTTCAGGCTTTCCATTATTTTGCACAGGTGATTTGATCAGTTTCACTGCCTTACTAATTACAACAGCCGTTTCATCTGAGGGAAATCCTGAAAACATGACCTGTTGGTGTGCCTTGAGGACTGGAGTTGGGAAACACTGCAATAGAGGACCTTTGGGATGTGGTGGAACAGGTGATTGGCATCATTGATGTGCAGCTGACAAATCTGCAGCAACTGTGTGATGCCATCATGTCACTATGGACCAAAATCTCTGAGGAATGTTTCCAACAACTTGTTGGATCTATGCCACGAAGAATGAAGGCAAAGGGGGGGGTCCAACCCGCTACTAGCAAGGTGTACCTAATAAAGTAGCCGGTGAGTGTACAACCACCGATTTCCTTTTGAGCTAAGAGGCGTATGGGTGTTACGCTTTGTTGTTTACATTTTCTCCATCCCTGTATGACCCCACAATTCACTGTGTTAATCTGTTAGAGTCTAAATCTTGTGTAAGCTCCGTGTTTTTGTCAGAGCTTACATAAAGGTAATGAACTTAAAGTGTAAGCCCTGTCAAATCCTAAATATACTTAAACCTGATCCCACCCCCAGGTGGAAAAGCACTCCAGTCCGGTCACATGATCAGCTCCCATCGGCAGCTTCAGTGTAGAGGAGGGAAAGCCGACAACGGATGCACCATTGTAAGCCTGTGGTTGACATCATCCCCCAGGCTCTGCAGCCATTGTTGACGATCTCTCCTCTTCACTGAAGCCGCTGCTGGGACTCAAGTACACACTATAGAGGGATGCGCTTTGTTCATTTTTCATGTCGGACGTTCACAACCACTTTAGGGTAAAAACCTTCAGCCTTCACAACCACTTTAAGTCTTAACTGATAACCTGTAAGGCGTTCAGTCACCCATGGATGGATACTTTTAGGTACTGTAGTTCGTCACCATTTATTTAATGGGCATACGCAAATTTTAGGGCAACATCTTTTTTTTTTTATATTTTACCAAACATTGGGTATTACATTGTGTCTAGGGGTGCAACGGATCGTCACACCCCGCGATCCGCTCCGGAGCCTAGGCAAGTCCCCGACTTCGGCCTAGCTCCGGAGCGGCAGCCATCTTGCTCCACCCAGTCTGCTTGCCAGAGCCCAGCGTGACACGCCTCCCCGGGGGGGCGTGTCGCGCTGTGCACTGGGCTCTGGCAAGCAGACTTGGAGAGGGAATGTTAGTGAAGCACTGGTTGAGAGGAGGGGGAAAAAGAAAAAGAAAAAAAAAAAAAAAAAAGAGCACAGTAGCAATTCACAAGGGTGGATTAAAGAGGCTGTTTGGACAGGACTTGTTAAAAGTACAATCTTGCTGTTTTTACAGCAAGATTATTTACTACTACTGCATGTTATTTCACCCCAGTTCTGACAATGACTATAAAGTGTGTGTGTGAAAATATATATATATATATATATATATATATATATATATATATATATATATATATATATATATATAATTTTTAAAAAAAAATTTGGACCGATGAAAAGGGGCTTTTTTTTTTTTTGCTGATCCGAAAATGATCCGATCCGTGACTCCTGATCCGAGGATCGATCCGATCCGTGAGTTTTTTGATCCGTTGCACCCCTAATTGTGTCTGTGTGCACTACATTTTATTGTATTTCTTAAAGGGGTTGTAAAGGTAAATACAAATTTCCCTAAATAGCTTCCTTTACCTTAATGCAGTCCTCCTTCACTTACCTCATCCTTCCATTTTGATTTTAAATGTCCTTATTTATTCTGAGAAATCCTCTTTCTGTTCTTCTGTCTGTATTTTACCACAGTAATGTGAGGCTTTCTCCCTGGTGTGGAGAAAGCCTCTTGAGGAGGGAGGGGGTGAGCAGGAGTGTCAGGATGCCCACTGAGGCCCCTTTCACACTGGGACGGGAGCCGCGGTGGTGGTATAGCGGCACTAAACCGTCGCATTTGCCGCGGGATTCAGCCGCTAGCGGTGCGGTAGACACGCTGCTCCTCTCATCACTCCATAGATGCTGCCGACAGTGTGAAAGGGGTCTAACACACAGCTCCTTTCTCTATCTGCAAAGTAGAGAGTGTCCTGACTTTCCTGCTTGCCCCCTACCCCCTCAAGAGGCTTTCTCCACACCAGGGAGAAAGCCTCGCATTACTGTGTGGAGTTACAGACAGAAGAACAGGAAGTGAGGATTTCTCAGAAGAAATAAGGACATTTAAAAGCAAAATGGAAGGATGAGGAAAGTGAAGGAGGACCGCACTAAGGTAAAGGAAGCGATTTAGGGATTTTTTTTACCTTTACAACCCCTTTAAATTATGAAATTTGATAAACAGGTGCTTAGCCACCATTTTATTCTCCAGGACCTCTGCTTTAACCACTTTAGCCCCAGAAGAATTTACCCCCTTCCAAAATTGATGTCCTTTTTTTCCCACAAATAGAGCTTTCTTTGGTGGCATAAGTGTATATTGATATTTTTATTTAGTAATGGCGGCGATCAGCGATTTTTAGCGTGACGGTGACATTATGGCGGACACATTCACCTTTTATACAGCGATCAGTGCTATAAAAATGCGCAGACTACTGTGTAAATGACACTGGCAGGAAAGGGGTTAAACACTAGGGGGCGATCAAGGGGTTAAGTGCGTCCTAGGGAGTGATTCTAACTGTGGAGGGGGGCTGGGCTACCACTGACATGACAGCGATCACTGCTTCCGATGACAGGGAGCAGTAGATCTCTGTCAGTTCACTAGGCAGAACAGGGAAATCCCTTGTTTACATAGGCAACTCCCTGTTCTGCCTCTCCGTGTCACGATCGCGAAAGTGGCGGGCGTTTGCGTGTGCCCATTTGCCCACCACTGCCATTGTGCCGACGTATATCGGCGTGCAGCGGTTGGCATGTGGTTAAAAAAAAAATATATATACACATATATAATTGTATTGGGATTCTAAGTAATTTTCTAGCAAAAAGTGACGATTTTAACCACCTGAAGGCCTTTTCTGCCACTTTGTTAACATCCCTTGTAATAGAAATTAGGATGACAGGTTCTCTTTATGGTGAGATCTGGGGGAAAAAAAGACCCCAAATCTCTTCCTTACCTTTAAAGCATAACTAAAAGGCAAAAACTTTTATTTCTGTTTTGGATAGGACACCTGTCAGTTTTTATTGCTGTCTGTGCCCCCCCCCCATGTAAAGGAGATCCATTCTGTCCACTTGTCCTGTTTACATGATCATTGAAGGTAAGGCCCCTTTCACACTGACATATTTTTTAGGCGGTTTAGCTCTAAAAAATAGGATTTTTGTACTCACCGTAAAATCCATTTCTCTAAGTTCATGGACGGACACAGCATCTTTTGACAGTAGGGTTATATCAAGCGGATATAACCCTACTGTCAAAGGATGCTGTGTCCGTCCATGAACGGAAGAGAAATAGCGCTGTTATACCACCTGAAAAAATCGTGCCCTGCAGTCTTCAGTGTGAAAGCCCAAAAGGCTTTCACACTGAAGCGGTGCGCTATCAGGACCGCTCCAAAGGTCCTGCTAGCCCCATCTTTGGAGCGGGGCGTTTACCGCTCCTTCCCATTGAAATCAATGGGAAACCGTGGTAATACCGCTGGCAATGTGTCTCTGCAGAGGCAAATTGCGGGCGGTATTAACCCTTTTTCGGACGCTAGCGGGTGTTAAAACCACACTGCTGAATATCGCGGTAAATACGACGGTATAGCGGCGCTATACCGTCACCACACCTCCACTGCCCCGTGTGAAAGGGGCCTAAAGGAAGGTCGTCCCCTGAAAAGTAATAGAGGAACTCTTCCAATGGGGACACTAGTTCTGGTCACCTGGGGGTCCCCAAGGAATCCCCTTAACCACTTAAGGACCGGACCAATATGCTGCTAAATGACCCAAGGGGTTTTTACAATTCGGCACTGCGTCGCTTTAACAGACAATTGCGCGGTCGTGCGACGTGGCTCCCAAACAAAATTGGCGTCCTTTTTTCCCCACAAATAGAGCTTTCTTTTGGTGGTATTTGATCACCTCTGCAGTTTTTATTTTTTGCGCTATAAACTAAAATAGAGCGACAATTTTGAAAAAAATTCAATATTTTTTACTTTTTGCTATAATAAATATCCCCCAAAAACATATATAACATTTTTTTTTTCTTTAGTTTAGGCCGATACGTATTCTTCTACCTATTTTTGGTAAAAAATAAAAAAATCGCAATAAGCGTTTATCGATTGGTTTGCGCAAAATTTATAGCGTTTACACAATAGGGGATATTTTTATTGCATTTTTATTAATTATTTATTTTTACTACTAATGGCGGCGATCAGCGTCTTTTTTTGTGACTGCGACATTATGGCGGACACTTCGGACAATTTTGACACATTTTTGGGACCATTGTCATTTTCACAGCAAAAAATGCATTTAAATTGCATTGTTTATTGTGAAAATGACAGTTGCAGTTTGGGAGTTAACCACAGGGGGCGCTGAAGGGGTTAGTGTTCACTTTGTGTGTGTTTACAACTGTAGGGGGGTGTGGCTGTAGGTCTGACATCATCGATCGAGTCTCCCTATAAAAGGGATCACACGATCGATGCCGCCGCCACAGTGAAGCCGTGTTTACATACGGCTCTCCCCGTTCTTCAGCTCCGGGGAGCGATCGCGACGGAGTGGCTAGAAATGAATAGCCGCGCCTCGTCCCGGATCGCTCCCCGCGGGTTATCCGACCGCCGCATGTAGCGGGGGGGGGGGGGGGGGTCCCGATCCACGTCTAGGCAGGGACGTACAGGTACGCCAATGTGCCTGTACGTGCCATTCTGCCGACGTACATCTACATGCGGCGGTCTGGAAGTGGTTAAAGTGGAGTTCCACCCAAAAGTGGAAGCTCCGCTTGTTCGCACCGAAGATGGTGGGACAATTCCAAAAGTGCAGCATGACTCGCGTGTTATATTATAATTTTTTATTATTAATAAAATACATAATATTTGTATTATTTTTTTTTATATTATTATAAAACAAATTATCTAGATCTAAAACCCTGACCAAAAAGCTCCTCCCACCCTCTCCCCCCTTAGTTCCTCTTCAAACTTTTTTTTGTTTTTTCATATTAATAATAATTCGTTGTGACAGGTCCCCTTTAAGAAGAAGGACAAAAAAAAAAAGGGGGAAAAACAGGTCATGTGAAGTAGTCACTTTGTTCACGCCGCCATTTTCCAGAAGCCCCACGTCATAGGAGGAGAGATAACGGTCTCCAACAACATGACTCACTCATTGGGGACAAACCCAGCACGAAAATCAACAAACTGTACACTCCGCCAATAGAAAGTCCCTCAGCACGTCACGTGGCGAACCAGCGCGCAAGCGCAGTCGGCGCCGCCTCACACTGTCTTCGGCGCATGCGCAGTGGCAGCTGCTTCAACAGAAGGGTGTGCGAGGGGGAGAGAGAGGCAGGCGAGCTGTCAGCTATTTAGGGGAAGGCGGCGGCGCTCCCGGGAAGAGGGAAGACGCAACTGAGGGACGGAGAGAGCAGCGCAGGGTCGTTACGTCAGGGAAAGGCCCGCGGGCCTTGGCTCTACGGGGACGCCCGGATAACCCACCGTCACTCCGGGCCCGGGGCGGCGGAATCTTCACCGCGCCGCTGTCTTCTCCCTCCGGTCCGCAATTCATCTGCGAGCTCCTGCCGCCGTGATTCCATCCATCTTGAATTTGACGTCATCCCACACCAGAGATGAGGTCATCGCACGGAGCGCTCGTCACGTGCGCGGCGTTCCGATTGGCTGGATCCGCCGGAGGGGCGGGGGGAGAGGGGGCGGAGCCGGTGGGAGGAGCTCCGGGGAGAGAAAGTGATGATGATTCTTATTGTCATCAGCAGCGAGGGAGATGTCATCCCTCCTGTGTGTTCTGCAGGTGAACTACAAGTCCCAGCATGTGCACAACTCAATATATCGTCCTGTAATAGTCATTATACATCCAATAATAAAGGAGTTTATGACTCTTTATAACATTATTATAGGATTTTATATATTAAGGTGTTTATAAAATTATAATAATAATAATATATCAAAAATAAATAAAAACCTATAAAAAAAAAAACAATATATTTAACCACTTAAGCCCCGGACCAATATGCAGCTAAAGGACCCGGCCAGGTTTTGCCATACGGCACTGCGTCGCTTTAACAGACAATTGCGCGGTCGTGCGACGCGGCTCCCAAACAAAATTGGCGTCCTTTTTTCCCCACAAATAGAGCTTTCTTTTGGTGGTATTTGATCACCTCTGCGGTTTTTATTTTTTGCGCTATAAACAAAAATAGAGCGACAATTTTGAAAAAAATTCAATATTTTTTAACTTTTTGCTATAATAAATATCCCCAAAAAAAATATACAAAAATTTTTTTTTTTCCTCAGTTTAGGCCGATACGTATTCTATATATTTTAGGTAAAAAAAATTGCAATAAGCGTTTATCGGTTGGTTTGCGCAAAATTTTTAGCGTTTACAAAATAGGGGATAGTTTTATTGCATTTTTATAATTTTTTTTTTTTACTACCAATGGCGGCGATCAGCGATTTTTTTTTCGTGACTGCGACATTATGGCGGACACTTCAGACAATTTTGACACATTTTTGGGACCATTGTAATTTTCACACCAAAAAATGCATTTAAAGCGGTAGTTCACCCTCCTTAACATCATTATAGCATTACATTCGGCATCGTAGCGCGAGCTACGGTATGCCGGTCTTACATTTTTTATCCCCGTACTCACTGTGCTATCGCTCATTGAAGTTTCCGACTCCCGCGGGGAATGGGCGTGCCTATGGAGAGGGAGGATGATTGACGGCCGGCTCTGGCACGTCACGCTCCCCGAAGACAGCCGGAGTAGGTCTCGGCTCTTCACGGCGCCTGCGCACAGGCTATGCGCAGGCGCCGTGAAGAGCCAAGCCTATTTCGGCTATTTCCGGAGGAGCGTGACGTGCCAGGGCCGGCCGTCAATCACCTTCCCTCTCCATAGGAACGCCCATTCCCCGGAATCTTCAATGATCCATAGCACAGTGAGTACGGGGATAAAAAATGTAAGACCGGCATACTGTAGCTCGCGCTACGATGCCGAATGTAATGGTATAATAAAATTTTTTTTTTTTTTTTTTTAATAGGGTGAACCCCCGCTTTAAATTGCATTGTTTATTGTCGAAATGACAGTTGCAGTTTGGGAGTTAACCACAGGGGGGCGCTGAAGGAGTTATGTTTCACCTAGTGTGTGTTTACAACTGTAGGGGGGTGTGGCTGTAGGAATGACGTCATCGATCGAGTCTCCCTTATAAAAAGGGATCGCTCGATCGATGCAGCCGCCACAGTGAAGCACGGGGAAGCCGTGTTTACATACGGCTCTCCCCGTTCTTCAGCTCCGGGGAGCGATCGCGACGGAGCGGCTAAAAGTATTCGACCCCCTGCTGATTTTGTACATTTGCCCACTGACAAAGAAGTGATCAGTCTATCATTTTAATGGTCGGTTTATAATAACAGTGAGAGAGACAGAATAACACCAAAAATATCCAGAAAAACTTATTTAAAAAAAGTTATAAATTGATTTGCATTTTAATGAGTGAAATAAATATTTGACCCCTTCATAAGACATGACTTAGTACTTGGTGGAGAATCCCTTGTTGGCAATCACAGAGGTCAGACGTTTCTTGTAGTTGCCCCCCCAGGTTTGCACATCTCAGGAGGGATTTTGTCCTCTTTGCAGATTCTCTCCAAGTCATTAAGGTTTTGAGGCTGACGTTTGGTAACTCGAACCTTCAGCTCCCTCCACATATTTTCTATGGGATTAAGGTCTGGAGACTGACTAGGCCACTCCAGGACCTTAACGTGCCTCTTCTTGAGCCACTCCTTTGTTGCCTTGGCCGTGTGTTTTGGGTCATTGTCATGCTGGAATACCCATCCTCCACCCATTTTCAATGCCCTGGCTGAGGGAAGGAGGTTCTCACCCAAGATTTGATTGTACATGGCCCCGTCCATTGTCCCTTTGATGCAGTGAAGTTGTTCTGTCCCCTTAGCAAAAAAACACCCCCAAAGCATAATGTTTCCACCTCCATGTATGACGGTGGGGATGGTGTCCTCCATGTACGACGGTGGGGATGGTGTCCTCCATGTACGACGGTGGGGATGGTGTCCTCCATGTTCGACGGTGGGGATGGTGTCCTCCATGTGTGAAGGTGGGGATGGTGTCCTCCATGTGTGAAGGTGGGGATGGTGTCCTCCATGTGTGACGGTGGGGATGGTGTCCTCCATGTGTGACGGTGGGGATGGTGTCCTCCATGTGTGACGGTGGGGATGGTGTCCTCCATGTGTGACGGTGGGGATGGTGTCCTCCATGTGTGACGGTGGGGATGGTGTCCTCCATGTGTGACGGTGGGGATGGTGTCCTCCATGTGTGAAGGTGGGGATGGTGTCCTCCATGTGTGAAGGTGGGGATGGTGTCCTCCATGTGTGACGGTGGGGATGGTGTCCTCCATGTGTGACGGTGGGGATGGTGTCCTCCATGTGTGACGGTGGGGATGGTGTCCTCCATGTGTGAAGGTGGGGATGGTGTCCTCCATGTGTGACGGTGGGGATGGTGTCCTCCATGTGTGACGGTGGGGATGGTGTCCTCCATGTGTGACGGTGGGGATGGTGTCCTCCATGTGTGACGGTGGGGATGGTGTCCTCCATGTGTGACGGTGGGGATGGTGTCCTCCATGTGTGACGGTGGGGATGGTGTCCTCCATGTGTGACGGTGGGGATGGTGTCCTCCATGTGTGACGGTGGGGATGGTGTCCTCCATGTGCGACGGTGGGGATGGTGTCCTCCATGTGCGACGGTGGGGATGGTGTCCTCCATGTATGAAGGTGGGGATGGTGTCCTCCATGTATGAAGGTGGGGATGGTGTCCTCCATGTATGAAGGTGGGGATGGTGTCCTCCATGTGCGACGGTGGGGATGGTGTCCTCCATGTATGAAGGTGGGGATGGTGTCCTCCATGTATGAAGGTGGGGATGGTGTCCTCCATGTATGAAGGTGGGGATGGTGTCCTCCATGTGTGACGGTGGGGATGGTGTCCTCCATGTATGACGGTGGGGATGGTGTCCTCCATGTGTGAAGGTGGGGATGGTGTCCTCCATGTGTGAAGGTGGGGATGGTGTCCTCCATGTATGAAGGTGGGGATGGTGTCCTCCATGTACGACGGTGGGGATGGTGTCCTCCATGTACGACGGTGGGGATGGTGTCCTCCATGTACGACGGTGGGGGATGGTGTCCTCCATGTATGACGGTGGGGGATGGTGTCCTCCATGTATGACGGTGGGGGATGGTGTCCTCCATGTATGACGGTGGGGGATGGTGTCCTCCATGTATGACGGTGGGGGATGGTGTCCTCCATGTATGACGGTGGGGGATGGTGTCCTCCATGTATGACGGTGGGGGATGGTGTCCTCCATGTACGACGGTGGGGGTGGTGTCCTCCATGTATGACGGTGGGGGTGGTGTTCTTAGGTTCATAGGCAGCATTCCTCCTCCTCTAGACACGGTGAGTTAAGTTGATGCCAAAGAGCTTGATTTTGTTCTCATCTGACCACAACACTTTCCCCCAGTTCTCCTCTGAATCATTCAGGTGTTCATTAGTAGACTTCAGACATTTGCTTTCATGAGCAGGAGGACCTTGAGGGTGCGGCAGGATTTCAGTCCTTCAGTGTAGTGTGTTACCAATTGTTATCTTGGTGACTATGGTCCCAGCTGCCTTGAGATCAGTGACAAGATTCTCCGGTGTAGTTCTGGGTGATTCCTCACTGTTCTCATGATCATTGAAACTCCCCGAGATGAGATCTTCCATGGAGCCCCAGACTGAGGGAGAGTGACAGTTATTTTGTGTTTCTTCCATTTGTGAATAATTTCACCATCTGTTGTCACCCTCTCACCAAGCTGATTGGCGATGGTCTTGTAGCCCATTCCAGCCTTGTGCAGGTCTACAATCTTGTCCCCGACATCCTTGGACAGCTCCTTGGTCTTGTCCATGGTGGGGAGATTGCAATCTGATTGCTTCTGTGGACAGGTGTCTTTAACACACATATACATAATTTTTTTTTTCTTCTCTTTCACACAGATACAGCTTTTCTTTTGGAGGCATTTAACCACTTAAGACCTGGACCTTTAGGCAGCTAAAAGGACCCGGCCAGTTTTTGCGATTCGGCACTGCGTCGCTTTAACTGACAATTGCGCGGTCGTGGCTCCCAAACAAAATTGGCGTCCTTTTTTCCCCACAAATAGAGATTTCTTTTGGTGGTAAATGATCACCTCTGCGGTTTTTATTTTTTGCGCTATAAACAAAAATAGAGCGACAGTTTTGAAAAAAATTGAATATTTTTTACTTTCTTCTATAATAAATATCCCCCAAAAATATATAAAACATTATTTTTTTTCCTCAGTTTAGGCCGATGCGTATTTTTCTCCCGTGCCATCGGGAACCCGGAGAAAGAATCTGCCAGCACCGGATGATGACCATAGAGATTTCCGGTGACTAGATGGTCACCAGTCATCTCTATGACCGTCGGAGGCTCGGGCGCGATGTTATGACATCACGCACGGATTCCCGAATGCAAACAAAGCCGCGATCGCGGCTGTCAGCATGAGATCTGTGAATTTTTTTTCTCGATCTCATGCTTTCCAGCCTGGAGGAGAGATCGCTCTATAAAGAGGACCTGTCACGATAGATTCCGATTACAAGGGATGTTTGCATTCCTTGCAATAGGAATAAAAGTGTAAAAAAAAATAAGTAAAATAAAAAAAATTAAAAGACCCTGTCCCCGGTAGCTTGCGCTCAGAAGCGAACACGCACGTAAGTCCCGCCCACATATGTAAACGCTGTTCAAACCACACATGTGAGGTATCGCCACGTGCGTTAGAGCACCAGAAACAATTCTAGACCTCCTCTGTAACTCTAAACTGGTAACTTGTAAAATAATTTAAAGTGTCGCCTATGGAGATTTTTAAGTACCGAAGTTTGGAGCCATTCCATGAATGTGCGCAATTTTAAAGCGAGACATGTTAGGTATCTATTTACTCAGCGTAACATCATCTTTCATATTTTACAAACAAATTGGACTAACTTTACTGTTTTGTTATTTTTTTAATTCATGAAACCGTACAAATACCGTGCGAGATAAAAAGTTGCAATGACCAGCATTTTATTGCCTAGAGTGTCTTCTAAAAAAAACCATATATAATGTTTGGGGATTCTGAGTAATTTTCTAGCAAAAAATTATGATTTTTACATGTAGGAGAGAAGTGCCAGAATAGGCCCGCTATGGAAGTGGTTAATGTAGGTAACAAGCTGAGATTAGGAGCACTCCCTTTTAAGAGAGTGCTCCAAATCTCAGCTCGTTACCTGTATAGAAGACACCTGAGAGCCAGAAATCTTGCTGATTGATAGGGGATCAAATACTTATTTCACTCATTAAAATGCAAATAATTTTTTTGAAATGCGTTTTTCTGGATATTTATGTTGTTATTTTGTCTCTCACTGCTAAAATAAACCGACCATTAAAATTACAGACTGATCATTTCTTTGTCAGAGGGCAAATGTACAAAATCAGCAGGGGGTCAAATCCTTTTTTCCCTTCACTGTATAAACGTGCAAGTGTTATTGCGCTGGTAGATCCAAGCGGGCTGCTGCCAAAAACAATAGGATGTGATTGTAAATAACAAGAAAATTTGCCGCTCTGTAAATCGACAAGAAAATTTCAAATGATAAATAATCGGTCACCCCCCTCCACACACAGTTAGAACACACCCAGGGAATACATTTAACCCCTTCCTCGCCCCCTAGTGTAAACCCCTTCTCTGCCAGTCACATTTATACAGTAATTAGTGCATTTTTATAGCTGCATAAATGTGAATGGTCCCAAAAGTGTCCGATATGTCCGCCGCAATATCGCAGGCCCGACAAAAAAATCGCAGATCGCCGCCATTACTAGTAAAAAATAAATCATAAATCTATCCCCTATTTTGTAGGCGCTAAAACTTTTGCGCAAACCAATCAATATACGCTTATTGCGATTAATTTTTTTAACAAAAATATGTAGAAGAATATGTTTTGTCCTAAACCGAGGAAAAAAAAAAAAATTGAAATTTTTTGGGGGGATATTATTATAACACAAAGTAAAAAATTTTGTTTTTTTTTTCGAAATTTTCTGTCTTTTTTTGTATATAGCACAAAAAATAAAAACCGCAGAGGTGATCAAATACCACCAAAAGAAAGCTCTATTTGTGGGGAAAAAATGAAAAAAATATAATATATAGTGTTGTATGACCGCGCAATTGTCATTCAAAATGCGTCAGCGCTGAAAGCTGAAAATTGGTCTGGGCAGGAAGGGGGTTTACGTGCCCAGAAATGAAGTGGTTAAAATAGTGGAAAGTCCAGTGCTCAATATACAGGTGCATCTCAAAAAAATAGAATATCATTAAAAAGTGAATTTATTTCAGTAATTAAATTAAAAAAGTGAAACATATATTACTGTATATAGATGTGCCACACACACAGAGTGATATATTTTAAGCATTTCTGTCTATTAATGTTGATGATTATGGCTTACAGCTAGTGAAAACCCCAAATTCAGTATCTCAGGAAATTAGAATACTACAGAAGACCAATAAAAAATAAAAGTTTTTGAATACAGAAATGTCGGCTTACAGAAAAGTATGTCCATGTACAGTATAGTATGTATAAATACCTGGTCGGGGCTCCTTTTGCATGAATTACGGCATTAATGCGGTGTGGCATGGAGGTGATCAGCCTGTGGCACTGCCACGGTGTTATGGAAGCCCGGGTTGCTTTGATAGCGGCTTTAGCTCTTCTGCATTGTTGGGTCTGGTGTCTCTCATCTTCCTCTTGACAATACCCCACAGATTCTCTATGGGGTTTAGGTCAGGAGAGTTTGCTGGCCAATCAAGCACAGTGATACCATGATCATAAAACCAGGTATTCAGGCCCGGACTGAGACAAAAAATAGGCCCGGGCATTTTAGACTGAGCAGCCTGGGGGGGTCGGGCGAGCACGGCAGGGGGTTAGTGATGGGATGTGGGGTGAGATAAAGAAATATAGATAGAGAGAGAGAGAGAGAGAAAGATAGATAGATACAAAGAAAGATAGAAAGGAAGGTGGATAGATAGATAGATAGAGAAAGAAGGGAAGGAAAGAAGATAGAGAAAGAAACAAAGAAAGATAGAGATAGATAGATAGAGAAAGATAAAGATCGAAAGGAAGATAGATAGATAAAGATAGATAGAAAGAAGGGAAGGAAGATAGATAGATAGATAGAGATAGAAAGAATGAGAGGAAGGAAGATAGATATAGATAGATAAATAAAGATAGATAGAAAGAAAGGAAGGAAGATAGATAAAGAAAGAAACATAGATAACGATAGAAAGAAAGAAGGGGAGGAAGGAAGATAGATAGATAGGAAGGAAGATAGATAAAGTAAGAAGGGAAGGAAGATAGATAGATAGAAAGGAAGGAAGATACATAAAGGTAGATAGATAGATAGATATAGGTGACATCTTGCCCTCGGCGTGTCTTCCAGCTTCGCGGCTCCAGCGCTGTGAGTGGGCGGAGTCGCGATGACGTCACTCCCATGCATGCACGCGGGAGTTTTCTTCCTGGCAAGGTCTGGCAGCGTTGCTGGACCTTCAGCTGGGGCATTCACAGGGGCGGACTGACAACTCATGGGGCCCCCGGGCAATAGAAGACCATGGGGCCCCCGGGCAATAGAAGACCATGGGGCACACAGTAGGGCACATCAGGGAGTACACCGCACATCACAGGGCATGGGGCACACAGTAAGTCACATCAGGCGGTACACAGCAGGGCATGGTGGCATATAGCAGGGCAAAGAACACAACACGGGGCATGGGGCACATAGTAGGGTACATTAGGGGTAAACAACAAAGCACAGGGCACATCCGGAAGTACACAGCAGGGCACAGAGCACAGGTCATGGGGCACACAGTAGGTCACATAACAGGGCACACAGGGAACATCATGAGTCACAGGGCACATTAGGCAGTACACAACAAGGCACATCACAGGGCATGGGCCACACAGTAGGGCACATCAGGGAGTACACAGCACATAACCACAGTAGAGCACATCACAGGGCACACAGTAAGTCACATCAGGCAGTACACATCAGGGCATGGGGCACATAGAAGGGCAAAGGACACATCACAGGGCATGTGGCACACAGTATGGCACATCCGGGGAGTACACAGCAGGGCACATCACAGGCCATGGGGTACACAGTATGGCAAATAGCAGGGCACACAACCAAAACACAGGGCACACAGCAGAGCACTGGGATCCTTCAGACACAGCACAGTGTCTCTCAGGGCAGCCGTGGGGGGGAGAAGGCACAGGGGGACACCATGGGTTGGTGGAAGGCACAGAGGGACACTGGGGGGGGTTAAGGTACAGGGGGACATGGTGGGTGGAGGACACTGTGGGGGTGTAAGACACAGGGGGACACTGTGGGGGAGTGTAAGGCACAGGGCGGGATGGTGGGGGAGTGTAAGGCACAGGGGGACACGGTGGGTGGAGAACACAGGGGGACACTGTGTGGGGGCGGTGTAAGGCACAGGGGGACACTGTTGGGGTGGGGGGTGGAGGACACTGTGAGGGGTGTAAGGCACAATGGGACATGATGGGTGGAGGAGGACACAGGGGGATACTGTGTGGGGGGGTGTAAGCCACAGGGGGATAGTGTGGGGGTGTAAGGCACAGGGGGACACGGTGGGGGGATGTAAGGCACAAGGGGACACTGTGGGGGGTGTAAGGCACAGGGGGACACTGTGGGGGGTATAAGGCACAGGGGGACATGGTGGGTGGAGGAGGACACAGGGGGACACTGTGGGGCAGGGTGTAAGGCACAGGGGGACACGGTGGGGGGGATGTAAGGCACAGGGGGACACGGTGGGTGGGGAAGGACACTGTGGGGGGGTGTAAGGCACAAGAGGACACTGTGGGAGGGTGTAAGGCACAGGGGGACACTGTGGGGGGGTGTAAGGCACAGGGGGACATGGTGGGTGGGGAAGGACACTGTGGGGGGGTGTAAGGCACAAGAGGACACTGTGGGAGGGTGTAAGGCACAGGGGGACACTGTGGGGGGTGTAAGGCACAGGGGGACACGGTGGGTGAGGGAGAACATTGTGGGGGGGTGTAAGGCACAAGGGGACACTGTAGGGGGGGTGTGGGACACAAGGAGACACTGTGGGGGGTGTAAGGCAAAGGGGGACACGGTGGGTGAGGGAGAACATTGTGGGGGGGTGTAAGGCACAAGGGGACACTGTAGGGGGGGGTGTGGGGCACAAGGAGACACTGTGGGGGGTGTAAGGCACAGGGGGACACTGTGGGGGGGTGTAAGGCAAAGGGGGACACGGTGGGTGAGGGAGAACATTGTGGGGGGGTGTAAGGCACAGGAGGACACTGTGGGGGGTGTAAGGCACAAGGAGACACTGTAGGGGGGGGTGTAAGGCACAGGGGGACACAGTGGGTGTGGGAGGACAATGTGGGAGGATGTAAGGCACAAGGGGACACTGTGGAGGGGTTAAGACACAGGGGGACACTGTGGGGGGAGAGGGACACTATGGAGGGAGAGGACTGAGGAAGACTATCACGGGGCCTCCTGTGACCTGTACTATATGCCATGCCGCCCGCTCCTGCCTCTGGGATGGTGGCCATGGTACCTACAGCAAAAACAGTGCCTCACCCGCCTGAATAAATGAAGCAGTCTGACGGATTCAACGGGATGCGACTGTGATGATACCTCTCACAGCGCGCTGCTCCTTGCCGGCTCCTCCTCTCTTCTCATCCTGGGGCTCTCCTCCTCATTAGCAGTGGCTCCAGCCTCCGACGTGACTGACGTCACTGGTTGCTACACGCCAAGCGGCACAGGCGTTAGCAACCAGGGCAGGGAAAGACTAGCCAGCGGAACACCTCCACCCACCTCCTCCCTCCAGCGCGGCGTAATGACCAGAGTCTCTCTCTTCCTGCCGCTGATTATACCGATGTGAGAGAGAGAGACTCGGTTGGGACTGCAGTCAGGGACGGACTGAGCCGACCCGGGCCCCCCTCCACCACGGGCCCTCGGGCAGTGCCCGACTGACCGAATGGTCAGTCCGCCCCTGGGCATTCAGAGCGCATGCGCCGTGACGTCAACGGCTGCATGCAGAGGGAATATCTCCTAAACTTTACCGGTTTAGGCGATATTCATTTTCCCTTAGTAAGCCTTATTATAGGCTTACCTGTAGGTAAAAGTGTAAAATTATGCTATACAACCACTTTAATTCATACAAAAGGAGCCCCGACCAAGTATTGAATGCATACTATACTGTACATGGACATACTTTTCTGTATTAAAAATCTTTTTTTTTTTTTTTATTGGTCTTCTGTAATATTGGAATTTTCTGAGATACTGAATTCTGGGTTTTCACTATCTGTAAGCCATAATTATCAACATTTAAAGAAAAAAATGCTTGAAATATTTCACTCTGTGTGTAATGAATCCGTATACAATATAGAAGTTTCACTTTTTGAATTGAATTACTGAAATAAATGAACATTTTGATGATATTTGAATTTTATGAGATGCACCTGTAAGTCCATCTTGCACTTTAAATGTGGATATTGATGTCAAACGAAGAAGTGAATCACCCAAGCGTTCCTCCACCGTGTACAAGAAATGGCTGCTTACCGGAGAGAATGGATTGGAAATATCCCTTATGGTGGACGTCTTTAAGGGGGTTGTAAAGGTTTGTTTTTTATTTTCTAAATAGGTTCCTTTAAAGGGGTTGTAAAGGTACAATTTGTTTTCCTAAATAGCTTCCTTTCCCTTAGTGCAGTCCTCCTTCACTTACCTCATCCTTCCATTTTGCTTTTAAATGTCCTTATTTCTTCTGAGAAATCCTCACTTCCTGTTCTTCTGTCTGTAACTCCACACAGTAATGCGAGGCTTTCTCCCTGGTGTGGAGTATCATGCTCCCCCCTCCCTTGGACTACAAAAGAGTCAGGACGCTCTTTACGTTGCAGATAGAAAAAGGGGCTGTGTGTTAGTGGGCGTCCTGACTCTCCTGTAGTCCAAGGGAGGGGGCGAGCATGACACTCCACACCAGGGAGAAAGCCTCGCATTACTGTGTGGAGGTATAAATAGCATTAGAGAGATATGGTCTCCGTCCGTGGGTTAAAGCACAGGATCCAAATGCCCCAGGAATGAATCGTCCAAATGTGGGATTGTTAACCCCTTCACAGATGTAGTCCGTGGATCATAAATTACAAAAAACGGACCATAGCATAATACCGTTTTTAACCAATTTATTTTAAAAAATAGTTGTACTTACAAACATAAACTTGTAAAAGCATGTAAAAAATGCCGGCCGACACTATAGGAGCCCTTCCTCCTTCACCGTACGCCGTGCCAGACGCGTTTCGTCATAAGTTGACGTTTTCAATGGGGATGGGCAATACACTGACACACCAAAATAAATAGCCAAGCCTCATTCTGACGTGCAAGGAAATGGCAAGAAAAAACACCATCTTAACTATGGGAAAAAACGGCTAATCTGCCCTCACTGGCTCCGGAATAACTCATCATATGGAGATGGCTACGCGCCATTCATCCAAAGGGATGTTAGTCAACAGAAAATGTAAATAGAAATTGATAATTAGAATTGCGATGGATAAAACAGGAGAAACCCCTTTCTAAATCCTATACGACCAAAAATAATAATAAACCCAAACGCCGGTAAAAGTGTCCTAATACCATGCCAATACTTAGCGACCCCTAGTGGGAAAAAATATTTATCTCGTCTGATACAGAGCAAATATTTAATAGAACGTAAACCGTTAGATTAACTTAAGGTTTATACTACCATACTAACGGTGTATGTGTGACCATACAATATGTTGCGCAGCTAACAAAGCTAATACTAACAAAGGTGAATGATACCAATATGTGTATTAAACTAATGGTAACAAGATACCAATGCCCTAACACGTGAAAATTAAAGAATTATAGTGAATATAATAAGTAGACCCCACAAACAGGGGAAGGGAAATTATTTTAAATATGAATATAAATAAGGGTGGAAAAAAGAGGGGAAACCCAATCTCCTCTCCACCTTAGGTCACCCAATACGTGAATTTTAATCAATTAAGCATTACCCGGAGAGGGCGTTTAGTCCGGCCACACGGCACTGCAGCATGTAGACTACCCCTACGGTGGCGCAAGTAATGAAGGACTTTATGCTATGTGATTTCTGAGTGGCAGTACACATAAAAGCAGTAGTCCTTCGGCTGGTACAAGAGTTAAGGGAACACACTCTACAATGCCTGCACTGATAAAAAACAGAAAGTTGGTAAAAAAAAACCCTGGTAATGACTGGGGGGTTCAAAACATTGGGTGCTATATGATTTCGTAAAGACGGTACACCCTTAAAAATGACCCTTGGTTTATCTGGTAGGATACTACTCTGTACCGTATAGTTTTTAGCAATATGCCAGTGCTTGTTGATTAATTGTTTAATGCCTCTGTGTTGAATTGAATAGGAAGTGACAAAAGGCACACCCACTGGAAAACGGTCACGATCCTGGGGTCCCCTTTCAATCAAAAATTTTCCCGCACAGTTGACTAAACTGATTCCAGAGTGTCACTAAGGAACTCCTGCTGGTATCCTTTTTCCAGAAACCGACTCGTCAGCACCTCAGCCTGCTCGAGGAACTCATGGGGATCAGAGCAATTCCTACGGAGCCTGAGGTATTGACTTTTTGGAACCGCTCTAAGCCAAGAGCTATGATGACAACTGCTCATTGGGATGAATGAGTTTCGGCCGGTCACTTTAAAAAAAGTAGAGGTAATAAATTGTTCTCCTCTAATCCGGATTTTGAAGTCCAAATAATGGATTTCAGACTGACTGGCTTCAAATATAAGACCCTCTGGTTTTGGTTTAAAGTTAACATGAACTCCTCCAAGCCAACATAGGGGCCCTCCCATAGGAGGAGAATGTCATCAATATACTTTGCCCAAAGGACTATCTGCGGTATATCCCTAGAATGGATGACATCCTCCTCCCACTATAAAACGTTAGCCAAACTCGGGGCATATTTAGCACCCATGGCTACACCCGTCTCCTGTTTATAGAAGCAGCCCTCGAACCAAAAGTAATTTGAGGCTGCCGTGAATTTTAGGAGAGACCTAAGGAAGTCAATCTGTCTCTAAGGAAGGCCTGAACCCTTTGTCAAAAAACTACTCCACTGCCTCAAGACCGAGATTATGTGGAATGATGGTATAGAGGGATGCACAGCGGTCTTGCAAGAGCATTTTTTGGGGGAAAAATATACTTTTTTTAATTAAAAAATAAGACAGCAGTAAAGTTAGCCCAATTTGTTTATATTGTGAAAGATAATGTTATGCCGAATAAATTGATACCCAACATGTCACGCTTCAAAATTGCGCCCGCTCGTGGAATGGTGACCAAACTTTTATCCTTAAAAATCTCCATAGGCAACGTTTAAAAAATTCTACAGGTTGCATGTTTTGAGATACCGATCGCGGCAATACCTGATGTGTGGTTTGAATACCGTTTTCATATGCGGGCGCTACTCACGTATGCGTTCGCTTCTGCACGTGAGCTCGTCTGGACAGGGCGTGTTAAACAAACATTTCTTATTTATTTTATTTTTACACTGTTCTTTAAAAATAAAAATAAAAATTATGTCACTTTTAATGTAAACATCCTTCAGATGCCCCTGTAGATGTCTTAGTAGGACTTCACACCTAGGCGTTTTTACGCCTGTAGTGCTACGCCGCTGCCGCCAGAGGGATGAAAACACATGTCCCTCTATGGAGATGGTTCACATCTCCACGCTGAACGCCGGCCGCCTGCCGCCTGAAAAAAGGTCCCGGACCTTTTTTTCAGGCGGCTTTCGGCGTTCGGCTAGGAGATGGGAAGCATCTCCATAGAGGGGGTCAATCTGGGGCACATCTAGGCGGACAATACCGGCGTTTTGTCGCCGCAAATCGCGGTACAAAACGCTGCTATTTGTACCGCGATTTGCGGCGACAAAACACCGCGAATTTGTCTGCCTAGGTGTGAATGGAGCCTAAACGTGTAGGGCAGGGGTGTCCAAACTTTTTTCAAAGAGGGCCAGATTTGATGAAGTGAACATGCGTGAGGGCCGACCATTTTGCCTGATATTCTTTGAACCATTAAAATTCTGTCTAAGTGTGTTCGTCTCAGCACTAATACACGGCCTAAAAAGAATTCTCTTGCCTTTGTGGCTGTGTGTGGTGAAGAGATGAGCTTGGGTGTGTTATTTGGATATACTGTATATATTTTATTTGTGGCCCCAACGAATCCCAGAGCGCTGCTTAGGACTAAGGATGAGCTTGGGCGTGTTATTTGGATATACCGTATTTATTGGCGTATAACACACACAGGCTTACCATTGCCATGAATGCAGCCTTACCATTGCCATGAATGCAGCCTTACCATTGCAAACAATGCAGCCTTACATGTGCCATCAATGCAGCCTTACATGTGCCATCAATGCAGCCTCTCATGTGCCATAAATGCAGCCTCTCATGTGCCATAAATGCAGCCTTACCATTGCCATCAGTGCAGCCTGAACGATGCCCATCTGCAGCCTCGGAGGGAGGGGGCGGGACGAGTGCCGACAGATTACAAACAGGAGAATGTCTTGTTTACCCTGTGGCCTCTTTAATACAAAGTCCTGCCTCCTATGATAGATAGAACAGTCGTACAATGGCATCCCAGGGGACAGGACTTCCAATAGAGACGCTGCTGAGTAAACAGGAGATTTTCTTCATGTAATCTGACGGCACTCCTCCTGCCCCCTCCAAGGCAGTGCCAATAAATACAGTATATATCTTTTGTAGCCCTGGGGGCCACAAACAGTATATATCCAAATCCCCAGGGGGGCCATATTAAATCAACAGGGGGCCGCATTTGGCCCCCGGGCCTGACTTTGGACATGCCTGGTGTAGGGCATCGCTTTTATTTATGTATGTTGGTTTTTATAATAAACCTACCTTTTTGATCTGCACCATTGGAGCCTTTTTTTCCCCTCCACATACTTTGCTTAGATGTGAGATTTTAGCTGTCCAATTTGGTCACCCCTACTTCCAGTTTGGCTGATACCCATGAGATCCTTCAGAGACACCACCAGAGATCCTGGACTCCTTCCAGCATTACTTTGCCCAACAACAATAGAAAGCCAAAGAAGAATTGAACTATCTGTGGAAATTCCAGGTACATGTAAAACCCCCATACAAATAAACAGTGAACCTATATGAAGCTAAGGAAAGAGAACTATTAATGATTAAGTGTTGCTGCAGACAAATGAGACCATTTCCTTCCTGTTCTTACACACAATAGCCATACTTGTGCTTTTCCTGGAATATTAAAATCTGCATTTATTTTTAGGTCTGCCCATTGCAGCAAATGTGATAAACCTTTGTTATCATGTGACATGCATTCTGAATCTACAAAAAAAACGCTTGGTGGGTGGGCGTAAAAAGGTAAAGAGAGACTCCGGCTAAAAAATATTCTTTCTAGTTTTGGATAGAATGGGTAAGGGCCAGAACCTCTGTTGGGCTTTTATTTTCCTCTTCTACAGGGCCTTGAAAAAGTATTCATACCCCTTGAAATTTTCCACATTTTGTCATGTTACAACCAAAAACGTAAATGTATTTTATTGGGACCAGGGGTAGGCAACCTCGGCCCTCCAGCTGTGGTGAAACTACAAATCCCATCATGCCTCTGCCTCTAGGAGTCATGCCTGTGATTGTCAGGGTCTTGCAATGTTTAACCACTTCCCGACCGCCGCATGTAAATGTACGTCCACAGAATGGCACGTACAGGCAAATGGGCGTACATGTACATCGCTGCCTTCTAGCGTGTGCGGGGTCAGATCGGGTCCCCCCCCCCGCTACATGCGGCGGTCGGATTCCCGCGGGGAGCGATCCGGGACGACGGCGCGGCTATTCGTTTATAGCCGATCCGTCGCGATCGCTCCCCGGAGCTGAAGAACGGGGAGAGCCGTATGTAAACACGGCTTCCCCGTGCTTCACTGTGGCGGCTGCATCGATCGAGTCATCCCTTTTATAGGGAAACTCGATCGATGACGTCAGTCCTACAGCCACACCCCCCTACAGTTGTAAACACACACTAGGTGAACCCTAACTCCTACAGCGCCCCCTGTGGTTAACTCCCAAACTGCAACTGTCATTTTCACAATAAACAATGCAATTTGAATGCATTTTTTGCTGTGAAAATGATAATGGTCCCAAAAATGTGTCAAAATTGTCCGAAGTGTCCGCCATAATGTTGCAGTCACGAAAAAAATCGCTGATCGCCGCCATTAGTAGTAAAAAAAAAAAAAATTAATAAAAATGCAATAAAACTATCCCCTATTTTGTAAACGCTATAAATTTTGCGCAAACCAATCGCTAAAGGCCTATTGCGTTTTTTTTTACCAAAAATAGGTAGAAGAATACGTATCGGCCTAAACTGAGGAACATTTTTTTTTTTATATATGTTTTTGGGGGATATTTATTATAGAAAAAAGTAAAAAATATTGAATTGTTTTCAAAATTGTCGCTCTATTTTTGTTTATAGCGCAAAAAATAAAAACCGCAGAGGTGATCAAATACCACCAAAAGAAAGCTCTATTTGTGAGGGAAAAAAGGACACCAATTTTGTTTGGGAGCCATGTCGCACGACCGCGCAATTGTCTGTTAAAGCGACGCAGTGCCGAATCGCAAAACCTGGCCTGGGCATTTAGCTGCCTAAAGGTCCGGGGCTTAAGTGGTTAATGGGACTTGTCGTTTCACCACAGCTGGAGGGCCGAGGTTGCCTACCCCTGTGATAGACCAACACAAAGTGGTGCATAATTGTGAAGTGGAAGGAAAATGATAAATGGTTTTCAATTTTTTTTACAAGTAAATATGTGAAAAGTGTGGCGTGCATTTGTATTCAGCCCTCTTTATTCTGATACCCCTAACTAAAATTTTGTGGAACTAATTGCCTTCAGAAGTTACCTAATTAGTAAATAGATTCCACCTGTGTGTGATTTAATCTCAGTATAAATACAACTGTTCTGTAAAGCCATAGGATCGCCTGGTATTTTGGCCAATCGGAAAACCGGTCTCATAACCCGCTTTGTGATTGGCCGGGAGGAGGATTAGTGTAAGAATAGCGAATATTCACACAACTGGGTGGGCTCAGAGCGCAGTGCTCTAAACCCACCCTGGCTCTAATCACGTGCTTAAAAAAAAAAAAAACCCCATTGGAATCCATGGTCCGTTGTCCCAGTATGTAGATCACAGGGACACTTGGAGGGGGGTGGGGCGGTGCCCATGTGCCCTCTATGGACAGGCCGCCACTGCACACCACCACTGGGATCCAAGGTCCGGATAGCAGAAGAGGAAAGATACAGATACCAGTCGCCATGGAAGAACAATTCCGAAGGAGTTTGTGAAAGATGCAGCACAGGAGACCAGCATATTAATGCAGGTCCGACTGGGATGGTATGATTCTGTCCGATGGGAACTCTGGAAGGAAGCGCTAGCCCATGAGCAGCACTCCATCCAGGAAAGGTTCTGGTAGCAGTACAAAGTGTGAATTCTGTCATTGGGTAAACAACCGCACAAGGAGTAGACAGCTGAGTTAAAGAGGGAGTTCACCCTAAAAATTATTTTTAACCTTAGATTGATGCTCATTTTGTCAAGGGGAATCGGCTAGTTTTTTTTAAATCGAAGCTGTACTTTCCGTTTTAGAGAGCGATCTTCTCTGCCGCTTCCGGGTATGGGTCTTCGGGACCGGGCGTTCCTATTTTGATTGACAGGCTTCCGACGGTCGCATCCATCGCGTCACGAGTAGCCAAAAGAAGCCGAACATCGGTGCGGCTCTATACGGCGCCTGCGCAACGACGTTCGGCTACTTTCGGAAAATCGTGACGCGATAGATGCGACCTTCAGGAAGCCTTTCGGAAGACTGTCAATCATAATAGGAACGCCCAGTCCCGCAGCCCATACCCGGAAGTGGCGGAGAAGATCGCTCTCTAAAACGGTAAGTACAGCTTCTATTTTAAAAAAACTAGCCGATTCCCCTAGACAAAATGAGCATGAATCTAAGGTTAAAAATTAATATTTCCGGGTGAACCTCCACTTTAAGCAGGCTGGTCCAGGCAGAGATGCAGTTGGACGAGAGCTACAGAGCACTCCGCTGGTATGTAGCCCAAGTGTGCCCGTGGACAACAGCCCGATGTAAGGCTTTGGCTACCGCGGGCCTGGGGCTGTTTTTCGAGAGGTTGTCCAAGGACGCTGACTTTGGGAGCAATTAGCAGTGGCGTTTGGAAATCTTGGAGTACAGAGGTCGGATGCTGAATGTCTCGGAAGTGCTCTGGAAGATTTGGAGTTTCTAGCCATTCAGGAATGGGAGCTGGAGATTGCCTACTGATGGCTGCTAGACTCTGCTCAGCAGCAGGTCCGGTCTCCCTTTGCCTGGGACTATCAGGAAGTACCAGCCAACAGCTCTGAAATCCTGGCTGAAGTATCGGAGTTAGGGTCCTTTCACACGGAGCGGACCGTTTCTGTGTCCGCTCCGTGTGTCCGCCAAAGCTCAGCGGGGATCCCCGCTGAGCTGTCGGCGGATAGGGCGGTCCCCGCACACAGTGCAGAGACCGCCCTGTCTCTGCTCCGCTCTCCCCTATGGGGGATCAGATGCAGACGGACCGTCTGTCCGTCTGCATCCGATCCGTTACGCCGAACGGAAGAAAAATAGGGTTTCTTCCGTTTCACAAAAGCAGATCCCGACAGATGCGGATGTTAGCGGATGCTCCATCCGCTAACGGACGCGATCCCATAGGGATGTATTACAAGTCCGTGAACGGACTTGTAATACACGGACGAGCGGAGCGGACGTGTGAAAGAGCCCTAACAGTGTGCTTTGCCCACCACCACCCGTAGCTATGGAAGCAGAGCTCTAATGGCAGATGCAGCAAGTGTTGACTCACCATGGCGAACCTGTTTTCTTCACAGGGCGAGCTTGGATGGAGGAATGCGTGTGTCCAACAGCCAGGTGAAGGTACAGGAGATGAAGCAGTTGGCTTATCTCCTCAGTGGCAGTTAAAGGATCAGGGAGAAGAGGAAACTGTCCTCACTCCCCTGTCACAGATCACAGAAAGCATGGATTTTATTGACTTTTCATTGGTGGATGTTATGGATTGTGATGAGTCACCTGCCTAATTGCTGGCACTGGGCCCAAGTGCCACCAGCCCGTGCCCTGGATTTTCAGAAATTCCAGAGACTGGGGATTTAATAGACTTTTCTGCTGAGAAAGAACAAGCTGGTGAGCCTCCAGCAGAAGAGCTGGCATCGGGGTCAAACATCAGTGAGCTCTACCCAGCACCAACAGCAGCTTTAGACCCCTTTCACACGGAGGAGTTTTTCAGGCTGTACAGCGCTAGAAATAGCGCTGCTATACCGCCTGAAAAACTCCTTCACCGCAAACTCAATGTGAAAGCCCTGAGGGTTTTCACACTGAGGCGATGCGCTGGCGGGAAAGAAAAAAATCTCCTGTCAGCAGCATCTTTGGAGCGGTGAGAGGAGCGGAATGTATACCGTTCCTTTCCATTTAAAACAATGGGAAACCGCAGCAATACCGCACGCAATGTGCCTCTGCAGAGGCGCATTGTGGGCGGTATTTACCCTTTATCAGCTGCTAGCGGGGGTTAATACCGCACCGCTAGCGTCCGATTCCCGCGGCTATCCCGGCGGTATAGCGCCGCTATTTTTAGCGGCGCTATACCGCCACCACGGCTCCCGCTCCAATGTGAAAGGGGCCTTAGCCTTCCTGAGAGAAGAGTCAGTCAGCCTTTCTCCCACAACACTGACGGGGACATGGGATTTCCTGCCAGCATTATCTGTGGAGTTACAACAAACTTCTCTAGCTGAAGTGCTGGCAGGCGGACAGAAGGTCCAAGACTTCTGCCTCACACCCGCAGTAGTTCCTGAGGCCCAGGGTGAGAAGGTGGCGGTCACTCCCCAGCAGCAGATCAGAATCCAGGGGTAGAAGGCAAAGGAGGTGTTTGTCCTCCCTCCCCAATGGCAGTGACTCAGGAGCGAAGGAAGTCATCCTTGCTCCACAGTGGAAGTTCAGGAGTCTGGGAGATAAAGCAACCAGCTCATCTCCCCAATGGCAGGTGCACAGTTTGAAAGAAAAGGTGGTCGTCCTTCCTACCCAGCAGCAGATCCACAGTCTGGGAGTGGGGGAAGCCGGCCTCCCTCCCCACCAGTTAGCTGGAGCAGATGATGTGGGGTCCCCAGCAGAAGCACTGGCAGGGCAGAGTGCTACTAACCTCTGCCCATTACGACAACAACTCCAGGGTTCCAGGGAGCTTGGGCAGTTGGTCCCCCTCCGCAGTATCAGATCTAGCCCCGGAATGGTAAAGACTACCCAGCTGAAGCGCTGGCAGCCGGACAGAGGGTTCATGACCTCTGTTCCATATCTATTGACAGCAACCCTTCCCTGCAGCCAAGAATGGAAATCAGGTTGACCACCTATGTAGGTTCACTCTGCCCGACTAACGTAGGTCCAGACCAGGTGGAGGTCTGGAACCTTGTTAGTTCATTTTTGATGGAGGAGAAATGTGACAGACTCACCTGGAACAGAGGCTTTTGGAGGAGACTGCAGGCTAGCCTCTTGCCTACTGACTATGGGCCCTGGCTTTTAAGGGAGCACTGCTCTTTGGGAGGTGTATGCCTGGGGGACCCTTGTAGTAATGTTACTTTGGATTCAAGTCCATGTCTCCCCAAAACACACAGACTCTGGGAATCTAGACCCGGGATCCATGTTTAGGGCCGAGATGCCACATTACCAACACTGACTGCTCCACACTCTGAGGCTCAGAGCAGATGTTAATCTCATCAGCTCAAAGCCACCTGTCTGGGGTTTCTTGCTATAATGTGTTTATTGTAAGTAGGTCCGTCCCTTCCTTAGTGTGCCTCCTAAGTGTCTTTCACCCATTGTTAATTGTGCTAATTTTCTCACCTATTGTTTCTGTCTGTTAGCAAACTATTGTCGGATGGTATGTGATGTGTAATATACTTTGTTGTAATCTTGGGACCGGGCAGTCTGACCTGGAGTGGGATCTCTGGTTAATCAAAATATTTTCTGGGTGCCTAGTTGTTTAATTAACTTCATGTTTGTAGTATATGTTGGTTGTTGTTTAGCTATGATAAATATATTCCTGTTCACAGTTTGTATTGTTAGTGTAATATGATCAGGAGGGGAATATCCTCCTGTGGGGTATAAAATACATGAGAGTTTCAATAAGCAGTCATTCCTTTGGAGTTTACCTCAACACCTTGTCTGTGTACGATGTTTGGGGTAAAGGCTGGTATTAGCTTTTTGTCTGCTAGAATGGTTTGGAGGGCAAGAAGAACTGTTATTGGCAGAAGCACCAAATCTGGGTGCCTAGCGGTTCCCTCGCACCTTCCCTCCTGTCAGAATGGCAATCTTCCTTGTTTACATAAGCAGACCGTCATTCTACCTCTCTGCTGGATCATTGGCGGGTGCCCACGGAGATCGAGATTTGGGTCCTCACCGCTGGGCTCCTGCTGATATATATATATGTGATCCAGCACACAGCTGCTGCCCTGAAGCAGTTAAACTGTTATGGGGTGGACCTTAACTGGTTAATATGGGGTCCACCCATGGACAAGAACACACCCTGTTGCCAGCTGATTGCATTATGAAGGAGCAAAAGCACACACATAAGCCACCCTTCTACTCACCCAAGCAGCATGTTCCCTGTCAACACATGTGCATGCAGCAGAGTCTGATTGTCTCCTTGTGTTGGCTTTTTTCCTCACAGTCTGATGGGAGTGCTGATATAGTATCAATAGCAATGGGGGGGCTTACACTACTTGCATTTAAAAATGTTTAATGCATAACTGCATAATTTGATGTTTTTTTATGATTGCGTAACATTAAGCTTTAATCGTTTCTATCGGGAAATGTGGTTTTGCTGTATTTTGCTTTCTTTATTCAAGATCAAGCTGAATCATATCCTCCAAACAACACAATTTAGATATTGACGGACGGGAGATCATCCGGCGTTTAGGAGCTTGCTGCAGCTTTAAAGGGATCTCTGTCATCCGCTCAATTACATTCATTGGCTTGTAAAAGTTCTACTATAAATATTTATACGAGGAGCTTTTCATTTCAGCATTGCTTCTTTGCTTGTTCCGCCTTGTATGTCTGTATTCATTCAGACGTGTTATTTTCACTGCCCAGGGACAGCTTTTCTCAACCAGAGCAATTAACAATTTCCGACTCTCCCATACGTAGCCACTGACACTAAGGAATCTTTAGCTCTCTTTTTAGCATTCTTAAAAATAAGTGCAAATGTACAGTACCTGTTGCTGAGAATGTGTTTCCAGCACGACAGCATCGCACTGATTCTCGGCGACAGGGCGCCGACATCTCGTACTCGCTGGAATAGACAAAGCACATTCCAGCGAGCGCGTCATAGAAGCGACGGGAGATCCGACTTGGATTCCCGCCAATTCTAGCTGCAGCGTTTGGTATGAATCCTGAGAGGGGGAACTCCACGCCAAATTTTAAATAAAAAACCGACATGGGTTCCCCCCCAGGAGCATACCAGGCCCTTAGGTGTGGTATGGGTTGTAAGGAGACCCCCCCCTACGCCAAAAAACGACGTGGGGGTCCCCCCACAATCCATACCAGACCCTTTATCAAAAGCACGCTACCTAGCTGGCCAGGAAAGGAGTGGGGACGAGCGAGCGCCCCCCCCTCCTGAGCCGTACCAGGCCGCATGCCCTCAACATGGGGGGGTTGGGTGCTCTGGGGCAGGGGGGCGCACTGCGGCCCCCCCCCCCCACCCCAGAGCACCCTGTCCCCATGTTGATAAGGACAGGGCCTCTTCCCAACAACCCTAGCCGTTGGTTGTCGGGGTCTGCGGGCGGGAGGCTTATCGGAATCTGGGAGACCCCTTTAATAAGGGGGCCCCCAGATACCGGCCCCCCACCCTAGGTGAATGAATATGGGGTACATCGTACCCCTACCCATTCACCTGGAAGCAAGGTGTAAAAAAAAAAAACACACAACACAGGGTTTTTAAAGTAATTTATTACTCAGCTCCAGGGCCCCCCCCTGTCTTCTTTAGCTCTTTTAGCAGGGGGGCCTTCTTCTTCCGCTCTCCGGGGGTCTTCTTCCGCTCACCGGGGGTCTTCTCCGCTGTCATCTCGGCCCCGGTTCTTCTCCCGCTCGCTCTCCGGTGCCTTCTTCTTCAGGGCTGGCAGCCGCTATCTTTGTGTGTTAGCTCGATTACTAGCAGCGGCCAGCCCGCTCTTCTTCTGTCTTCTGTCTTCTTCTGCCTTCTTCTCTTCTTCCCACGTTGACACAACGCTTCTTCCTGCTGTTATGCCGGGTGTCCGGTGCGCGATGATTTATATAGGCCTCTCTTATGATGTCACAGTCCCATCATGCTCCGGTACCTACCCACGTGGGTAGGTACCGGAGCATGATGGGACTGTGACATCATAAGAGAGGCCTATATAAATCGGATGCAAACTGCGCACCCGGCATATCAGCGGGAAGAAGCGTTGTGTCAACATCGGAAGAAGGCAGAAGAAGAGAAGAAGTCACAGAAGAGAGGGCTGGCCGCCGCTAGTAATCGAGCTAACACACGAAGATAGCGGCGGCCAACCCTGAAGAAGAAGGCACCGGAGAGCGAGCAGGAGAAGAACCGGGGCCGAGATGACAGCGGAGAAGATGGGAGAAGACCCCCGGTGAGCGGAAGAAGACCCCCGGTGAGCGGAAGAAGACCCCCGGTGAGCGGAAGAAGACCCCCGGTGAGTGGAAGAAGACCCCTGGTGAGCGGGAGAAGACCCCCGCAGAGCTGAGAAGACCCCCGGAGAGTGGAAGAAGAAGGCCCCCCCTGCTAAAAGAGCTAAAGAAGACAGGGGGGGCCCCAGGAGCTGACTAATAAATTACTTTAAAAACCCTGTGTTGTGTGTTTTTTTTTCTTTTACACTTTGCCTCCAGGTGAATGGGTAGGGGTACGATGTACCCCATATTCATTCACCTAGGGTGGGGGGCCGGTATCCTAGGGGCCCCCTTATTAAAGGGGTTTCCCAGATTCTGATAAGCCCCCGCAGACCCCGACAACCAACGGCTAGGGTTGTCGGGAAGAGGCCCTGTCATTATCAACATGGGGGCAGGGTGCTCTGAGGTGGGGGGGCCCCACAGTGCGCCCCCCTGCCCCAGAGCACCCAACCCCCCCATGTTGAGGGCATGCGGCCTGGTACGGCTCAGGAGGGGGCGCTCGCTCGTCCCCACTCCTTTTCTGGCCGGGTAGCATGCTTTGGATACGGGTCTGGTATGGATTGTGGGGGGACCCCCACGTCAGTTTTTCGGCGTAGAGGGGGTCTCCTTACAACCCATACCAGACCTAAGGGCCTGGTATTCTCCTGGGGGGGGGAACCCATGTCGGTTTTTATATTTATAATTTGGCGTGGAGTTCTCCCTCTCAGGATTCATACCAAACGCCGCAGCTAGAATTGGCAGGAATCCAAGTCGGATCTCCCGTCGCTTCTATGACGGCTTTGTCTCCATCGCGGCAAGCCAGCTCGGCGCTGGCTCCCGCGATGGGGCTCGTAGGTGGTCAATCTCGCCGAGAAAGGGAGCGAGATTGACACAATATCGCGGTCACCTACTGTAAGAAGAGTTCTTCCCACTGACCACCAATGTAGGGAGCATTCTTCCCACTGACCACCAATGTAAGGAACATTCTTCTCACTGATTACTAATGTAGGGAGCATTCTTCCCACTGATCACCAATGTAAGGAGCATTCTTCTCACTGATCACCAATGTAAGGAACATTCTTCTCACTGATTACTAATGTAGGGAGCATTCTTCCCACTGATCACCAATGTAAGGAACATTCTTCCCACTGATCACCAATGTAAGGAACATTCTACTCACTGATCACCAATGTAAGGAACATTCTTCTCACTGATCACCAATGTAAGGGACATTCTACTCACTGATCACCAATGTAAGGAACATTCTACTCACTGATCACCAATGTAAGGAACATTCTTCTCACTGATCACCAATGTAAGGAACATTCTTCCCACTGATCACCAATGTAAGGGACATTCTTCCCACTGATCACCAATGTAAGGGACATTCTTCTCACTGATCACCAATGTAAGGGACATTCTTCCCACTGATCACCAATGTAAGGGACATTCTTCTCACTGATCACCAATGTAAGGAGCATTCTTCCCACTGATCACCAATGTGAGGAACATTCTTCCCACTGATCACCAATGTAAGGGACATTCTTCTCACTGATCACCAATGTAAGGAGTATTCTTCCCACTGATCACCAATGTAAGGGACATTCTTCCCACTGATCACCAATGTAAGGGACATTCTTCTCACTGATCACCAATGTAAGGGACATTCTTCCCACTGATCACCAATGTAAGGGACATTCTTCTCACTGATCACCAATGTAAGGAGCATTCTTCCCACTGATCACCAATGTGAGGAACATTCTTCCCACTGATCACCAATGTAAGGGACATTCTTCTCACTGATCACCAATGTAAGGAGTATTCTTCCCACTGATCACCAATGTAAGGGACATTCTTCCCACTGATCACCAATGTAAGGGACATTCTTCTCACTGATCACCAATGTAAGGGACATTCTTCCCACTGATCACCAATGTAAGGAGCATTCTTCTCACTGATCACCAATGTAAGGAGTATTCTTCTCACTGATCACCAATGTAAGGAACATTCTTCCCACTGATCACCAATGTAAGGGACATTCTTCCCACTGACCACCAATGTAAGGGACATTCTTCCCACTGATCACCAATGTAAGGAACATTCTTCTCACATCAGTGGCGCAAGGAAAATGTTGATTCTGCTAACAGTGTTACATATCACTGCGCACACTGGAATGAGAGCAATCATTCGGAGCCATTTCTTTCCTGGCTAACTGTAAACTGATAACATGTAGGGGCTTTTAATGTGTCACCTGTGGCTAAATTTGGGTAATTTTCATCATAGTTTTACAGCTGCGTGCAATTTTAAGGCTTTACATGTCAGTATCTGTCTACTCAGCGCAACCTCATCCTTTATATTTCAGCAAAAAAATTTGCTAATATATTGCAACTGTGCTCACTCTCACCACTAGCAGACTCCCCACCCGCAATGTACTGCAGACGGGCGGCCTGAGAAGGCAAAACAACGTCACTGTCTGCCAGCAGGAATCTGTCAGCCAATGATTCATGCCTGGGATCTTTAGATCGGCTGGGACCAATCACAGCCCAGAGCTCTGTGTTGACAATTACCACAGAGCCCTGTGCACAGGGAACGATCTCTCTCTTTCTTATCCCTGCAAAGAAACAAAGAGATCTGTTAGTAAAAGCAACACATAAAACACACATTACACATTGTTAGGCACACAGTTAACCCCTTGATCGCCCCTGATCAGTGGCGGTGCGTCCATTAAGGGCGCACAGGCGCCACCCCCTCTCTCCAGCCACCCCCCCTATGTAAAACAGATCGATTCATGCATTGCATAAATCTTTCCATGGCCACTGTAGCCACTCCCTATTCAGCCACCCGGACCCTTTTCGGACCTAAATTCCAGCGACGGGGGTGTTTTTTTTAAGCACCTAATAGGCTTTAAAAAAGATGGACTCGGAGGGCAGAGCATTTCACTCACAGTCCACCCAGATGTTTTTGAAAAGCAAATTAATATTTGCTTTTCTAACACTAAATCGCCTCACCGGCAATCAGGAGGCACATATCTAATACCGGTCAACCGATTGGCTGAAGGCAGAGATAATCCCATTTGCCGCATAGCAGAACAGGAAGAAGAGACGCTGAAAGGAACGTTTTTAAGGCAGGACAAAAGGGACAGCTGCCCTGGGCCCTGTCATTGTTGTGGGGCCCAAAGCAGCTGCCTCACACTTGCCAACTATCCCAATTTAAATTCCCTTGTCCCTTGAAGTTTTAGTCCTGTGCTGTGTCCTGATATCTCAGTGTGAAGTGCTGCTACTAATGCTGCCCAGCTCTGCCCTATTGTTGTGTACAGATGACTCACCCGCAGACCCTGTGTTTAGATGTAAATAACCGTCATTCATATGTAAATAGAGGGAGTATTTATATGTAAATAGCGGTGGGATTCATATGTAAATAGCTGAGGTCGGCGGCATTCATATTTAAATAAAAGCAGCATTCAGATGTATATCATGCCCCTCTGCAGTGAAGAGATGATGTGCTGTAACCTCTAACAACCAATCAGTGAGCGGTATTACTGTACAGTAACCTCTAGCAACCAATTAACAAGCAGTAATCACGTGCTTTAACCTCTAGCAACTAATCAGTGAGCCATAATGTGTGCTGTAACCTCTAGCAACCACTCAGTAAGTGGTAATGATATGCTATAACCTCTGGCCTGATCTGATACAGTAAACTGATTTAAGTCTATCTGATATTTATTGTATGTCTCAGAGCAGGTGGAAAGCAAAATTTGATGAGGGGGCCCCAAGATTTTTTTTTGCCCAGGGTCCAATCAAGATTTAAGACGGCCCTGGATGCAGTGAGGACCTAGTGTTGCTCACGAATATTCGCATTGCGAATATTCGTTACGAATATGGCATATTCGAATATTCGCGAATAACTCGAATTTCGCGGGCAAAATTCGCTATTCCGAATATTCATATTTTTTCAAATTTATTTTTAAAACAGATCACATCCTAGTGATCTCCATTGACGTCTAAAAGCATTGCTGGTATGATTAGAGACCCTGGGCCGAGTAGCTAAGCTGAGGCGATCCTTTTATGTTGCCAAATATTCGCAATCGCGAATATTCAATTTCCGAATATTCGCGAATACTTTCTCCGCCCTTCTTTTGCATCAGAGCCAATCAGAGTTCTCCTACCACAGTTGTCATAGGAGAGAGTGAAGTGTTTCTGTGCGTTTTTCCAGTGTATGACATCTTCAAAGAATTTTCCATCTTTTGTCCCGTGTCATCATTTGCATTTCACCTCTTTAATGAGAATAATAACTGTTTAACATAAAGACATTTAAGAGATGTCAACGTAAACGGTTTACTTGTATTTTCCAAATCTATGGTTATTCAATATTTATTAAACTAATCAATATACAAATTGGTCAAAGTAAACCCTCAAATCTATATAATAATGTATTTATTTTATTAATACCTTGTTGTTAGTTGCAGGGTCCATTACGTAAAACCACACTTTTTCCAAAGGGCAGGTGAAATTGAATGTTTCAAAATTTCGCAATCAATTTCGCATTCGCATTAGCGAAATTTCTCAAAAAAAATTTTTTTAATAAAATATCACGAATATTCGATTTTTAGCGAATATTTCACGAATATTCGTCTATATATTCGTGATATATCGCGAAATCGAATATGGCGTATTCCGCTCAACACTAGTGAGGACACAGGAGCCATCGACTGGCTCACACTACACGTCCCACAGCTTGCCGCCGTCACCCGCTGCCTGACCCGCCAACACGATGGGGTAAGTGTCGGGCAGACAGCAGGGGGGGCACAGTGGCTGCATATGATGGGCACAGTTGGCTGATATGATGGGCACAGTTGGGTGCATTTGCTGGGCACAGTGGCTGCATATGATGGGCACAGTTGGCTGCATATGATGGGCACAGTGGCTGCATTTTCTGGGCACAGTTGACTGTATATGATGAGCACAGTTGGCTGCATATGATGGGTACAGTTGGCTGCATATGATGGGCACAGTGGCTCAATATTGTGGGAACAGTGGCTGCATTTTCTGGGCACAGTTGGCTGCATATGATGGGCACAGTGGCTGCATATTATGGGCACAGTGGGCTGCATATTATGGGCACAGTGGCTGCATTTTCTGGGCACAGTTGACTGCATATGATGGGCACAGTTGGCTGCATATTACGGGCACAGTTGGCTGCATATTACGGGCACAGTTGGCTGCATATGGTGGGCACAGTTGGCTGCATATGGTGGGCAGAGTGGCTGCATATGATGGGTACAGTTGGCTGCATTTGCTGGGGACAGTTGGCTGCATATGATGGGCACAGTGGCTGCAAATTATGTTTTTATTTCAGTATTTTTCCGAAAATTTCAGTTAGTTTGCGCCCCCCCCAAAAATGTTGAGCACCAGCCTCACTGCCCCTGATGTTAACCCCTTCCCTGCCAGTGTCATTAGTGCAGTGACAGTGTGTAGTATTAGCACTTATCACTGTATTAGTGTCACTGGTGATGTCAGTGGCAGTTAGTTCACCCCCAGCGTCAGTGTCAGATTGTCCACTGCATTATCACAGACCCACAAGTCACTGATCACTGCCATTACTAGTATAAAAAATAAAAATTCCAGTATCTATACCATAGTTTGTAGGCACTTTAACTTTCACACAAACCAATTAACCACTTCCATACCGCGTCATTGTGAAATGACGGCGGCAGGAACCCCTCGCAGATCCGGGTGGACGTCATATGACGTCCTGTATTCCCGGCGATCTAGGGCACGCGCCCGCGGCAGCGCTCGTGACCCGGCGCGGGTGCCCGCGATTGTCGGTAATCACGGCAGGACCATGGATCTGTTGTGTAAACACACAGATCCGCCTCCTGTCAGCGGTGAGGAGACCGATGTGTGTTCCCAGTACAGAGGAACACACATCGGTCTCCTCCCCTTGAGAGTCCCCTCCCCCCTACAGTTAGAACACACCTTAGGGCACATATTAACCCCTTCAACGCCCCCTAGTGGTTAACCCCTTCCCTGCCATTCACATTTACACAGTAATCAATGCATATTTATAGCATTAATCGCTGTATAAATGTGAATGGTCCCAAAAACGTGTCAAAAGTGTCCGATGTGTTCGCCGTAATGTCACGGTCACAGTAAAAAATCGCAAATCGCCGCCAATACTAGTAAAAAAATGTATAAAATAAAAATGCCATAAATCTATCACCTATTTTGTAGGCGCTATAACTTTTGCGCAAAACAATCAATATACGATTATTGCGATTTTTTTTTACCAAAAATATGTAGAAGAATACGTATCGGCCTAAACTTAGGAATTTTTTTTTTTTTTTAAATTGTAATATTTATTAAATAAAAAAGTAAAAAATATTGTGTTTTTTAAAAAAATTGTCGCTCTTCTTTTGTTTATAGCGCAAAAAATAAAAACCGCAGAGATGATCAAATACCACCAAATGAAAACTCTATTTGTGGGGGGAAAAAATATACACTTAACACTAGACATGTAGCAGAATACATTTTGAACAAAATTTATGAGGGAATAGGATTTTTTTTTTTAAATGCATGTATATGTTTGTATAGGAGAAAGAAATTTTTTTTTTTTTCTTCAAAATTTTCAGTCTTTTTTTTTGTTTATATCTAAAAAAAAAAAAAAAAAACCCAGTGATGATCAAATACCACTAAAAGAAAGCTCCATTTATGTGGAAAAAAATTATATAAATTTTGTTTGGGTACATTGTGCGATTGTCAGTTAACCACTTAAAGCGGAGGTTCACCCGCACATGACACTATTTCCCCCTAGATGGATGCTTATTTTGTCTAGGGGAATCGGCTAGTTGTTTTAAAATATGAGCAGTACTTACCGTTTACGAGATGCATCTTCTCCGCCGCTTCCGGGTATGGGCTGCGGGAGCGGGCGTTCCTATTTTGATTGACAGTCTTCCGAGAGGCTTCCGACGGTCGCATCCATCGCGTCACGATTTTCCGAAAGAAGCCGAACGTCGGTGCGCAGGCGCAGTATAGAGCCGCACCGACATTCGGCTTCTTTCGGCTACGAGTGACGCGATGGATGCGACCGTCGGAAGCCTCTCGGAAGACTGTCAATCAAGAAGGAACGCCCGTTCCCGAAGACCCATACCCGGAAGCGGCGGAGAAGATGCATCTCGAAAACGGGTAAGTAGGGATCATATTTTAAAACAAATAGCCGATTCCCCTAGACAAAACAAGCATCCATCTAAGGGGAAAAGATAAAAAAAAACATAATTGGGTGAACTCCCGCTTTAAGACCCGGACCAAAATGCAGGTAAAGGACCCGGCCAGTTTTTGCGATTCGGCACTGCGTCGCTTTAACTGACAATTGCGCGGTTGTGCGACATGGCTCCCAAACAAAATTGGCGTCCTTTTTTTTCCCATAAATAGAGCTTTCTTTTGGTGGTATTTGATCCCCTCTGCGGTTTTTATTTTTTGCGCTATAAACAAAAATAGAGTGACAATTTTGAAGAAAATTAATATTTTTTACTTTTTGCTGTAATAAATATCCCCCAAAAAGATATAAAAAAACTTTTTTTTCCCTCATTTTAGGCCGATACGTATTCTTCTACCTATTTTTGGTAAAAAAAATCGCAATAAGCGTTTATCGATTGGTTTGCGCAAAATTTATAGTGTTTACAAAATAGGGCATAGTTTTATTGCATTTTTATTAATATTTTTTTACTACTAACGGTGGCGATCAGCGATTTTTTTCGTGACTGCGACATTATGGCGGACACTTCGGACAATTTTGACACATTTTTGGGACAATTGTCATTTTCACAGCAAAAAATGCTATAAACATGCATTGTTTACTGTGAAAATGACAATTGCAGTTTGGGAGTTAACCACAAGGGGGCACTGAAGGGGTTAAGTGTGACCTCATATGTGTTTCTAACTGTAGGGGGGCGGGGCTGGACGTGTGACGTCATTGATCCTATATCAGGGAACACATGATCAATGACAGCGCCACTATGAAGAACGGGGAAGCTGTGTTTACACACAGCTCTCCTCGTTCTTCAGCTCCGGGGACTCCAGCGGCGATTGGGTCCCGCGGCCGCGGTCACGGAGCTTCGGACCGGGTCACGGGCATGCGCTGCGGGCGCGTGCCCGTGACCCACGGCTGGGCGCTTAAAGAGGACGTACAGGTACGTGCTTGTGCCCAGCCGTGCCATTCTGCCGACGTAAATGTGCAGGAGGCGGTCCTTAAGTGGTTAAAGCAGAGCTCCACCCAAAAATGGAGCTTCTGCTTTTCGGAACCTTCCCCCCTCCGGTGTCACATTTGGCACCTTTCAGGGGGGAAGGGGGGTGCAGATACCTGTCTAAGACAGGTATTTGCACCCACTTCCGGGAATACAGGACTGCGGCAGACACGCCTCTACCCGCAGCCCCCGCTGTCTTCTGGGAAACACACTGTTCCCAGGAGAGAGCGGGGACCAGTGACGGCGCGGCGCACTACTCGCGCATGCGCAGTAGAAAACCGGGCAGTGAAGCCGCAACGCTTCACTTCCCGATTCCCTAACCGAGGATGGCGGCGGGTGCAGCCGAGGGATGAGTGATTGCTCGTCCTCGGCTGACGTCATCGCGGGCGCGCTGGACAGATAAGTGTCCATTTTTTAAAAGTCAGCAGCTGCAGTATTTGTAGCTGCTGGCTTTAAAAAATAAATAGAAAATTGGCTGAACCTCCCCTTTTAACCACTTCCCGACCGCCGCATGTACATATACGTCGGCAGAATGGCACGGACAGGCACATCAACGTACCTGTACGTGCCTGCCTAGACGTGGGTCGGGGGTCCGATCGGGACCCCCCCCGCTACATGCGGCGGTCGGGTTCCCTCGGGGAGCGATCCGGGACGACGGCGCGGCTATTTGTTTATAGCCGCTCCGTCGCGATCGCTCCCCGGAGCTGAAGAACGGGGAGAGCCGTATGTAAACACGGCTTCCCCGTGCTTCACTGTGGCGGCTGCATCGATCGAGTGATCCCTTTTATAGGGAGACACGATCGATGACGTCAGACCTACAGCCACACCCCCTACAGTTGTAAACACACACTAAGTGAACACTAAATCCTACAGCGCCCCCTGTGGTTAACTCCCAAACTGCAACTGTCATTTTCACAATAAACAATGCAATTTAAATGCATTTTTTGCTGTGAAAATGACAATGGTCCCAAAAATGTGTCAAAATTGTCCGAAGTGTCCGCCATAATGTCGCAGTCACGAAAAAAATCTCTGATCGCCGCCATTAGTAGTAAAAAAAAAATAATTAATAAAAATGCAATAAAACTATCCCCTATTTTGTAAACGCTATAAATTTTGCGCAAACCAATCGATAAACGCTTATTGTGTTTTTTTTTACTAAAAATAGGTAGAAGAATACGTATCGGCCTAAACTGAGGGAAAATTTTTTTTTATATATGTTTTTGGGGGATATTTATTATAGCAGAAAGTAAAAAATATTGCTTTTTTTTTCAAAATTGTCGCTCTATTTTTGTTTATAGCGCAAAAAATAAAAACCGCAGAGGTGATCAAATACCACCAAAAGAAAGCTCTATTTGTGGGGAAAAAAGGACGCCAATTTTGTTTGGGAGCCACGTCGCACGACCGCGCAATTGTCTGTTAAAGCGACGCAGTCCCGAACTGTAAAAACACCTTGGGTCTTTAGGCAGCATATTGGTCCGGTCCTTAAGTGGTTAAAGTAACAAACTGCTGAATAGCAAACAATGGCCTGGTCATGAAGGGGGTTTAAATCCTTTGGAGCTGAAGTGGTTAAGAAAATGTTTCGTTCCTGAAAATAACGTTTCCTTGGATTTCATCCTCTGCCATTTTAAACCCCGGCTATTTTTTCCCAGCCATACAATTGGCTTGCTCTCCCTGGTAACCTCGGTTGACTATTACGCAGATGCCATTCTCGCAGTGGGAAAAACAAGTTAATAGGGAGCCCAGGGACCGCTCTTTTCAAAGTGCGTGTAAAGGCTTGTAGCATCCTCATGAAATGACTTGCAGAACATGTGCTGATTGATCCTGGGAAGTCATGTGACGTTCTATTTCTGTGCACCTGCTGCGCCCAAAAGCTTCTTATATCTTTCATCTCTCGTAACTTTTTCCTGAAACTTTCAAAGTCATTTTTATTTATTTCAGGTACCGTATTTATCTTGCTATAACGCGTATAGCGCGCACCCCCGAACCTGAAGGAAAATTCCTGGAAAAAAAAAATACTTACAGTTTGGATGCCCCTCGTCTGTGTCTAGCCCGTCGTCCATCGCGTCCTGCCCGTCGTCCATCGCGTCCATCGGCGGCCTTGTCCAGTCCGGCGTCCTTCTGCGGCCATCGTGGTGTCCTCCCCGATCGATCGCTGCTTCCCGCGCTGTACACTCGGGTATAGTCGGGCAGGCTCGGCTCCTCTCGTGTAAAGGACGTACAGGACGCACAGGACGTGACCGCAAGAGGAGCCGAGCCTGCCCGACTATACCCGAGTGTACTGCGCTCAGTATATGCTGGCGCAGTGGTTCAAACACAGCGCGGGAAGCGGGTATCGGCGTATATCGCGCACCCACAATTTTGCCCTGATTTTCAGGGCAAAAAAGTGTGCGGTATACGCCGATAAATACGGTACTTATGAAGAGTTTTGAAGAGTTAAAATAAAATTCTGGCTTTTCTACCTCCAGAGCAGTTTATGGTATTGTATAGATGTAATGCCCTGTACACACGATCAGATTTTCCGTTGCGATAAACTCCGACGGATTTTTAAGACGGAATTCCGTTCAAGCTGTCTTGCATACACACTGTCACACCAAACTCCAACCGTCAAGAGCGCGGTGACGTACAACACTAGGACGAGCTGAGAAAAATAAAGTTCAATGCTTCAGAGCATGCGTTCACTTGATTCTGAGCATGCGTGTTTTTTTCTCCGTCGGAGTTCCCTACAGACGAATGGAATTTCCGTCTGAAAAAAAGAGAACATGTTCTCTTTCTAAATTCCGACAGAAAAAAGTCAGATGGGGCACACACGCGGTCGGAATATCCGATAAAAAAAATTCCATCTGACTTTTTTCATCACAAATTCAAATTGTGTGTACAAGGCATTACAGTATCTGCAGCCACGGATAAGGGTTCCTTCAGATGGGGGCAGGTACTCATCCTGCATGCAGGATGCCTTTGTTATTGCTCCTGCATCCACCCTGAATCGCATGCAGGCAGCCAATAGAGGTGGATGCAGATGCAGCAGCTGCACAGACACAGCCAAGAGCCAAAATTGGACAGATGTGCAGTAGTGGCTGAACGGCCTGGAACACACACTGTCTGCATTCAGCGCCATGCAGGAACAGCTGACGGCATTTTTACATGGAGCTAAGTCCATGCAGCCACCGCTATAGGTTGCGTTCGTGCCGCTTTGGGTGGATGCAGACGCTAAAAAAAAAAAGGCTTGCATGCTGGACTGGTGCCAGCGACCGTCTGAATAAACCCTAAGGCTGATCTAAGGCAGACATCCCAACCTGCAAAAACTCAGGAAGGTGGCTCCGCGCCCCTCCCCCACCAATTGAACACAACTAGAGGATGATCAAATGAAATGGAATAAGTATACAGAGGTTTACTTCTTCTGAGAGATATTAAAGGAACACTCTAACCACCATGAGCACTTCAGTGATTTGAAGGGGTTATGGTGGTAGGAGTCAGTATGTGCAGTGTTTCTGCTTGAAACAGGTAGAGGGAGAGGGGGGCTGAGAGGGAGAGGCTGAGAGTGAGGGGGGAGACTGACAGAGAGATGGGGACTGAGAGAGAGGGGGCTGACTGACAGAGAGGGGGGCTGAGAGAGAGAAAGGGCTGAGAGAGAGGGGGGCGACTGACAGAGAGGTGGGGGCTGAGAGAGAGGGGGGCTGAGAGAGAGGGATGGGCTGAGAGAGAGGGGGGCGACTGACAGGAATGTGGGGGCTGAGAGAGCGAGAGGGTGGTTGAGAGAGAGGGTGGCTGAGAGAGGGAGGGGGGCTGAGAGAGCCATTCTCATCCCTCTCCACAATGTAACTTCATCTTCCTCGCTGTTCTCCATAACTATCTTTACCCCCAACTTCACTCTCCATAATCATCATCCTCATTCTTCTCCAGACTGTAACCAAATCATCCCCATCCCTGGATTCTTATTACACGTCTATCTTATTACACAAGTGGTGCCAATCAGTGCTGCCTATCAGTGTCACCTACCATTACCGATCAGTGCCCATTACTGCCACCCATCAGTGCCCATCACTGCCACCTATCAGTGCCAGCTATCAATGCCACCTCTCAGTGTCACCACTCAGTGCCACCTATCAGTGCCAGCTATCAATGCCACCTCTCAGTGCCACCTATCAGTGTCCACCAGTGCTGCCTATCAGTGTCCACCAGTGCTGCCTATCAGTGTCCACCAGTGCCGCCTATCAGTGCTCACCAGTGCCAGCCTATCGGTGCCCATCAGTGCCAGCCTATCAGTGCAGCCTCATCAGCATACATCAATAAATGGAGAAAAATTACCTGTTTGCAAAATTTTGTAACAATATAAAACGGTTTTGTATTTTTTTTTTTTTATTCTGTCTTTTTACAATTTTTTAACAAAAGATAAAAACTGCAGAGGTGATCAAATACCACCAAAAGAAAGCCCTATTTGTGTGAAAAAAATATAAAAATGTAATTTGGGTACAGTGTTATATGACCGCGCAATTGTCATTCAAAGAGTGAGAGCGCTGAGAGCTAAAAATTGGTCTGGGCAGGAGGGGGGTTTAAGTGCCCGGTAAGCAAGTGGTTACAAAAAAATCGGTGGTGAAGTGCGAAGTGCAGAAAAGCTTGCCATACATGTTACAGTCCACATGCAGCTCTCTCTTACGTGAAGATAAAGTCACATTGGCCAGGTGTGACTGCTCTGCTGTAATTACGGCGCTGTGCAGAGGCTCAGATGTGTCACAGGAGGGGTTTGGCTCTACAGAAGAAATTAATGAGGCAGCACGGAATACCCAACGGATCTCCTCCGCTTTATCCAGTCTTCTCATATCACAAGACGAGGAAAACAAAGCTGCCATTCCAGGGACAGTTTACGATTCTTTCCAAAAAATATTTTTTTTAGGTTTACTGATTATTGTTTTGGATCTGTCGGTCGGGATCATGAACAGAAAGGATTTTTTATACCTGGTGGTCATCCTTGGCCTGACTGCGGCTCTGGGAAGTGGACAGATGCTCGGTAAGTGCCACATCACTTGTTACTTTGTATCTATAGAGAAATGAAGGGACCTCAGGTCATTGGGGACATACAGGTTTATTCAATAAGACGGTACACCGGGCATTGATGCCATGCAGAATACATAACCCATAACAACCAGAATTTACTTTATTGGGGTCCAATTGGAGGAAATATTATCAACCGGGCATTGATGCCATGCAGAATACATAACCCATAACAACCAGAATTTACTTTATTGGGGTCCAATTGGAGGAAAATATTATCAACTTGTTGGGTTATTGTACTTTGCAACATTTTCTCCTTATATATTATTTTTTTTTTATAAGGGTCGGTCCACCCAAAACTGATATTGTTTTTTTTTGGTATAGAAGCCTTTCTCAACAATTATGTCACAGAGGAACCCCTGTAAAAATGTTCAGGTTCAGTGGGAATCAATGGAGAAAATGCCCCCTAGAATGCTCCCCCTTTTCACTGGTGGTCAGAATGCCACCTTTACAGGCAGCTAAAAAGATCATTGGTGTGATGAAGCTGGCCCTGCCAAGTGAAGTTAGCCACGGAGCAAGCACCATTAGGTGGGAGGTCAACCAGCCACAGCTCAAGGAACCCCTAGCACCATCTGGAGGTACCTTGGTTGAGGATGGCTGTTCTGAAGAGTTAAACCACCTGACTGTCTCTAATATCTCTCTGAGCCCTTCTTCGAGATCTCTGCTCAGCACACCTTCTCTACCCATTATTGGTCCTATTTATGGGGAACAATGAACCTGGATAAGGATAAGGATCTCCAAATACGGAAAGGTTTCTTCACAGTGAGGCCGCGTACACACGGTCGTTCCAAACCGATGAGAATGGTCCGACGGGCCATTTCCATCGGTTGACCGCTGAAGTGGCCTGATGGTCTGATGTGCGTACCCACCATCGTTCCAAAAACCGATCGGGTCAGAACGCGGTGACGTCAAACACACGACGTGCTGAATAAAACGAAGTTCAATGCTCCCAAGCATGCGTCAACTTGATTCTGAGCATGCGCGGGTTTTGAACCGGTGCTTTCTGTACTAACCATCGGTTTAAACCGATCGGGCAGTGGTCCATCGGTTCGATTTTGAAGCATGTTTTAAAATTTTGGACCGAAGGAAAACAGACCGATGGGCTATACACACGGTCGGTTTGGACCGATGAAACTGAACCTCGGTCCATTCTCATCGGTTTTGTCCGGCCGTGTGTACGCGGCCTAAGAGCTGTGAAAATGTGTAATAGACTCCCTCCAGAGGTGGTTCTGGCCAGCTCAGTAGATTGCTTCAAGAAAGGCCTGGATACTTTCCTAAATGTACATAATATATCTGGGTACTAACATTTTATAGGTAAAGCTGATCTAGGGAAAATCCGATTGCCTCTCGGGGGATAAGGAAGGAATTTTTTCCCCTGCTGTAGCAAATTGGATCATGCTCTGCTGGGGTTTTTTGCCTTCCTCTGGATCAACTGTGGGTATAGAATTGGATATATGGGATTGTACGATATTTTTTATTTTATTTATTTATTTTTTATGGTTGAACTAGATGGACTTTTTTCAAACTGACTAACTATGGAGCATGGGATACCCAAAAAAACTGTAGAACTGAGCAATTTGAGGACTCTTTGCGTTTAGCTGCACTACACAAAACAAGGAATGTCCCACAGGATCGCTATGCTGATGGTTATCCTTTACTCCTTCCAGAGTTAAAAGCTACACACAGTCACTATTTTTCAGCTCTGGGGTCATTTGCTTACACAGCCACAAGGTCATCAGTTGCCTCCTGTCAATATCTACCAGGCTCTTCCTCACGAGGGAGATGTACACTCACACCACCATAGGACAGCTGGACTCTTTCTCACCAACTTCCTCCTGGCTCTCTCCAGTGAACTTCTTCAGACCCAGCTTGATCCCCAGACTTGAAGTTGTGAATAGGCCCCCTAGCTAAGCCTAGTTGCAACCTCTGTGTCTTCCTTAAAGCTTCATATTAGGTCCTGCACCAGGGGCAGAGCTCCTGCATAGGGGTCTCCTCCTGCAGGAATGGACCCAGAAACACTGCTCGGGGGCTCAGGTCATTTTTAGGCTCTCTCACCACCTGCTTGGCACACCTCCCCAGAGATTGGCTGGAGTTCATAAATATTCAAGCTGCATGCCCTGTTCTTTCTCCCACTTAAAGGGGTTGTAAAGGAAAACATTTTTTTCCATAATAAGCATCCTTTACCTGCAGACATTCCTCTTTTCACTTCCTCATTGTTCATTTTTGCTCAGAAGTTGCTCTATTTCTTCTCTGTTCTGTTCACTTCCTGCTTGTCTGATTTTACTGACCACCGTGATGGGAGGCTTTACTGCGGTGGTCAGTAACATGCTCACCCCCTCCTGGGAACTACATCTGTGCGGCAGGACGCTCTCTACGTGTTAGGCCTGGTACACACGATAGGATTGATCCGCGGATACGGCCCGCCGGACCGTATCCGCGCATAAATCCTCTGCGGATTTTAATCCGATGGAGTGTACACACCATCGGATCGAAATCCGCGCCGAATTCCCATCGCGGTGACGTGTCGCGCCGTCGCCGCGATGATGACGCGGCGACGTGCGCGACGCTGTCATATAAGGATATCCACGCATGCGTCGAATCATTACGACGCATGCGAGGGATGGGTTCGGACGGATCGATCCGGTGAGTCTGTACAGACCACCGGATCGATCCGCTGGTGCCGATTCCAGCAGATAGATTTGTAAGCATGTCTACAAATTTTTATCTGCTGGAATTCGGAAATATCCGTGGATAAATATCCGCTGGAACGTACACACCAGGGGATCTATCCGCTGAAACCGATCCGCTGAGATTTTTCAGCGGATGGATCCTCTCGTGTGTATGGGGCCTTAGAGACTTCAAGGAGGTGTGAATTACTGGGCGTGCCGCAATTCATACTGGGAAATGTAGTTCTTACATGAACGAGCGATGCAAACCAGGAAGTGAATGAGAGAACAGAAACTAGAATGCCGGAGGTGATATAGATGAAGGAATTTATTCGATATTTACTCGTTTTTTAACAGAATCATTACACTATTCTGTCTGTCTACCTTGTAGACATTAATTTTAGGCAAAAATTGTTTTCCTTTACAATTCCTTAATAGTTCTAGAATCCTCTAGAAGACAGGGGAAAGCAACAGAGCAGCAGCCTGTGAGACACTGGAAGCCCTAATCAATCAACCAACCCTTTACTTCTCTGATTACAGTGGAGCTAACTAAATTTACCTAGCAGCTGAGCCTAAACTACACTAGAAGAGTGCTATATAATATTATAATATTATATTATGATATATGGAGTGTAACATGAGGAACCCAGAAAGGTGAACAGGAACACCCAAAACTCCTATGTGGACAGGTACAGAGTTGGTAATTATAGCAAAGAGCTCTTGCTCTTAGATTGATAAACGAAACCGCAGTGCAACTGTGAGCCAAGGGTTTGTCTTGCAGTTGTGGTGCCATCCCATGAGGTAAAATTGCCGTTTGCCAAGTAAAAAGAAGGAAGAAAACAGGAGGCAGCAGCTGTCTGTGCAGTGTTGCAAGCAGGGCTAGGACAAAGGGTGGGCAGAAGGGACAGCTGCACTGGGCACAGACGACCAAAGGGGGCCAAGAATAGACGTAGGGCTGTACTCCCATTATATAGTTAGGGACACCGATGTGTTTAGTAAGCGGTCAAGTGACCAGGATTTATTTTATTTTTTTTATTTTGTTTCTGTCACATTTGTTTTGTATATAGTTCAAATAAAATCTGCACCTTTTTGTTTTCCTCCAACCATCGTCTGCTGTGCCTAATTGTTTTTGTGTGCTGAACCCGTCCAGGGGTCACACACACCCGCTGACGCGCTAACCCCCTCACATATTGTATATGAATATATTGTTTCCCATATTCAGTCAGCAGGTGGGGCTTTTGTTTTCTTTTCCTTTTTTGAAGACTCCTCCCCTTTACTTCTACTTCCTTCCTGTTAAGGCGGCATCAATGAGAGAGAGCCTGAAGGCAAACAGCTGCTGATGTGCTCTCTCTTTTGAGGCCTGAATCACACTAGTGCGGTGCGAATTTCAGCTCTCTTACCTCTGCAGAGAGATAAGAGAAGTGTTCAGCAGATTAGCAATGTTTTAGATGCGAATTTGGAGACCTGGGAGAAGTTCCGGGTGAGAGGAGAGTGGGGGAGAAGTGTATTGAGCTGAATGAGAGAAATTCCTGAAGAGAACTGAACACATCTGCGAATTAGATGCGTCCCCATAGAAGATAATGGGACTGAATTCGCACCTGAGCCGCACCGCAAGACCTAAAAACCGCACACGGTTTGGAGGCAATGCGCAGTGCAAATGCATCGCACATATGTGAACCAGCCTCATTGAAAACAGTGGCCCAGATTCAAGTAGAATTGCGCGATATTTGCGGGGGAGCAGGGCAACGATTTTGCCCTGCGCCCCCGCAAATATTTTGCGCTGCCCTCGATTCACGGAGCAGTAGCTCCGTGAATTGCGAGGGCGCGCCGGCAAATTTGCCCGGCGTAAGCGCGCGCAAGTTAAATGATCCCGCCGGGGGCGGGAATCATTTAAATTAGGCGCGCTCCCGCGCCGAGCGTACAGCGCATGCTCCGTCGGGAAACTTTCCCGACGTGCATTGCGGCAAATGACGTCGCAAGGACGTAATTTGCTTCTAAGTGAACGCGAATGGCGTCCAGCGCCTTTCACGTTTCACTTACGCAAACGCCGTGAAATTCAAATTTGACGGCGCGGGAAGGCCGGCTATACTTTAGCATTGGCTGCCCCTACTATTAGAAGGGGCAGCCTTGCGCTAAAAGTAGCCGTACGGAAACTCCGTACCTGGCTTGCGCGGGGCCCGCGCAAGCTTGTGAATCAGTGGTAGTATGCAATTTGCATACTACACGCTAATACACAATGGGAGCGCCCCCTAGCGGCCCCCGCAAGAATGCAGCCTAAAATCTGCGAGGCATAAGAGCCTTATGCCGCGCAGATTTTAGGCTGCAGCCGGAGTAACGAGGTTCCTGAATCAGGAGCACTCGTTACACCGGAGCAAGTAAGCACTTGCGCTGCGTAACCTATGGTTGCGCGGGCGCAAGTGCTTCTTGAATCTGGGCCAATGTATTTTGAAATGTCCTGCGAATTGGATGCGGTTTAAGCCGCGCTTTATTTTAAATATACATTTTTAAAACAAGGATTTTCTAGTAAAAAATACAGCTTCCAAGACGTATACACTTTTCTGGTACAATAGTTTTTATTGCAATTAACATGACAACCATTCACGCACGCATGGGTATAGCATTTCAAACAAAATGAAAAGGCATGGGCTGAGAGAACATGAACAATTACGGTAACTTTTATAGGTAATAAATTGTCCTCTGAGCGACCAAGGGAAACAAACCGAAGGTCCACATATGACTCCCCGGCCCAAGGGCCTACAAGGAGAGTCCGTGTTGCAGGTGCACTAGTTTGCATCAAGGGAAGAAATGCATTCAGTTCCACAAAATTCCCCCAGTCAGGGTTGGTAGTCAGCAGTGGCGGTGCGTCCATAGGTGGTGCCGGAGCGCCGCCCCCTCTCGCTCCCGCACCGCCACTGAATAAAATACATAGATTCATGCATTGCAGGTTCACCGGTTCTGGTTACCGGTAACCTGATTGGCTGAAGCGTCATCGAGGGCGGGAGAAGACACCGAGGGACCGTGGAAGGAGGACGGCCGACCCCAGAAAGGTAAGTGCCGGGCGTGCGCAGAATTTTACAGGGCACAGTGGCGACAATTACAGGGCACAGTGGTGACAATTGGCACAATGGCGACAATTAACTGGCACAGTGGTGACAATTGGCACAGTGGCGACAATTACAGGGCACAGTGGCAACAATTAAAGGGCACAGTGGCGACAATTAAAGGGCACAGTGCCGACAATTAAAGGGTACAGTGGCGACAATTGGCACAGTGGCGACAATTGGCACAGTGGCGACAATTACAGGGCACAGTTGTGACAATTAAAGGGCACAGTGGCGACAATTAAAGGGCACAGTGGCGACAATTAGGTTTTGAAAATTGTTGTGAAAAATACTGCGCTAACATAAATTAATCAGCAAAAACATTTTAGTTTATGGACAAATTTAACAGCTTGTCTCCGCCTTCCATCATATGGCGGCTGGACGAAGACTCTCTCGTTCTGGGCGGACGTCATATGATGTTGCGCCTTCTGAGCCAGGGCACCCGCGATTTCCCAGTAACTGAGCAGGACCGTGGATCTGTGTGTGTAAACACACAGATCCACATCCTGTGTGGGAGCGGAGACCGATGGTGTGTCCCTTGTACCTAGGGATACCGAGCGGTCACCCCTCCCTTCCCCCCACAGTAAGAAGCACTCCCTAGGGAACACATTAACCCCTTGATCGCCCCCTAGTGTTAACCCCTTCCCTGCCAGCAATCAGTGCATTTTTATAGCACGGATCACTGTATGAATGTGAATGGTCCCAAAAATGTGTCAAAAGTGTCTGATGTGTCCGCCGCAATATCGCAGTCACGATAAAAATCGCAGATCGCCTCCATTACTAGTAAAAAATAAATAAATAATAAAAATGCTATAAATCTATCCCCTATTTTGTAGCCGCTATAACTTTTGCGCAAACCAATCAATATACGCTTATTGCGATTGTTTTTTTTTTACCAAAAATATGTAGAAGAATACGTATCGGCCTAAACTAAGGAAAAAAAATTGTTTAACCTCTTGCCGAACAGCCGCCGCAGTTTTACGGCGGCAGGTCGGCTCCCCTGCGCGAGAGCACGTAATATAACATCGGCTCTCGCGCAGGCCACTGATCGCTATAAAAATGCCAATGGTCCCAAAAATTTGTCAAAAGTGCCCGAAGTGTCCGCCATAATGTCGCAGTACCAAAAAAAAAATCGCTGATCGCCACCATTACTAGTAAAAAAAAATATTAATAAAAATGCCATAAAAATACCCCCTATTTTGTAAACGCTATAACTTTTGCGCAAACAATCAATAAACACTTATTGCGATTTTTTTTTTTACAAAAAATATGTAGAAGAATACGTATCGGCCTAAACTGAGGAAAAAAAATGTTTTATATATTTTTGGGGGATATTTATTACAGCAAAAAGTAAAAAATATTCATTTTTTTCAAAATTGTCGCTTTAATTTTGTTTATAGCGCAAAAACTAAAAACCGCAGAGGTGATCAAATACCACCAAAAGAAAGCTCTATTTGTGGGGAAAAAAGGATGCCAATTGTGTTTTGGAGCCACGTCGCACGACCGCGCAATTGTCAGTTAAAGCGATGCAGTCCCGAATCGCAAAAAGTGCTCTGGTCTTTGACCAGCAATATGGTCCGGGGGTTAAGTGGTTAAAAAATAAAAATAAAAGGATATTTATTATAGCAAAAAGTACAAAATATTGTGTTTTTTTCAAACTTGTCCCTCTTCTTTTGTTTATAGCGCAATAAATAAATACTGCAGAGATGATCAAATACCACCAAAAGAAATCTATATTTATGGGGGAAAATGATAAACATTTCATATGGGTACAGCATAATTGTCATTCAAAGTGTGACAGCGCTAAAAGCTGAAAAATGGCTTGGGCAGGAAGGGGGTGAAAGTGCCCTGTAGGCAAGTGGTTAAGATACATGTAGGTAGATTCACAAAGAGTTAGGCCGGCTTATCAGTAGATAAGCTGACCTAACTCTGAATCTACGCCGGCGTTTGTTTAAGAGTATGCTCAAACAGAGATACGCTTAAACAAAGCTAAGATAGGCTGGCTTGCGCCGTTCTATCTTAGCTTGCAATTTTTCGGATGGCCGCTAGGTGGCGCTTCCATTGCGGCCGGCGTAGATTATGTAAATGAGGGGATACGCCGATTCACGAACGTACGCCAGGCCTACGCCGTCGAATTACGTCGTTTCCGTAAGGGATAGGCCGCCTAAAGTTAGAGCTATGCTCTAGTGGACTAGTAATGTTAAAGTATGGCCACCGTTCCCGCCGCGAGGTTCGAATTTTTTACGTCGTTTGCGCAAGTCGTCCGCGAATCGGGAGTTACGTCGTTTACGTCCACGTCGAAATCATTAGGCCCGTACGGCGTACTTAGCCGCAATGCGCACTGGGAAATGTAGTCGCCCGGCGCATGCGCAGTGTCAAAAAACGTCAAAAAACGTGAGGTCAAGCCTCATTTCCATACAACACGCCCCCTCCAAGTCATTTGAATTAGGCACCCTTACGCCCGCTCGTTTGAGGCTACGCCGCCGTAGATTAGCAGGTAAGTAGATTGAAAATCACTACTAGCCTAACTAATTTACGGCGGTGTAGCCTAAACAGGCTGGGCTAGGCCGTCCTAAACATAAGCCTTTCTACGTGAATCTACCTAACGACGGTGCTTCATATACTCCTACCCTTTGCTTATGGACTTATTTTTTATTTTTTCATATATTCGCTTTTATAGCACAGCTTTATTACTTTTCACTGAGGTTTTGACCTTTTGGCTACTCCATCCAACTAAAGAGAAAAGTTTAGTGAGAGTTCCATTTTATTGGTGTTCTTTTTTATCCTTATAGAAAGCAAATTTAGTAATTTCCATTCAATTCTTCTCTTCTAAAGGCGTCATGATCTCCCCTGCAAGTTATCATGTCTGTGAACGGACAGTGACTCTAAACATCTCCAAGATGGTCCCTTTCCAGAAGCCACATGTTGAGAAATCTATGTGTATGGGATGGATTCCGTGGAAGTTGTGTTCCAAGACTTATTACGTGACGGAGTACAGGACAATATGGGTGGCTGACACTATGACCATTAATGAGTGCTGCGAAGGGTACGAGCTTGTGGGTCATTACTGCGCCATATGTAAGCTATATCAGGTTCTTTCATTAATATTTGTATTTTTTATAAATCTATATATATATATATATTTTTTTTTTACATTTTAACATCACAACTTCTATGTTACAGCTGCAAAAAGTCAGAATTTATCCACCTCCAGGCCTGGCACATGCCCTGCGAAAAGAGATGAGGGGGTCCCGTGTCCGGAGTGCGCAGCGGATCATGACTGTCCCGGATTCCAGAAATGTTGTGAGACTTCCGCTGGATCTTTTTGTGCGTCTCCTGAACCTCCAGGTCAGCTCTTAATAGTGAACGCGGATCAAAGTTTATATAACCCTTTCATGACTAAGCCTATTTCTGACATTTGGTGTTTACAAGTTAAAATCCGTATATTTTTTTGCTAGAAAATTACTTAGAACCCTCAAACATTATTAGCATAGGTGTGCGCAGCCTTTTGCATTAGGGTGTGCACCCCAAATCTCAATCACATATGCCTGTGCATGTGTATATAGTATATACTGCCGGTGTCAGTAGAGCAGTGGATGATGTCATTAGGGCAGAGTTTTGTGTCAGTGGAGCAGTGGACAGTGTCAGTATTTTTTTTTTTACCATTTTATTATTTATTATTTTTTACAATTACATTTTTTTTTACTATTTTCTTTAATTATTATTATTTATACATTTTATATATATATATATATATATATATATATATATATATATATATATATATATATATAAATAAATATATATATATATATATATAAATATATATATATATATATATATATATATATATATATATATATATATATATATATATATATATATATATATATATATATATGTATATATATATATATATTTCATTTTTTTTAGGACCCCCATTATGTCAGTATGGCAGAGTTTGGTATCCATGGGGCAGTGGACGGTGTCAGTAGTTTTTATTTTTACAATTTTTTTTGTATTTTTTTTTTTACAATTACATTTTTTTATTACTATTTAAAAAAATATATATATTATTATTTATAATTTTTATTTTCATTTTCATATTTTTTGGGTGAAATATCATCGGTCTAAACAGTGGGCATCTGCAGCATACAAGGTGATTAGGGTGTGCCCAGGCACACCTGGCACACCCTGTGCGCACGCCTATGATTTTTAGCCAGATTCAGGTAGAGTTACGACCAGTGGCGGCCCGTCCATAGGGGGCGCATGGGCGCCGCCCCCCCTCTCCCCAAAGCCAGTATAAAAAAAAAAAAAAAAATTTTTTTTTTGGGCCCTTTAAGAAAAAAAAAAGGTCCTTTAAGACGGTGCATGTTCAGGGTGAGCGCCGGTCAAAGACTCAGAGCACTGCTATAGCATCATTGAAGCGTCATGCCAATGCAGCAGGCAAGACGCTTCATTTGCATTTTTTTTTTAAGCTCTGTGGCTATGTGCTGTGCGCCATGAGCCAATCACTCTCCAGTGTCTCCACTCTCCTCTCTAATTGGGTCCTGCTGCTTCCTCACTGCAGAAGGAAATGGGCGGTGCTTTCCCCAGGGCACTGGGCAGTGTTACTTTCGCTTTTGACTCCAGGAGGACTAAGGTAAGTAACTTTATTAAAAACACTTTATTTGTCTCATTGTCTGTCCTGTCCAGTGTCCCTGTCCACCCCATCATGTCCAGCACCTTGTGCTGTATGCTCAGCCTGTACTGTGATCGGACTGAGAGAGGACAGGAGGGAGGGGGAGGGTGCCGTGCTTCACATCTCCTGTCTGTGTGTGAGGGCTTAGAGTGCCTGCGTCCTGCAGCTGTGCTTTACAAATCTCTTATCTCTGTCTGTCTATCTAATCTATCTGACTGCCCCCCGCTCGCTCTCTCTCTCTCTCTCTCTCTCTGTCTATCTGTTTAATTATCTATCTATCTATCTATCTATCTATCTATCTATCTATCTATCTATCTATCTCTCTATCTATAGCTCTATCGATCTATCTATCTCTCTATCTATAGATCTATATATCTCTCTATCTATAGCTCTATCTATCTATCTATCTATCTATCTATCTATCTATCTATCTATCTATCTATAGCTCTATCTATAGCTCTATCTATCTATCTCTCGACCTATAGATCTATCTATCTCTCTCTATCTATCTATCTCTCTATCTATAGCTCTATGTCTCTATCTATCTATGTCTCTATCTATCTATCTATAGCTCTATCTATCTCTCTCTCTCTATAGATCTATCTCTCTCTCTCTCTCTCTCTCTCTCTCTCTCTATCTATCTATGTCTCTATCTATCTATGTCTCTATCTATCTATCTATCTATCTATCTATCTATCTATCTATCTATCTATCTATCTATCTATCTATCTATCTATCTATCTATTAGCTACCTCTGTCTAATTATCTATCTATCTATCTATCTATCTAATTATCTGTCTGTCTATCTATATCTATCTGTCTGTTTAATTATCTATCTATCTATCTATCTATCTATCTATCTATCTATCTATCTATCTATCTATCTATCTATAGCTATCTGCCTAATTATCTATTTATCTATCTAATTATCTATCTATATCTATCTGTCTGTCTGTTTAATTATCTATCTATCTATCTATCTATCTATCTATCTATCTATCTATCTATAGCTCTATGTCTCTATCTATCTATCTATCTATCTATCTATCTATCTATCTATCTATCTATCTATCTATCTATCTATCTATCTATAGCTCTATATCTCTATGTCTCTATCTATCTATCTATCTATCTATCTATCTATCTATCTATCTATCTATCTATTTGTCTGTCTATCTAATTATCTATAGCTAGCTGTCTGTCTGATTATCTATCTATCTATCTATCTATCTATCTATCTATCTATCTATCTATCTATCTATCTATATCCATCTAATTATCTATCTATATCTATATATCTGTCTGTTTAATTATCTATCTACAGCTCTATCTCTTTATCTATCTACAGCTCTATCTATCTATCTATCTATCTATCTATCTATCTATCTATCTATCTATCTATCTATCTATCTATCTATCTATCTATCTATCGCTCTCTATCTAATTATCTATCTATATCTGTCTGTCTGATTATCTATCTATCTATCGATCTATCTATCGATCTATCTATCGATCTATCTATCGATCTATCTAATTATCTATATCTATATGTCTGTCTAATTATCTATCTATCTATCTATCTATCTATCTATCTAATTATCTATCTGTATGTCTAATTATCTATCTATCTAATTATCTATAGCTCTATCTCTCTCCCCCTCCCTCCATCTATCTATCTGTTTAATTATCTATTTATCTATAGCTCTATCTAGCTATGTCTCTCTATCTATCTGTCTGTCTGTCTATCTAATTATCTATCTAATTATATATAGCTCTATCTCTCGCTCCCTCCCCCTCCCTCTATCTATCTATCTATAGCTATCTGCCTAATTATCTATTTATCTATCTATATCTATCTATCTATCTATCTATCTATCTATCTATTTGTTTTATTATCTGTCTGTCTATCTATCTATCTGTCTCTCTGTCTGTCTGCAGGTCCCATTGTCTGCGAGTGGCGGGGGGGGGGGGGGGGGTTGACTGGGGTTTTGTTTGCGCCCCCCCAAAAAAATAGAGCACCAGCCGCCACTGGTTACGACGGCGTATCAGTAGATACGCCGTCGTAACTCTGAATCTGCGCCGTCGTAAATTTAAGTGTATTCTCAAATTGAGATACACTTAAATCTAGCTAAGATACGTCCGCCTGCGCCGTCGTATCTTAGCTGTCTATTTAGGCCGGCCGCTAGGGGCGTGTACGCTGATTTACGCCTAGAATGCGTACATCAGCGAGATACACCTATTCACGAACGTACGCTTGCCCGTCGCAGTAAAGATACTCCGTTTATGTAAGGCGTTTTCAGGCCTAAAGATATTCCACCAAAAAGATGGCGCAGCCAATGTTAGGTATGGACGTGGGAACCGCGTTGAATTCCACATTTTTTACGTCGTTTGAGTAAGTCGTCTGTGAATAGGGCTGGGCGTAATTTACGTTCACGTCGAAACTAATAAGTCTTTGCGGCCTAATTTGGAGCATGCGCACTGGGATATGTCCACGGACGGCGCATGCGTCAATCACGTCGGGTCACGATTCATTAGCATAAAACACGCCCACCTCTTCACAATTTGAATTAGGCGCGCTTAGGCCGGCACATTTACGCTACGCCACCGGAACTTAGGACGCAAGTGCTTTGTGAATACAGCACTTGCCTCTATAACTTACGGCGGCGTAGCGTATATGAGATTCGCTACGCCTGCCTAATGTTAGGCAGGTCTACCTGAATCCAGCTATATATATATATATATATATATATATATATATATATTTTAGCAGAGAATATAGAGAATAAAATGGCGATTGTTGCAATATTTTATGTCACACGGTATTTGTGCAGTGGTCTTTTAAACGCAACTTGTTGGGCTAAAAGACACTTTCATGAATTAAAAAAAAAACGAAACATATCACGCTTTGAAATTGCGCAAACTACGGTACCTAAAAATCTCCATAGGTCACGTTTAAAAACAAAATAACAGTTACCAGGTTAGCGTTACAGAGGAGGTCTAGTGCTAGAATTATTGCTCTCGCTCTGACGATCTTGGTGATACCTCACATGTGTGATTTGCAGGGCTGATCCACCCTATAGGCTCACTATGCAAGCCGCTTAGGGCCCCCGCAAAGCTGCGGAGGGCCCCCCAAATTACTAAAGGCCCCGCCTGGTGAGAAGTAAATTTCGGCCCCTCACTTTAATGTAAGATGTCATTTCCGACAGCAGAACACCCCCGCATCTCAACTAATGTGACATGTCATTTTCGGCAGCCACCCGCTTCTCAAATTAATGTGACATGCGACATGCTTAGGGCCCCAGGGAGGTCAGGATCGACACTGGTGATTTGAACACCGTTTACATATGCGGGCGCGACTTCCGTATGCGTTTTCATTGCTGCATGAGCTCACGGGGGCAGGGGCGCTTTAAAAAAAAAAAATGTTCTTATTAATTTTTTTTTACATTGTGTTTTAAAAATAAAACATTTTGATCACTTTTAATGCTGTCACAAGGAATGTAAACATCTCTTGTGCCAGTAATAGATGGTGACAGGTACTTTTTATGGAGGAATCGGGGGTCTAAAAGACTCCAAATCCCTTTTGCACTTCAAAGTATTCAGATTACCAAAAACGGCGATTCTGAATACTGTATATTTTTTAAAATCCGGCGCCATTGGCAGCCGAGTAAACCGGAGGTGACATCCGTGTTTACAGAGAGAAGACTGGAACAAAGCCGTTTCCGGCTTCGTGTCAGTCTGTCTTTAGCCGCCGGAAGTGGCTGATCCGGAGATTCGGCAGCAACACCTCAAGGTATAAATCAGGTGTGCCCAACCAGTGGCCCGGGGGCCACATGTGGCCTGCGGAGCCCTCTGATGTGGCCCACAACCTCCTGCTCTGGGATGGAATAAAATAGAATAGAATACTGTTATTAAAGTGGAGGTTCACCCAAAAACGTAATTTTTAACATTAGATTGAGGCTCATTTTGTGAAGGGGAATCGGGTGTTTTTTCTTAAATCGAAGCAGTACTTACCGTTTTAGAGAGCAATCTTCTCCGCCGCTTCCGGGACTGGGCGTTCCTATTTGATTGACAGGCTTCCGACGGTCGCATACATCGCGTCACGATTTTCCGAAAGTAGCCGAACGTCGGTGCGCAGGCGCCGTATAGAGCCGCACCGACGTTCGGCTTCTTTCGGCTACTCGTGACGCGATGTATGCGACCGTCGGAAGCCTGTCAATCAAATAGGAACGCCCAGTCCCGAAGACCATACCCGGAAGCGGCGGAGAAGATCGCTCTCTAAAACGGTAAGTACTGCTTCGATTTAAAAAAAAACACCCAATTCCCTTTCACAAAATGAGCATCAATCTAATGTTAAAAATTGTTTTTCGGGTGAACTCCCGCTTTAAAGGTAAGGTTTTTTTATTACTAAAATCACAATGTATATATGGGCATATCCAGGGCCGGCGCTCCCACTAGGCGAACTAGGCAGTCGCCTAGAGCGCACTGCCACCAGGGAGCGCTGCCATAGCTGCTGGGTCCCCTACAGAAGATCGGTTCCTCCTCAGCCGATGGTGACTGATGCGGAGTGTAGCGGAAGGGCTCTATATGGCTGGCTGCAGAGTGACTAGGCAGGGAGAAGAAGCAGACAGATCGTCCCCTTCGCTGCACTAAGCCAGAGGTGACCATGCTGATGTCCAGCAGGCAGCAGCAGCCGTGGGTGTCAGCTCTCTGCCCGCCCCACCTCCCTCTCTGGGTGATGTGCAACCATTGGAGGAGCAGGGCATAGACACCCAGAATGGATCCACCCAGGCCTAGACTGGCCACACGCTGGGCCGAGGCCGCAAAGCTACTTGTCCTGGAGGAGTGTGGAGCCCAAAGCAAAGCTGATTCTGCAGCTTACCCAGCCTCTCTGCGGCCGGCCGCCGGAGCCCGGGGGTGGAACCGCGTGTGACTGGTGATACTAACTAGTGCCGCCCGCTGCCTGACTGTGACATGTGGAGGGAGATGGAAAGAAGTGCTCCAAGGTAGGGACTTGTCAGGTGGTGGGGGAAGCGCTGGGGATGATCTTATCACTGGTGTGTGACCCCCTCCACTTGGCTCCATCCATCCACCTAGCTGTCCACTTTGCTATATTCTCCCTCCCCACGCTGCACCCCCCCCTCCCTCTGCTGTCCACCTGGCTGCACTTCCCCTCTGCTGTCCACCTGGCTGCACTTCCCCTCTGCTGTCCACCTGGATGCACTTCCCCTCTGCTGTCCACCTGGCTGCACCCCCTCCTCTGCTGTCCACCTGGCTGCACCCCCTCCTCTGCTGTCCACCTGGCTGCACTTCCCCTCTGCTGTCCACCTGGCTGCACCCCCTCCTCTGCTGTCCACCTGGCTGCACTTCCCCTCTGCTGTCCACCTGGCTGCACCCCCTCCTCTGCTGTCCACCTGGCTGCACCCCCCCTCTGCTGTCCACCTGGCTGCACCCCCCCTCTGCTGTCCACCTGGCTGCACCCCTCCTCTGCTGTCCACCTGGCTGCACCCCCCCTCTGCTGTCCACCTGGCTGCACCCCTCCTCCTCTCCACCTGGCTGCACCCCTCCTCCTCTCCACCTGGCTGCACCCCTCCTCCTCTCCACCTGGCTGCACCTCTCCTCTCCACCTGGCTGCACCAAATTGAATTAATTTTTTTTTTTTTGGGGGGGGGGCGCAAGTAGCCGGTCTCGCCTAGGGCGCAAAATAGTCTAGCACCGGCCCTGGGCATATCTGTTCTGCAGTGGTTACTGAGCTGCTTTCAAACTGATCTGCAGGTGCAGAGAAGAGCACCTGTGGGTTACCTGCACTGAGCCATAGACTTTTATTACCTGCAAGTTTGGTGTTCTGACAGTAGAGTGGGGTCCATAGAGCCGAGTGGGCTGCCATCCACCTACTCCACTCATTGTGGCCCGCGGCCGGTTACCAAGTTGCTTAAGTGGCCCCTGCTCTTCAAAAGTTTGGGCACCCCTGGTATAAATGATAGGCAGACCACAGCAAACTCCAAAGATGATCACTCAGGTCACAGGTACAGGCCAATCAGTTACCCAAAATGAAGAAGGAACTCACATAGTGTAAAATCGTAACGATAGTATGTTTAATGAGTAAAGGTTGCACTTACAAAAAGTCGGCTGTACACCTGTCCACTGCCAGGAAGGTTAAATAACCTGCCTTTACAACTCCTTTAACAGCCTGCCTGCTGGATCCACTCCCCCCCCCCTCTGATTTGTCTGTGTCCCCCCACATGCATGCATTAATTTCTTTAGCAGCAAAACAGTGCTGCTGCATTTACTCCCAAAAGTCTGCTCACACACTGTTTATAGAGTAAAAGCTCTTGAGAGATGTAGTTCTGGGGGTGTGTCTATTACCTCGTTTCCACTGAGCGGATCGGTTCGGTACGGTTCGGTTCGGTACGCTATTTTGGGTGTTTCCATTATGGAAAGTGTGCCATAAAACCGAACCGTACCGGACCATTCTGGGTCCTGCTTCAGATGTGGGGCCATAGAAAATGGAACGGTTCCATTAGGGCGGAGATGCAATACATTTCACTGATTGGTGGACGTGCTAGGCATTTTTTCTAAATCCTGTATGGGCCCGACGGTCCGATTTGCAGTGGAAAACGCTCACGAGAATAGACCGGTCCGTTCTAAACCGTTCCAAATCTACTGACCCGAACCGTTCCGTTCAGTGGAAACGAGGCATATGTGAGTAGGAGTTGACCTCCTAGTATTTGCCTTTGCAAGAATTTTACAAGCTTGGTGATGGTGTCACCGGGAATAATAAACACTATGGGGGTTATTTACGAAAGGCAAATCCACTTTGCACTACAAGTGCAAACTACAAGTGCAAAGTTCACTTGAAATTGCACTGAAAGTGCAGTTGGAAGTGCAGTCGCTGTAGATCCGAGGGGGACATGCAAGGAAAATAAAAAAACAGCATTTTAGCTTGCACATGATTGGATGATAAAATCAGCAGAGCTTCACCTCATTTCAGATCTTCCCCTCAGATTTACAGCGACTGCACTACCAAGTGCACCTTCAGTGCAATTTCAAGTGCACTTTGCACTTGTAGTGCAAAGTGGATTTGCCTTTAGAAAATAACCCCCTATGTCTTGCTGCAAGAACAAAGTAAAAATAATAGTGCTGGGTCTAGAAGGGCATAGCTTGGGTGTAAATTTGGGAGAGGGAACCACTGGCACAATAAAACCTTTTATATAATAAGGAATCCTAAAAAACAAGAATTGCACTCACCTAACCCCAGTGGGGTTTGGGCCTGTCACAGCCTGTTGCATTAGGAAGACTGCAATCCTGGCCAGAGACACGATGCAATCAAAAGGAAATCTTCCAAGCCTGCTTGTTGTCAGCAGAGCTGGAAGAGCAGGGATAACAACCACCAGCAGGGGTGGCCTGTCCATTAAGGGCGCATGGGAGCCACCCACTCTATCCACGCCACCCCCCATATGGTTAATGGATAGATTCCTGCATAGCATAAATCTATCCATGCCCGCCGCGTCCACTTCCTATTCATGCGTCCGGCCCCTTTCAGGGCACCGGATCTGTTCCCTGTTTCCCAATTGGCTAAAAGGTCAGGCGATCCTAAGGCTGCATTCACACCTGAGCGTAGGTTGTTCGGTCGTTTTTTTCCGGCGTTTTTTTTCGGCGTTTTGTCGCGCGTATTCATGCTTATTTGCGCGTTTGCATACAGCGTCGTCCGACATTTTTGTTCCTAGACGATTTTTATTTTAGCCAATAGGAAAAATTATCATCTTTTCATCACTTGTTGCTATGTTGGTAGATTTTTTTTATCTTCTGCCTGGGTGAAATGTTCTATTGATTAAAGTGACAAAACGCCCGTAGCAAACGCTCGTTGTCGCGCTAGTCGCTTGAATCGAGCGTTTCCATTACTTTCTATGGGAAATGGAAACGCTCAAAAACGCCCAAACCGCCCGATTCGCGCGACAAAAAAGGGTCCGGAACTTGTTTGAGCTTCAGGCGTTCGGCGTCAGGCGTTTTGGAGTGGAGATGTGAACCATCTCCATAGAGAATAATGTATTTTTTCCCCTCTAGCATTTTTGAGCTTCACGCTTCAGGCGACAAAACGCTCAGGTGTGAATGCAGCCTAATGGATGCCTATGTCAGGAATGCTGGTAGATCAGACTGTGTGACCGCACAGAGGAACCAAACAAGGTGAGTAGTGAAATAAAAGGTGTTTATTTACAAATGTGTGAACCACCAGTGCACAATAAAACGACAAACAGTATGTACAAATAAAGGGGAATACCGTATTCATAAACGAGCCAAGCCGAGGTCATACACATGGGAGGTCAGTAGATGGGTAAGGATGGGGACAGGAATCAGGACACAGGGAGGACAAGTCCAGGCAGGGATCAAGGATCAGGATCAGGTCCAGAAATCAGGGTCAAATTCAAGATCAGGGTAAGTAGACCGATACCAGGGCGAGGACTGATTGCACACGCCGGGTATATATAAGCCTGTTAATTACGTTCAGGTTACACCTGAACGCAGGAAGGGCTGTGTGCTCCACACTGCTAAGAATCCCCCGCTGGTGGACGCCAGTACTGCAGCCCAAGGATAACATAGCACCACCAGGGAAGAACTCCCCCGACAGTCCAAGACTGTCGGGAGACACCTGGTGGTGGGCCACAGTACTGCACGCCAAATACCAGGCAGTAACACCAGCAGGGGGAACCTTCCCTGACAGCCTAGGAGGAGGTAAGGAGACACAGCGGAAGCTGCTGTGATCTCAGAAGGTAAGAGGAGACTCTGCCAGATGCCCACCGCAGTCTGTCCCCCTGTCCGTTGTGTTCCTCGCCGATCCCCGATGTGCCCGCCGATACCCGATGTGGCTGCCGATCCCTGCCGCCAGTGGGGTAAGTGCTGGTGGACCTTTGAATAAAGGTGAATATTTGGAGTGTGGCTATCCAGCTATTTTCTTTTCATTATCTCTGTTGCAGACAGAGCCAGCACCCTACTTGATTGCAGAGACAGCTGACCTCAGGAGAAGTAATCATCCTGGAGCGGTGTATTTCCACGCTGGGGGGGGGGGATTACCGGTCCACCGGCACTGCCACCCCGAACAAAAAACACCAGTCGCCACTGAGCCCCGTGCTAGCTGATAATCTCCATGGCTCTGCAGAGAAAATATCCACAGGCCCCTCCCACAACAACGCATTTTGTCAAGACTTGAGAAAAAGGGAGACGCACCCTTGAAACACGTTGTCGCTTGATTCCCTTGTGGATTCTATTTGCATTTCAAGGATGTTTGTGAGGAAGTATGAAAGCTGTCACTTTCCATTTCTCCTAAAAATGCTACTTTCCTGGCTGTCATTCTAATCCATTTGCTCCAGTACTAAGCGACTTGGTACAAGTGTGCAAATTAGGAGAGGTGATCTCACTCTGACTTTCCCAATCTGCATGCTTTTTCTGGGTGGGTGTCTCAAAGTTCTGAAGCCAGAGACAGCCAATGGGAGCCTCCATATTACTTCAAGTACAGGTTTCCTTAAAGTGGAGTTCCACCCATAAATATAACATTACATCAGTAGTTTTAAAAAAATTACATTAGTCCTTTAAGAATTTTTTTTTTTTTTAGATGCCTTCAAAGTGTTGTTGCTAGGCAGAATAGTTAATCTTCCCACTTCCTGCACCTAGGTGCTTAAGCTTCCTAACCTACACCGCACAGACTCCTGGGAATGTAGTGGGTGTAACTTTCCAGGAGTCTGTGCACTCCCCAGTCTCGAAGAATCATGTGACTTGGACAGTACAGGTGCTGAAACCTGATCTGAAACCTATTACACTGCTTGTGCAGCACTGAGCATGTGCGAGATCTGCAAGGCTGAAATCCAGGAAGTCATACAGTCTGGCTTCATGATGACCACACTTAAGATGGCCCCAGTCAATTTCTATTTTATAAAGTGTCTAAATGCTGTAACAACCTAACAAAACGGACCTTAGTTTACAGACTAACTTTACTAGAATACATTAAGCTTGTGTATTACAGGGGTATTTATATTTAAAAAGTGAAATTGTGGCCGGAACTCCGCTTTAAATGTGTACCATAACTCTATTGATAAGGATAAAGAAATATGCAGAGCAAGGTTTTGAGAGATCAGCTAGAAGATGAAGAGGGGCTGCATTGCAAGTTCTCAGGCCCCCCTCACAGAACACTGAACTCCTTTACTTTGTTTCCTGCAGCTCTGGATCGGAACACAATCAAATTTTGGTACAATGGAACCATCACTATAAAAATGAAATATTTTGAACTGGTACAGCTGGACCCGGGCTATGCTAATCACACGAGATTACTGCATTCAATGGTAAGTACCACTGCCAACATCAGCTGTTGCATGAGGTTCTACAGTAAGGGGTAGATTCACAAAGGAGATACAACGGCGTATGTCCAGATACGCCGTCGTATCTCTGAGTCCGGGCGGTCGTATCTATGCGCCTGATTCATAGAATCAGTTACGCATAGATTTCAATTAGATCCGACCAGCGTAAGTCTCTTACGCCGTCGGATCTTAACTGCATATTTACACTGGCCGCTAGGGGCGTGTACACTGATTTACGCCTAGAATATGTAAATCAGCTAGATACGCAAATTCACGAACGTACGCCCGGCCGACGCAGTACAGATACGCCGTTTACGTTAGGCTTTTCCCGGCGTAAAGTTACCCCTGCTATATGAGGCGTATATGCGGCGTACCAATGTTAAGTATGACCGTCGTACCCGCGACCAAATTTAAAAAATTTACGTCGTTTGCGTAAGCCGTCCGTGAATGGGGCTGGACGTCATTTACGTTCATGTCGAAACCAATACTTTGGAGCAATGCACACTGGGAAATTCCACGGACGGCGCATGCGCCGTTCGTGAAAAACGTCAATCACGTCCGGTCATGGTTAATTTACATAACACACGCCCACCTCTTCACAATTTGAATTAGGCGGGCTTACGCCGGCCTATTTACGCTACGCCGCCGCAAATTTCTTTTGAGAATTCGGCACTTGCGGAGGCGTAACGTAAATAGGATACGTTACGCCCGCACAAAGATACGCCATTTTACGTGAATCTAGCCCTATATATTTAAAGGGTATGTACACCTTTATAATAAACTTTTCTTATTTGCTTCATTTTGGTTTATAAAATATACAATTTAAATTGTTTTGTTATATCAGTTATATAAGTGTAAAAAAAAATATATATATATACTTGCTGATCCTGCAAGATATGTTGAGCTGCTGTTAAGGACCCCAGACCATGAGTAAGGTAAATAGCAGATATTCCCTATTTAAAGCTTAAAGCGGGGGTTCACCCTGTTAAAAAAAAAAAAAATGTTTTTTTTTATTATACCATTACATTCGGCATCGTAGCGCGAGCTACGGTATGCCGGTCTTACATTTTTTATCCCCGTACTCACTGTGCTATGGCTCATTGAAGATTCCGGGGAATGGGCGTTCCTATGGTGAGAGAAGGTGATTGACGGCCGGCCCTGGCACGTCACGCTTCTCCGGAAATAGCCGAAATAGGGTTGGCTCTTCACGGCGCCTGCGCATAGCCTGTGCGCAGGCGCCGTGAAGAGCCGAGACCTACTCCGGCTGTCTTCGGGGAGCGTGACGTGCCAGAGCCGGCCGTCAATCAAACTCCCTCTCCATAGGCACGCCCATTCCCCGCGGGAGTCGGATTCTTCAATGATCGATAGCACAGTGAGTACGGGGATTAAAAATTTAAGACCGGCATACCGTAGCTCGCGCTACGATGCCGAATGTAATGGTATAATGATGTGAAGGAGGGTGAACCACCGCTTTAATTTATTACCCTTTCCATTAACAAGCTGATGTTTTTTTTTACATAAAATGCTAGCATTTTCATTACATACATTATTTTAGACAGGGCTTTTTTTTCAGCAGGAACGCGGGGGAACGCAGTTCCAGCACCTCCAGCTCTGAATGTACGTAATGGCAAGGGGTGCTGGGGTGTACTGGAGGGTCTATTAATGCTGGCTGCTAGGGGATCTATTGTTGCTGGAGGGGTCTATTTTTACAGGGGGAGGGTCTATTGTTGCTGGGGAGGTCAGTTGTCGCTGGTAGGGGATCTATTGTTGCTGGGGGGGATCTTATGCTACTGGGAGACAATCGTTGCTGGGAGACATCAACTGTTGTGGGAGTGGTCTATTGTTGCTAGCTGTTCAGAGTCTATTGTTACAGGGGATCTATTTTACTTCCTATCATATACAAATTACTTAGCACCACAAATTAAAACTTGGGTAGGGGGGTGGAACCAAGGAACAGTGCTCAGAGGTGGGTAGGAAGTGGAACCAAGGAATGGTGCTCGGAGATGGGTAGGGAGTGGAACCAAGGAATGGTGCTCGGAGGTGGGAAGGAAGTAGAACCAAGGAATGGTGCTCGGAGGTGGGTAGGGAGTGGAACCAAGGAATGATGCTCGGAGGTGGGTAGGGAGTAGAACCAAAGAATGGTGCTCAGAGGTGGGTAGGAAGTGGAACCAAGGAACGGTGCTCGGAGGTGGGTAGGGAGTAGAACCAAGGAATGGTGCTCGGAGGTGGGTAGGGAGTAGAACCAAGGAATGGTGCTCAGAGGTGTGTAGGGAGTAGAACCAAGGAATGGTGCTCGGAGGTGGGTAGGGAGTAGAACCAAGGAATGGTGCTCGGAGGTGGGTAGGGAGTAGAACCAAGGAATGGTGCTCGGAGGTGGGTAGGGAGTAGAACCAAGGAATGGTGCTCAGAGGTGGGTAGGGAGTGGAACCAAGGAATGGTGCTCGGAGGTGGGTAGGGAGTAGAACCAAGGAATGGTGCTCAGAGGTGGGTAGGGAGTAAAACCAAGGAATGGTGCTCGGAGGTGGGTAGGGAGTAGAACCAAGGAATGGTGCTCGGAGGTGGGAAGTGAGTAGAACCAAGGAATGGTGCTCAGAGGTGGGTAGGGAGTAGAACCAAGGAATGGTGCTCGGAGGTGAGAAGGGAGTAGAACCAAGGAATGGTGCTCAGAGGTGGGTAGGGAGTGGAACCAATGAATGGTGCTCGAAGGTGGGTAGGGAGTAGAACCAAGGAATGGTGCTCGGAGGTGGGTAGGGAGTAGAACCAAGGAATGATGCTCGGAGGTGGGTAGGGAGTGGAACCAAGGAATGGTGCTCGGAGGTGGAACCAAAGAATGGTGCTTGGAGGTGGGTAGGGAGTAGAACCAAGGAATGGTGCTCGGAGGTGGGTAGGGAGTGGAACCAAAGAATGGTGCTCGGAGATAGGTAGGGGGTTGAACCAACGAATGGTGCTCAGAAGTGGGTAGGGAGTGGAACCAAGGAATGGTGCTCGGAGGTGGAACCAAAGAATGGTGCTTGGAGGTGGGTTTGGGAGTAGAACCAAGGAATGGTGCTCGGAGGTGGGTAGGGAGTGGAACCAAAGAATGGTGCTAAGAGGTAGGTAGGGGGTTGAACCAACAAATGGTGCTCAGAAGTGGGTAGGGGTGGAACCAAGGAATGGTGCTCTGAGGTGGGTAGGGGGTGGACACAACAGGTGACTTGAAAGTAGGGAGTTCCTACACCTATTCTCTGAGAAAAAAATCCCTGATTTCTGTACTCCTCTATACAATGCATATGATGGCTGGTGGGAGGGGGAGGAAAGGGCTACATGATGCTGCACGTCTCCAGTCAAGAAATGTGGCTGGCTGTATCTGACTTGCTGCAGCTTCTAATGCACAGATATGAATGTTTCAACACACATCATGCAGGTATAATCCACTGTTGTCACCATCAAGAAACCTGCTTTAAGAAATGGCATGAAGCCATCGCTGGTTTGCATGTAGATGGGAGATCTGTAGCACAGAGGTGTAACAAATGATTAAAAAAGGTGAACAAAACACACATCTTGGGGATATGTAATCACCTTGGGCTCACAGTGCAATGCTGCAGAAAATAGCAGTGATGTCATAATGTCATTTCCCCTCTCTGCATCATTTAGTACTGCTACTGCGAGACAAAAAAGAGAAGAGGACCTTCTGTGTCACGGGGCTAGCCACAAGAGCCCTGGAAAAGTATACTAAAATTTCTTTAAAAAATTAAGTGCAGAAGGGGTTCTCTGGTGAAGCATGTTGGGCTGTCCACCCAAACTGGAGTTGAGGTTAAAAATGCATACTATCAATATTCAGTTGGGTTTACATGTATGCAAGGTCTAAACCTAGCCATACATCCAGAGAACTGAATATGAGAAACCTAATCGATTCTCTTGGTGGTCAGTGTAGAGAATGACTAATACATTGGTGGCCAGTGAGAAGAATGTTCCTTACATTGGTGGCCAGTTAGAAGAATGCTCCTTACATTGGTAGCCAGTGAGAAGAATGCTCCTTACATTGGTGGCCAGTGAGAAGAATGTTCCTTACATTGGTGATCAGTGGGAAGAATGCTCCTTACATTGGTGGCCAGTGAGATGAATGCTCTTTACATTGGTTGCCAGTGGGAAGAATGCTTCTTACATGGTGGCCAGTGAGAAGAATGCTCCTTACATTGGTGATCAGTGAGAAGAATGCTCTTTACATTGGTGGCCAGTGGGAAGAATGCTCTTTACATTGGTGGCCAGTGGGAAGAATGCTCCTTACATTGGTGGCCAGTGGAAACTATGTCCCTATACAGTGAGGGTCAATGTGATTGTCACCCTTACAGACAGCTAAAATGTTCATTAGGTTAATGCAGCTGGCTTTACCAAGTGGCATTGACTCTGGAACTATGCAGGTACAATCAGATAGGAGGTTAATAAGCCACAGATCAAGGAACCCCAAGCAACCTCTGGAGGAACCTTAGTGTTCCACAGAACCCTGGTTGAGAATGGTTATCTCACATGAACAATAGTCATAGGACCAGGTTCTAAAACCAATCAGCCTGGCTGGTTTCCACTTAAGTATTTGGTTTTGTTCTGGGCCTTTACTTGTATCTCTACTTTTACATGTGGCAAGACTTGTAGGGACTGTTGTATATAAGACCCTGGCTTTTGCTTAGGGGCCCCGCTATGGCTACTAAAGTCCTGTGAGGTGGATGCCGCTGTTTATTGAGGGCGCAGGCTTGGAATGAGTTTGTCCGGACTCAAAGCAAGTAGAGGAGAGGAAGAGAAGTGTCCCGGCCATCGCACACTTCACCTGGCCATATGATTAGCTCACTACATCAAGGCCATCCCACCTAACGTGTTTCGTCCTGTTCCCAGGGCTTAATCATGAAGGTCCATGATTAAGCCCTGGGTGTGTGGCGAAATGTTTTTTTGGGGCATGGCCTTGATGGAGTGAGCTGAGACTACTTTTATCTGCTAACTATACGGCTGGGTGAGATCTAAGGCAGCTGGGACATTGACTCTTGTGAATGGTTTTCTCTGTGGAGTATGATGGAAGATGTCAATAAGTATTTGTAGTAAAAACCAATCTCTCTTTCTCTCAAGATCACTGGAGAATTGTGGCCGTTAGAAGCAGCCGTGTACCATATCTCCACGCAGCCTACTGGGCTTGTCACCATTGTATCTCGCATCCTTATTGGCATAAATGAATCAGTAACCCTGCAGGACATCGCAACGTCACTCAACAATATTGCGATTCGTCTACCAGAAGTGCTCAACATTCAGATAGATGGTAATGTATTAAAAATTATTTTATTGAAATTTATCAGCTGTTATTTTCTAACCTTTACTAGTTCAGCGTAGAACCTGGTCTTCCAGTGATCCAGCACAGCAGTGGATATTAGCATCTATGGGCCAGATTCACAGTGAGAGTACGCCGGTGTATCTACTGATACACCGGCGTACTTTCAAATTTGCCGCGTCGTATCTTTAGTTTGAATCCTCAAACCAAGATACGACGGCTTCTGGCTTCGATCCGAAAGGCGTACGGCTTCGTACGCCTTCGGATCTTAGATGCAATACTTTGGCGCCCGCTGGGTGGAGTTCGCGTCGTTTTCCGCGTCGGGTATGCTAATTAGCTTTTTCCTTCGATCCACGAAGGTACGCGCGGCCGTCGCATTCTCTTACATCGTCGCTAGTCGGCTTTTCCCGGTGTATAGTCAAAGCTGCTATTTCGTGGCGTATAGATAGACTTGCCATGTTAAAGTATGGCCGTCGTTCCCGCGTTGAATTTTGAATTTTTCTTTTTTTTTGCGTAAGTCGTCCGTGAATAGGAAAGGACGTAACTCACGTCTACGTTCAAAAAATTACGTCGGTGCGACGTCATTTCGCACAAAGCACGTCGGGAAATTTCGAAACGGAGCATGCGCATTTCAATCGGCGCGGGGACGCGCTTCATTTAAATGAATCACGCCCCCTACCCGCCCAATTTGAAATACGCGCCGAGAAATACACCACGCCGCCGTAACGTACGGCGCAAAAACTTCCTGGATTCGAAATTCCGCCAGGTAAGATACGGCGGCGTAGCGTATCTCTAAAACGCTACGCCAGGGCAATTCTTTGTGAATCTGGCCCTTTATTTTCAACTGGACCACATACATGATGTGACCTTGTTTTGCACATGAGTGTGTGAGAACATAAAATTAGGCTGAGGATTGCAGGAAGGAACCAATCCACTGTACACTTGCTGTGACTAGGGCATTGCTAACAGTCTTGGTCGCAATGAATGTTCTGAGGTGAACAAATCAAATCTGAACAGATGTTCACTGTCATTTGGCACCTGACAGATCAGCATTTCCTTAACACTTTGTTATAAAGACATGTCTCAGTATGTCCCTACAACCAATGAGCTGGGTAGGATGAACTGCTGCACTGAGCCTGAGCACCAGGCCTGCCGATAGGGGGGGACCACCAGTCCTCCTGTAGGGGGCCTGGGCTCAGAAGGGGGCCCATACAGCAGAGGGAATCAGTGCGGCCGGATGGAGGGGCAATTACAGGATGCTCTATGTTACTCTCTGCAGCAGCTGAAACCCGGTTTCTCTCCCTCCCACGGCTTTCAGCTGCTGCAGGGAGAGACACAGACACAGCTGCCGGCTTCCCTGTCCCATTAAAAAAATAACAAATTGTAACCCTGTATTGTTTTAAAATGTAATAAAATTCTTGGAAAAAAAAATATAAAAAAATGTTTTGTTAAATGAAAAAATATTTATGTTCAAAAATGTAAAAAAAATATTTAAAAAAAGGGCTAACTCACACAGCTTCTCTGTTATATTTGTTTCCGCTAAGAATGATTTTAGTATATTTTACCTGAAAATCTTGTTTTGATATATTTGAGGGGGGCCCTGCCAGGTAGGCTGTACGGGGCCTCGTGATTTTTATAACAGCAGCCCTGCTGAGCACAGTCCCTGATTGGTCCAGTGCTGTCACATGCAGTAAGTCATCCAAACCAGGTGGGCAGGGATGGACTGGCCATTGAGACTACAGGGAGTTTCCTGGTGGGTCGATGGCTCAGTGGGCCGGCTTCAGTGACAGCAGCCTGGGAGTTTCTCACTTCTGCCTAATCTTGTCCCATAAGGGGGGGGGGCACCAAACTGATTCTTTGCCCCGGGAGAAATAATGTCTAGCTTCCCCACTGGTACTACCTATAAGAGTATCAGTACCAGCCGTTCTTCTCTAATAAAGTAGAATGGCTAGTGGCTAGTGAAGGAGGAGAGGGGGCTTGGGTGGCTGGGGAGGGCCGGGAATTGTCCAGCCGCTGTGGGAGAGACCTGTCAAAGTGGGCCAGTCTGGATAAAGTCCAGGACCAAATTTCTGTCCCAGTCCAGCCCTGCAGGTGGGTGTTTTCCTTGGCTTCCAGCACTGATGGAGAGGTGAGATAGAGTGAAGGGAAAATAAGTATATTGCTAGGGGTTTGGGGGGGGGGGGGGGTTAAAGCAAACCTGCTGGGAAGAGCAAGGGGTGCTTTAAAAAGCATTTTGGACTAAAGCTACCCAGGGACAGGGTCAGCACAAAGGGTGGGAAGAAGGGACAGCTGCCCTGGGGGAAGCATTTAATGTAGGGATAGGGACACCGCAAGTTCCTTCTACTATAAAGCTGGCAGGAGTAGTGACAGCGGCATCACTACTGTCAGCCCAGTGCTGGAAGCAGCGAGAAGAGAAGGAGACACCTGGTTGGTTAGTGGAAGAAGGACCCCCCCTTTTCCAATTAGGGGATCGTATACGAGGAATTGTTTGATGAATAGGAAGACTTGTGGTTATCACCTTAGGAATGACGGTAAGGGTCAGTTTTTTTGGGTGTTGGTGACGGTTCTCTTCACTCTTCATGTTTGGATCCACTTTGTAGATTCATTATTTTGGAGTCACTTCATATGAACTTTCAGTACATTACTACCATTTTTTAGCGCAACACCTCTACAAACCCGTCCTTCTGGTACACGAATGAGAAAACACAAAGTGACTTCAGCGCGTCAGCCGTCGTCCAGGGGGCCAGGTGCCCCTGGACGATGTCATCTCTGACGAAACACGTAGGACGGAGCAACACGCTGCCATCACCTCGTGTTATCTCATTTGTGTACCAAAAGGACGGGTTTGTCTGGATGTGCGCCAGACTTAAGGCTATCTTTGAATATTGATGCTGTAAGTGCAGTGTATTTTTCATGCGAATAAATATGTTTATGGTTTTACACTATATGGAGCTTTTATATATTTTATAAAAACCACCCATACATTCTTACGAGTGGGTAAGAGGCTCCCTGGAGATAGATGCACAGATTTTTCCTGGAGAAAGATCCAGGCTGTTGTTACAGGCATTCTGTGATCCTCTGTAATGGGGGGTCATGTAAATCTGGTAAGGAGACAACTTTTATCATTTGGTGGTGGAAGTTGCACGCTGAAGATGGTGGGTGGACATTGTGAATAAGCTCATCGTTGCAAGCACTGGTGGACTTTCTAATTCATGAACTTTTTTATTTAGCGCGATTCTATTTTCTACTTATTTATGCTCTACTGCAGGGGTGTCCAAACTTTTTTCAGAGAGGGCCAAATTTGGTGAAGTGAACGTGCGCGAGGGCCGACCATTTTGCCTGACATTCTTAGAACCATTAACCTTAAATTCAAATTAACTAATACACTGCCAAACAAGAATTATCTTGCCTTTGTGGCTGTGTAAGGATGAGCTTGGGTGTGTTATTTGGATATACCGGGCCAGATTCACAAAGATCTGCCCATCTTTAGGCAGGCGTAGCGTATCTCAGATACACTACGCCGCCGTAACTTAGAGCGTATTTTCCATATCCAGAAAGAATTTGCGCCGTAAGTTACGGCGGCGTAGTGTAAATGTGTCGGCGTAAGGGCGCGCAATTCAAATGGCTAAGATGTGGACGTGTTTTATGTTAATTCATCTTGACCCCACGTAAATGACTTTTTTTGAGCGGCGCATGCGCCGTCCGTGGGGGTATCCCAGTGCGCATGCTCGAAATCACGTCGCAAATAGTCAATCCTTTCAACGTGAACGTAATTTACGCAAAGCCCTATTCGCAAACGTTTTACGCAAACGACGTAAACGACGGAAAATTCGCCGCTGTCCCGACGTCCATACTTAACATTGCGTACGCCTCATAGACCCAGGGGTAATGTTACGCCGAAAAAAGCCTTACGTAAACGACGTAAAAAAATGCGGACTGGGGATTCGTTGGGGGCCACAAAAGATATACATTTACAAATTACTAGTGGGGCCGCATGAAACCGGATCACAAGCCACAATCACCCCCCTGGGCCGGACTTTGGACATGCCTGCTCTACTGTGTTTATATTATACAGGAGAATCGCTGCTTTCATTCATTATTTATAACTTTTATTAATACGATTGATGTTTGTATTTGTGCTTAGCGCAGTTTTTCCACATCTTTTTCTATACTGTGTAGTACAATGGCCTGTTCTATCAGATGTAAATTGAATGGAATCTTTAGGAAGGCCTAAAAACTCCACAGGCATTGGTAATTCTAAACGAGATTGTACAAAAAGATTGTAGCATTTGTTTCGCATTATTTCATAAATAAGACCCAGTTTCTACAGAAATAAAAAAAAGTTTGTATTTTCTTGGCAGATCTGGATGAATGTCTCCACCGTGAGCTCGGTGCTTGCCCACCATCCCATGATTGTATCAATACAGAGGGTTCCTACAGCTGCAAGCCAAAGTCTGCCCATCCAACTCCACCGGGACCAGGTAAGGACGTCGGAGCTCATCAGGCAGTGGAATGTGCAGTAACCCATAGCAGCCAATCCGGTTTCATCTTCCATTAGTTGAAAATAGTCATAGATCAAAAGATAAAATTTGATATAATTGATTGGCTGTTTATTGCTATTGACACTTTCCCAGGAGCCTCGAAATTCAAAGCACTTTCTTACACAAATCTTTACCAGCTCCCAGTTTAGACCCTTCCCTCCTGTGCCTCACTATTGGTCAGTAAGGCGAGGCAACCCATTATTATTATGGATCCATAGTTAGCCAAGGGAGTTTGTCAAGATTTGAATAATAAACCAAGGTGGGGCACTCTGCAAGGTGGGGGCTTTTTTTCTTAGAGAATAGGTGCAGGTACTCCCCCCTTCTGAGTCACCCTGTAACAGAACCCCAAATGGGACAGGGGTTAACTCCGTTTAAGATATTCCATTCCGAACCCAAGACAGCTTATCGACACTCCACAATCCGGCGAACACGACCCATACGGATTTCCCCCCAGAAACGAGACACAGCTCTGTTCTCTGGTTCAAAACGAATAAAACTCCTTAATGAGGAAATCAGGCTCTTTATATACAGTCAGTAACCAAGAATGAACAATGACTCAACTCCACCCACAACATTATACAATGGTGCCTAACGAGCACCCCTCAATACACATCTTTTAGTCAGACATTCTGACTCCAACTCTGACATAATCTACATGAGCTAATTAACTAATCATTTACCCAGACAAAGTGACTCCCGAGATATGACCTTTCAAGATAGACACATGCTATACAATACACACTCCTTTAGTAGACATAATTTACATGAGCTAATTAACTACAGCTGATAAGTCAGACATCTGACCTTTAGATTGTCTGTTAACTTGCAATACACAATTATCATCAATAGACCTTCACACAATACAGTGTCAATTAACACAACACAATGACAGGTTCTTAGGAGCCATACTAAGATTAATTTACATCAATCTTTCAATTAGCCTGTTGAGTTCAGAATCAACCAACAGTAATATTTCAAGATATCCTGGAATACACTGTGAATTATCATTACTGCCCCATCTCATGTAGTCCAAGATATCATTTCTCAGTCATTCCTTTGCCCCTAGTGGACATAGGATGACTTTAGAAACAAGAGTCATCGGTGAAGCTGAAACAGGAGTACCCCACACCCTGCAAGAGCCTCTGGGTCCCACGGGCTTTCTGTTACACACCCCTTGTCTCTGTACTCTAACCACCTCCGAGCACCGTCCTATGACTCCACCCCCTACCCACCTCCCAGTATCACCCCTTTTAGATAATACAGAACCAAGTATCATCTGTGGTGCTAAGTATGGAATTTGTTCATAATAACAATAAAAGCAGTAAAATACATCCCCCGCAATCAGCAACAATAGATTCCCTCAGCAACTGTGGACTCCCCCAGCAATACTAGAGCCTCCCCCAGCAACAATAGATTTCATAGAAGGCAGCATTATTAGACCCTTCCCTTCCCTCAACAGTAGATCCTCCTAGCACCATATTATTAGACCCCTGCCTCAACAGTAGATTCCTCCTAGCAACATAAGACCCCCCAGTGACTATGGATCCCTCAGCAGCCAGCAACAATAGACCCCACAAGCAACGGTTGACCCCCCAACAACAATAGATTCCCTCAGCAACAGTGGACTCCCTCAGCAATACTAGATTTCATAGCAGGCAGCATTATTAGATCCCTCCCTCAACAGTAGATCCCTCCTAGCAACAAAAGACCCCCCAGTGACAATGGATCCCTCAGCCTCCAGCAACAATAGACCCCACAAGCAACAGTTGACCTTCCAACAACAATAGATTCCCACCAGCAACAATAGATTTTCCAGCAACCAGCTTCAACAGTAGATCTCACTCCCCAGTGGGCATCCATACTGACAAATATGGTCTGTAGCTGTTCTGCAAAAGCGGATTAATTGATCTACAATGCCACTCCATGATGCCTGAGCAGTGCCTGGTGCTGGAATGCTCAGCAATCCACCATCAGGGCACCACCTGCCACTTGGATCCAAGACAGAATGGATCCTCATTCTGTCTTGGATCCAAGAACAGGTAGCTGCCTTCAGCCAACCGCTACTTATTTCAGGGGCCCCTGCCAGTCACCACATGGCCTAGACCCCATACTCACTGCATGGTCTGTGAAGTAACTTATACAATATTATTAATTTTAGTATTCTAGTATAACCTATATAACTATTGCATATATGTATTAATTTGTATATCCCTATAATTATCTAGTCTATAAGAGTCGGATAAGCACAATGATATAACAAACTCATGATATACAAACGGATGTAACAATGTTACATTTATTTCCCAAGAAAATAGGAATTTACTAAACAGCAGATATCTACAACATATAACAACAATCAAACATCAAAGATACTTATCACATCCTCTAGAATAGACTTGTTGGCTGGTCTCCAGATGTTAAAAAGAGAGCTCTCTGTTTGAAACAGCCCTTTTTACAAACCTCAGTCACACCTCATCCAAACCCCCTCCCATTGCATCCCCAACTCGGTTTTGGATGAATGAGAGTGTTCCTGGGGCATTTCTCCTCAACAGTTTATATTACTGACCGTCCTGCCGTAATTGGCCTCTGGGGGCAGTATTTCCAATATCATCTCCAGTAGCTTGTTGGTCTTTGATCTTTGTCACCAATTACTTTGGCATTCACAGCTCTCTTTGAAGCTTGCTTGCAGAGTGGTTAATGATGGATTCTCATAGACAGATTACAGTTGGTAGTGTAAGACTTAATTGGTTACATCCCAACTTGGGGGCCATATGTCAGTCCTACAGAGAGTGAGAATATCTTTATCCTTTAACCAGTTCCCGACCCCCGCATGTACATATACGTCCACAATATGGCACGTACAGGCACATGGGCGTACACGTACGTCCTCGCCTATTAGCGGGTGGGGGGTCCGATCGGGACCCCCCCCGCTACATGCGGAGGTCGGGTCCGCTCGGGGAGCGATCCGGGACCACGGCGCGGCTATTTGTTTATAGCCGCTCCGTCGCGATCGCTCCCCGGAGCTGAAGAACGGGGAGAGCCGTATGTAAACACGGCTTCCCCGTCCTTCACTATGGCGGCGCATCGATCGCGTCATTCCCTTTATAGGGAAGACACAATCGATGACGTCATTCCTACAGCCACACCCCCCTACAGTTGTAAACACATACTAGGTGCACCCTAACTCCTACAGCGCCACCTGTGGTTAACTCCCAAACTGCAACTGTCATTTTCACAATAAAGAATGCAATTTAAATGCATTTTTTGCTGTGAAAATGACAATGGTCCCAAAAATGTGTCAAAATTGTCCGAAGTGCCCGCCATAATGTCGCAGTCACGAAAAAAATTGCTGATCGCCGCCATTAGTAGTAAAAAAAAAAAATTTATAAAAATGCAATAAAACTATCCCCTATTTTGTAAACACTATAAATTTTGCGCAAACCAATCGATAAACGCTTATTGAGATTTTTTTAAATAAAAATAGGTAGAAGAATACGTATCGGCCTAAACTGAGGAAAAAAAATGTTTTTATATATGTTTTTGGGGGATATTTATTACAGCAAAAAGTAAAAAATATTGCATTTTTTTCAAAATTGTCGCTCTATTTTTGTTTATAGCGCAAAAACTAAAAACCGCAGATGTGATCAAATACCACCAAAAGAAAGCTCTATTTGTGGGGGGAAAAAGGACGCCAATTTTGTTTGTGAGCCACGTCGCACGACCGCGCAATTGTCTGTTAAAGCGACGCAGTCCCGAACTGTAAAAACACCTTGGGTCTTTAGGCTGCATATTGGTCCGGGGCTTAACTGGTTAAACCATGGCAGCCTGGCTGATCTTTGGGAATAGGAAACAGATATGTAGAAAATCCAGAAATATGACATCGGACCATGTTGCCTTCCAACAGTCTGCTGTGGTCTTGCAATGTAGTTCTAACAATTCACCTCTAGATGCCCACTTTTGATGTCAATTGGATCTTCTTTTTTGTTCCTCATTCCAATGCTGTAATTATGTCTCTAACTATAAATCATTTTCTTCATGTCTAGGTATCAATGTAGGGCCAAGTCAGTTCTACCCCAATGGATCTACGAACCACAGTGCTGTTTTGCCTCATAGAACTCCTTCTCCCTGTTGTGAGTAGTGTTGCTCACGAATATTCGCATTGCGAATATTCGACTCGAATATAGCATATTCGAGAAATCGCGCTATATTTCGAAATTCGCGGTGAATATTCGCAATTCCGAATATTCGATTTTTTACAATTTTTTTTTTGAATCAGATCACATCCTAGATATCTCCATCGACGTCTAAAAGCATTGCTGGTATCATTAGAGACCCTGGGCCGAGTAGCTGAAGCGTTCATTGAATTTTCCAGAAAGATCGCAATGCGATTATTCGGCAAACGCAATATCGCGCGATTATTTTCCTCGCCCCGATCTTCCGCATCAGAGCGATTTTTACAGTTTCATTTTTAAAACAGATCACATCCTAGTGATCTCCATAGACGTCTGAAAGCATTGCTGGTATGATTAGAGCCATTGGGCCGAGTAGCTGAAGCGATCATTTTATATTGCCGAATATTCGCAATGCGAATATTCGGCAATAGGAATATTGCGCGATTATTTGCTCCGCCCTTTTGCATCAGAGCCAATCAGAGTTCTCCTTCCACACTCGTCACAGGTTAGCAACCAATAGGAACCTGCCTGCATGGACATTATATAAGCTCACTCCCAGCACCATTTCATTGCAGATTCAGAAGCTTGCTATAGAGTGTGGAGGCTGTTTCTGTGTTCCTGGTTTCCTGGTTTCCTGTGTCTTTGTTCTTGATTGATTTAGATCATCACCAGCATTGCTATTTAGTGATTCCAGTGGATCTTTTCCAGTATATCAACTGCTTTTTTCAAAGCAATAGACCCAAGAGCTTTTTTCAAAGCTACGTTTTGTGCTGTTTTGTGCTGTTTTTTTCATTTGTGTTACTGTTTGATCCTGCAATCCTCCCTGTTCAGTTATATTTGCAAGAGATTTCAGAACACATATTGATCTGAGCTTTATAAAAGAGCTTTTCTAAAAGCTAAGTTTTGTTCATCTTGTGTTACTGTCAGATCTTGCAGGTTCACTGTTCAGTGATATTTGATAGGCATCTCAGTTCAAATTTTGTTTAGTTTTCCCTAAAGAGCTTTTATAAAAGCTAAGTTTTGTGTTCAGTTTAGTTAAATTTTGTGTAGTAAGTGTACACACTGTTAGTGTACATTTATTTCATCTAGCTTAGCTTAGTGTGTGTTTAGTGTCTGTGTTTTGTGTTTAAAAAAAAAAAAAAAAAAAAAAGTTAGTGTTTGTTTAGTGCTTTTTTTTTTTTTCTTTAATTTTGTAGTCCTTGTCTGGTGTACTACTTTTCTTATAGTTTAGTAGCTGTCTGTGTACGTCTTTGTCTGCGTGCCTGTCTTGTAAAAAAAACACAAAAACACATTTTGTTCACATTTTCCCCCCCAATAAAGTTTAACCCCCCCACACACATATCAGCAATTATGAGCGGCATCCGTGGCCGTGGCAGTAGGGGTAGGGGAGTTACTCCCAGTGCTGGATCGCTGCCAGCACGGGGTACCTCTCGTGCCCCTACTAGTGGTAGAGGATCGGGTGCAAGGGGAGTACGCCTGATCCGGGAGTTCTTCCCATCGGGCAGCCGCCCGATATTGCCATCTCAGGCTCAAGTAGTGGTGGACTACATGGGGCACAGCAGTGCCACTGAGTCGTCGGTCCCGACTCACAGTAGTACCACCATTACACCGTTGCCTGTACTACCCCCCCCCAGCCCCCAAGAGTCCAGCATCTTACTGTTCGACAGCGACAGTGATAGGGATCTCTTGGGGGAGGCCATGCATCAGGCAGACCTCCAGCTCTGTCCTGATGGTCAGGACCTTTTTGAAGGGATGGATGAGGAGGATGGGATACCTGCTGGCAGTATCCCAGAGACATCCCTTCAAACTGGTGCTGCTGTTTTGGTGCAGGAAACAGCAGCACCTAGTCAGACCCAGGCGTGGGTGAGGGGACAGCGGAGCCAGGCTAGAGGCTCCATGTCACGTGGTTCCCTCAGACCAACACATCTCAGCCCTTGGTCTGACATCTCTGGGGGCGAAGAGGGTGACCCATCATGGTTGCCATCTGACGCGTCGGCTCACTACGTCAGTGACGACGGGGAAGGTAGGCACCCTGGTGAAACGGTGCGCCAGGTCACCACCAGGGAGACCATCGTCAGGGTCTCCACTGGTGATGGCAGCAGGAGGTGTCAGGAGGAGGAGCAGCAGCAGCAGCAGCAGCAGCAGGCAGCTCCACCTGTGCGCACCGAATCCCAGCAGGTGCAAGTAAGCGTCACCCCATCTGACAGGAGGGCGGTGCTGAAGTCACCTGTCTGGAATTTCTTTACCCTGGTGGCAGACAACCCTACCGTGGCCATCTGCCGGATTTGTAAAGTGAGGGTGAAGAGAGGGAAGTGTTTGGCTCGGGTGGGTACCACAGCCCTGAACCAGCACCTCAGGATAAACCACTGGGCGTTGTATGAGGAGATGAAGCGTGGTGGTGGTAGCAGCGCCACCACCACAAGTGAGCAGGGTACAGCAGCCCCTGCCACATCTTCATCTGTTTCCAGCAGGTCATGCCCCCCCGCTCCCTCTAGTAGAGGTACTGGTACCGGCAGCCAGACCTCTACTTCCACAGCACCCTCCACGTCTGTGTCCCGCACTGCCGTCCGGCGCCAGGCGTCGATTTCAGACGCCTTTGACCGCACCACTCCCTTCCCCCCTGGAGACCGACGTGTGCGTTCCCTCAATGGGCTCCTGGCAAGGGTTATTGCCCAACATCTGCTGCCCTTCAACATAGTTGACAGCAACCCCTTCAGGCAGATGTTGGAGCAGGCCCAACCCCAATGGCGTGTCCCCAGCCGCCATTTCTTTGCCAGGACTGGTGTCCCTGCCCTACACCAGCACATTGTTCAGAATGTAACCCTGTCGCTGGATCACGCTGTCAGCGACAGGGTTCATCTGACAATGGATGGCTGGACCAGCAGGCATGGGCAGGGACGCTACATCAGCTTCACGGCCCATTGGGTTTCCCTCCGAGGCGTCGGTGAGGGATCGTCGGCAACCGATCTTGTGGTGCCGCCCCGGGGTGTCCAGGGGAGAACTGCTGGTCTCCCTCAAGCCACTGTCTCCGCAGCTGCTGAGCCTCCCAGCAAGCGCCCCCGTAGCTACTCAAGTGTGGGGCACGTGCGCTGTCAGGCCGTGCTCCAGCTTGTTAGTTTAGGGGACCGGAGACACACTGCAGAAGAAGTGCTGAAAGCACTTCAAGCTCAGGTCCAGAAGTGGCTGACACCCCGAAGGCTCCAGCCAGGTATGGTTGTCTGCGATAACGGCAGCAACCTACTCGCCGCCCTCCATGCTGGCAGTCTGACGCACGTGCCCTGTCTGGCACATGTCCTCAACCTGGTGGTGCAGAAGTTCCTGCGCACTTATCCAGGGTTGAGTGACATTGTGGCAAAGGCGCGTAGGATTGCCAGCCACTTCAGGCGCTCCCCAACCGCTACCGCGTCCCTGTCCAAATTGCAGCGGAAGTACAATCTGCCCCTTCACAGGCTGATTGTGGACAGTGTGACGCGGTGGAACTCCACCCTCCACATGCTGAAGAGGTTGTGGGAGCAGCAAAGGGCGGTGAGGGAGTACCTGATGGAACTAGGCACTCAGAGGGCTTCACCACAACTCCCTTTCATCGCCTGTGCGCAGTGGGGGCAGATAAACCAGGTCTGCCAAGTGTTGTCCTCCTTCGAGCAGGCGACCAAGATGGTCAGCAGTGAGCAAATTGGCCTCAATAGCGTGCTGCCAATACTGTTCATGCTGGAGAGGACACTAGATCGCCTGCTCGAGGCTGGGGAGAGTGCCTTGGTGGAGCAGGAGGAGTCAGCAATGCTCCACCGAGACCAGGGCCAGGACCAGGAGGAGGAGGAGGAGGAGGAGGATGATGATGAAGAGGAGGAGGAGGTGGTTGCTGGTGTCGTCCCGGAGTCAGGGCCTGGTCAGGAGGGAGAGCCGGTGTTGGGGGCACCGATAGTCCGGGGGTTGGGCATGTCTGAGTTTGACCAGCAGCGCCTCAGGGAAGAAGAGTCGCACCTCATTCACCTGGCCAGCATTGAGGAGTCACAGCGGGCTGTGCTCTTCCCCATGGCTGCCCACATGCTCAGATGCCTCAGGAGGGACCCCCGGGTTAAGACCATCAAGACGAGGGATGATTTCTGGATGGCCACCCTTTTGGATCCCAGGTGCAAGGGGAAACTGGAGCAGTTCATCCCAGCCAGCCGGAGGCAGCACCGGATGGAGGAACTGCAGGCAGCCATTGTCAGACGGTTGGAGCAGGCAACTCCCCGGCCTCCAGTTGTCCCCCCTCATCTCACCCAGCAGGTGGCTGCACCCAGCTGCAGCCGAGCAGGGGACCTAATGGAAGAGATGAGGATGTTCTTCCAAACCGAGCGACCCAGTACCACCACCAGCAGCAGCAGCAGCAGTCACCACCAGCGGCTGGCCCACATGGTGGCAGACTACATGGCGTCCGTCGGTGCTTCTGACAGTATGAGCACCGACGACCCCATGGAGTACTGGGTTGCCAGATTGGACACCTGCCGCGAGCTCGCTCAGTATGCGCTGGAGTTATTGTCTTGCCCCCCCTCCAGCGTACTATCTGAGCGGACATTCAGCGCGGCAGGTGGGGTGGTCACGGACAAGAGGACCCGTCTGTCCACAGAGTCCGTGGACAGACTCACATTCATAAAGATGAATGAGTCCTGGATCGGCGGTGACTTTCTGGCACCCGTCGTCGGTTCAGGGCGCTGAAGGGTCCCTTGCCATGCATTCCCTGATGAAGCCCCGGACCTGATGTATTTACAGTGCTGAATATAACTATTTCAACATCAGAGAAAATCAATGTTAATATTTGGTACAGTAGGCTTTCTTTGCAATTACAGCGGTCAAAAATTTCTTGTAGTTTTACACCAGCTTTGCACACACTGGAGGAGGGATTTTGGCCCACTCCTCCACACAGATCTTCTCTACATCAGTCATGTTTCTGGGCTATCGCTGAGAAACACGGAGTTTGAGCTCCCTCCAAAGATTCTCTATTGGGTTTAGGTCTGGAGACTGGCTAGGCCACGCCAGAACCTTGATATGCTCCTTACAGAGCCAATCCTTGGTTATCCTGGCTGTGTGCTTTGGGTCATTCTCATGTTGGAAGACCCAGCCTCGACCCATCTTCAAAGCTCTAACTCAGGGAAGGAGGTTGTTGCCCAAAATCTTGCAATACATGGCCCCGGTCATCCTCTCCTTAATACAGTGCAGTCACCCTGTCCCATGTGCAGAAAAACACCACCAAAGCATGATGCTACCACCCCCATGCTTCACATTAGGGATGGCGTTCTTGGCATGGTACTCATCATTATTCTTCCTCCGAACACGGTTAGTGAAATTATGATCAAAAAATTATATTATAGTCTCATCTGACCACATGATTTTCTCCCATGACTCCTTTGGATCAGTCAAGACAATTATGTCAGCAGTTATTTCACACCCTATATACTCTTATTAAGACTGCTGTACATCATGGCAACTCCTGCCCATGTGATATGACTCTGTATCAACTACTACTGTTAATACTACTACTGCTGCTTCTGCTGCTGCTGCTGCCCAGTCAAGACACCTATGTCAGCAGTTATTTGACACTCTATATACTCCTATTCCTACTGCTGTTCATCATGGCACCTCCTGCCCATGTGATATGACTCTGTATCAACTACTACTGTTAATACTACTGCTGCTTCTGCTGCTGCTGCCCAGTCAATACACCTATGTCAGCAGTTATTTGACACTCTATATACTCCTATTCCTACTGCTGTTCATGATGGCACCTCCTGCCCATGTGATATGACTCTGTATCAACTACTACTGTTAATACTACTGCTGCTTCTGCTGCTGCTGCCCAGTCAAGACACCTATGTCAGCAGTTATTTGACACTCTATATACTCCTATTCCTACTGCTGTTCATGATGGCACCTCCTGCCCATGTGATATGACTCTGTATCAACTACTACTGTTAATACTACTGCTGCTTCTGCTGCTGCTGCCCAGTCAAGACACCTATGTCAGCAGTTATTTGACACTCTATATACTCCTATTCCTACTGCTGTTCATGATGGCACCTCCTGCCCATGTGATATGACTCTGTATCAACTACTACTGTTAATACTACTGCTGCTTCTGCTGCTGCTGCCCAGTCAAGACACCTATGTCAGCAGTTATTTGACACTCTATATACTCCTATTCCTACTGCTGTTCATCATGGCACCTCCTGCCCATGTGATATGACTCTGTATCAACTACTACTGTTAATACTACTGCTGCTGCTTCTGCTGCTGCTGCTGCCCAGTCAAGACACCTATGTCAGCAGTTATTTGACACTCTATATACTCCTATTCCTACTGCTGTTCATGATGGCACCTCCTGCCCATGTGATATGACTCTGTATCAACTACTACTGTTAATACTACTGCTGCTTCTGCTGCTGCTGCCCAGTCAAGACACCTATGTCAGCAGTTATTTGACACTCTATATACTCCTATTCCTACTGCTGTTCATCATGGCACCTCCTGCCCATGTGATATGACTCTGTATCAACTACTACTGTTAATACTACTGCTGCTTCTGCTGCTGCTGCCCAGTCAATACACCTATGTCAGCAGTTATTTGACACTCTATATACTCCTATTCCTACTGCTGTTCATGATGGCACCTCCTGCCCATGTGATATGACTCTGTATCAACTACTACTGTTAATACTACTGCTGCTTCTGCTGCTGCTGCCCAGTCAAGACACCTATGTCAGCAGTTATTTGACACTCTATATACTCCTATTCCTACTGCTGTTCATGATGGCACCTCCTGCCCATGTGATATGACTCTGTATCAACTACTACTGTTAATACTACTGCTGCTTCTGCTGCTGCTGCCCAGTCAAGACACCTATGTCAGCAGTTATTTGACACTCTATATACTCCTATTCCTACTGCTGTTCATCATGGCACCTCCTGCCCATGTGATATGACTCTGTATCAACTACTACTGTTAATACTACTGCTGCTGCTTCTGCTGCTGCTGCTGCCCAGTCAAGACACCTATGTCAGCAGTTATTTGACACTCTATATACTCCTATTCCTACTGCTGTTCATGATGGCACCTCCTGCCCATGTGATATGACTCTGTATCAACTACTACTGTTAATACTACTGCTGCTTCTGCTGCTGCTGCCCAGTCAAGACACCTATGTCAGCAGTTATTTGACACTCTATATACTCCTATTCCTACTGCTGTTCATCATGGCACCTCCTGCCCATGTGATATGACTCTGTATCAACTACTACTGTTAATACTACTGCTGCTTCTGCTGCTGCTGCCCAGTCAATACACCTATGTCAGCAGTTATTTGACACTCTATATACTCCTATTCCTACTGCTGTTCATGATGGCACCTCCTGCCCATGTGATATGACTCTGTATCAACTACTACTGTTAATACTACTGCTGCTTCTGCTGCTGCTGCCCAGTCAAGACACCTATGTCAGCAGTTATTTGACACTCTATATACTCCTATTCCTACTGCTGTTCATCATGGCACCTCCTGCCCATGTGATATGACTCTGTATCAACTACTACTGTTAATACTACTGCTGCTTCTGCTGCTGCTGCCCAGTCAATACACCTATGTCAGCAGTTATTTGACACTCTATATACTCCTATTCCTACTGCTGTTCATGATGGCACCTCCTGCCCATGTGATATGACTCTGTATCAACTACTACTGTTAATACTACTGCTGCTTCTGCTGCTGCTGCCCAGTCAAGACACCTATGTCAGCAGTTATTTGACACTCTATATACTCCTATTCCTACTGCTGTTCATGATGGCACCTCCTGCCCATGTGATATGACTCTGTATCAACTACTACTGTTAATACTACTGCTGCTTCTGCTGCTGCTGCCCAGTCAAGACACCTATGTCAGCAGTTATTTGACACTCTATATACTCCTATTCCTACTGCTGTTCATCATGGCACCTCCTGCCCATGTGATATGACTCTGTATCAACTACTACTGTTAATACTACTGCTGCTGCTTCTGCTGCTGCTGCTGCCCAGTCAAGACACCTATGTCAGCAGTTATTTGACACTCTATATACTCCTATTCCTACTGCTGTTCATGATGGCACCTCCTGCCCATGTGATATGACTCTGTATCAACTACTACTGTTAATACTACTGCTGCTTCTGCTGCTGCTGCCCAGTCAAGACACCTATGTCAGCAGTTATTTGACACTCTATATACTCCTATTCCTACTGCTGTTCATCATGGCACCTCCTGCCCATGTGATATGACTCTGTATCAACTACTACTGTTAATACTACTGCTGCTTCTGCTGCTGCTGCCCAGTCAATACACCTATGTCAGCAGTTATTTGACACTCTATATACTCCTATTCCTACTGCTGTTCATGATGGCACCTCCTGCCCATGTGATATGACTCTGTATCAACTACTACTGTTAATACTACTGCTGCTTCTGCTGCTGCTGCCCAGTCAAGACACCTATGTCAGCAGTTATTTGACACTCTATATACTCCTATTCCTACTGCTGTTCATCATGGCACCTCCTGCCCATGTGATATGACTCTGTATCAACTACTACTGTTAATACTACTGCTGCTTCTGCTGCTGCTGCCCAGTCAATACACCTATGTCAGCAGTTATTTGACACTCTATATACTCCTATTCCTACTGCTGTTCATGATGGCACCTCCTGCCCATGTGATATGACTCTGTATCAACTACTACTGTTAATACTACTACTGCTGCTTCTGCTGCCCAGTCAAGACACCTATGTCAGCAGTTATTTCACACCCTATATACTCTTATTAAGACTGCTGTTCATCATGGCACCTCTTGCCCGAGTGATTTGACACTGTATTGTCAATGTCTACTACTACTATTACAGCTCAGTCAAGACACCTGTGTCCCAATTTTTTGGTACACTATTGACTACTATGACCACTACTGATGCTGTAAAGTATTCCCCAAGTGTTTTTATGCTATGTATTACTATTACCACTACTGCTTGTAAATCATGCCTGTGTGATACTTAGTGGGAATGCTTTAATAAGCATTCCTAGTATGGATACCCGTAAATGTATTAATCTTAATTAGTGTGAATGCTTTAATAAACATTTCCAGTATTGATATCCGTAAATTTAGTAATCTTATTATTCCTTAAGTTTTTTGGTTCTGCGTAACTTCGGCATACTTTCAACTATTGAGACCATTCAACTGTAAAAATGTTCGTCTCGTTCAGCTAATGATGGGACTTCTTCAAGTTTTTTTCTACTTTTTACACTTTTATAAATTTTAAGCTTTTAGACCCTTTTTTTAAACATTGAAGTCAATGAGAACATCCTTTTCCCCTTTGAATTCACATGCCATGCCAAAAGTTTCAGCTACTTCATACTTTCACTTACAGACACTGAAAAAACTTTAAAGCGGTCACAAAATATTTAGCTATCCGGCTATGACTTTTCAAATCGTTATCGTTTACAATTTTTTGGTGAAAACGCAATTTACGTTTTGCGAATTTTTCACAAAAATGCAATAGGTTATAATGTAATCCTATGGAGGGGATTTAGAGTCTGTCAGGTGACCTTAACATTGGAGATCTTTGTAATTAAAAATATCTTTACAAAAAGGGGAAACAAATTGGTCTCACGCCCACAAGATCTACTTTTCATACACAATTTTTAGATCAAAACGTAGCTATGCTTGTCTGGTTTATGGCAATGTGACCAATTCTGCGATACGTATTTTAGTTTTAATTATTGGAGCAACAGCCAGAAATTATGTCTCATAGACTCTCATGTGAAATTATCTAAAAAATGTTGCTGCAGAACTCACAAAGACGCTCTTTTCTAAATCGCAGAAATGGCCACATTTTTAAGTTTATCTACATAAATTTCATATCGATGCGTTTACAAGGGCCGTGTATTTCAAACGGTGTAGTCGTTGTATCAATTGCATGTACGTTTGAGGATTTATTAAGCTTTGTTTGGAGGCTTAAATCATGTATTAGATCTGTGAATTAAAAGCGTTTGTAATGTTATTTCTTTCCATAAATAACTTTCCTGACCTCAGTGCAATATTCCTCCTCACTGACCTGGGGGGGAGGGGAAACCTATTGAGGGGGGAGGGGCGACCAGGAAGTCAGCATACTCTATACTTTGCAGATAGAGAAAAAGCTGTGTGTCCTAAAGATAGTGTAGTGGTTATGGTGAATGTCTTTGGCAAGGGGCTCACCAATTAAGCTATTCAGCATTCCCACTCGCATTTTCCTCAGGAAATGCATTGTCTAGTTATATTATATTTTAATACTCCTGCTGCTGCCTCCATGCTGAGTAAAGCTTCATGAGCTTTCTGGCACAGCGGATCCACCAACAGCCTCCGCTACAAGCTACCAGACCGGACTACCAGACCGGATCTAAACAGCAAGTGTAACTATAACAATGAACCTTATGTTAAACCCTGTTTTGCGGCATTTATACTGCAACCATTGGGCTGACTGCAAGAGCTCATCTGCATTCTCTCTCTTTCTTGCTCTCCCTCTCTCTCTCTTTGTATATATATATATATATATTGTTGCTTTTGTTATGTTCATTTTTCAACAGTTTATTTTGTGTTCGTCGTGTCTGTGTCGTGTGCTTTAGTTTGTCCTAGGTTAATGTTAAATAAAATAATAGTATAAAATGTTTTTGCTTATTATGAAGTTAAATGTGTTGATGTTGATTTGTTTGATGTGAAGTTAGATGTGTTGAAAAACCTACAACTCTATCTCAAAAAGAAATGAAACATTTCCAAAAAATAAGTTTTTTTAATACAAAAATAAATTTAAATATAGCTCTCAATCCGTTTTTGAATGCGGTGCATTTCCGCAATCTGACCCGATAGCTGCTGCTCTAGCAGAGCATTTTGTTGGTTGAGGTAGCTCATCTTACGCTGGTTCTGAAGGATCTTCTGGTGCGTCTTTTCAATGAGTATATTTTGCCTCTTCAGATCTCTTGATGCTTTTAGGATATAATAAAAAAACATTTGGATTTCAAATAACGTTACCAAATAAATAAATATTTTTTTTTGCTTATTAATCAATCATTATCATGTGTATACACTTGTTATGTGTCTAACACATCCCGGGAGTGCAGAATTATTAGGCAAATGAGTATTTGGACCACATCATCCTCTTTATGCATGTTGTCTTACTCCAAGCTGTATAGGCTCGAAAGCCTACTACAGATTAGGCATATTAGGTAATGTACATCTCTGTAATGAGAAGGTGTGTGGTCTAATGACATCAACACTCTATATCAGGTGTGCATAATTATTAGTCAATTTCCTTTTCTTTGGCAAAATTGGCCAAAAGAAGGATTTGACAGACTCTGAAAAGTCCAAAATAGAGAGATATCTAGCAGAGGGATGCAGCACTCTTAAAGTTGCAAAGCTTCTGAAGCGTGATCATCAAACAAAAGAAGCGTGTGGAAAAACAAAGGTGCAAAATAACTGCCCATGAACTGAGAAAAGTTAAGCGTGCAGCTGCCAAGATGCCACTTGCCACAAGATTGGCCATATTTCAGAGCTGCAACATCACTGGGGTGCCCAAAAGCACAAGGTGTGCAATACCCAGAGACATGGCCAAGGTAAGAAAGGCTGAAAGACGATGACCACTGAACAAGACACACAAGCTGCAACGTCAAGACTGTGCCAATAAATATCTCAAGAAAGATTTTTCTAAGGTTTTATGGACTGCTGAAATGAGAGTGAGTCTTGATGGGCCAGATGGAAGAGCCCGTGGCTGGATTGGTAAAGGGCAGGGAGCTCCAGTCCGACTCAGACGCCAGCAAGGTGGTGGTGGAGTACTGGTTTGGGCTGGTATCATCAAAGATGAGCTTGTGGGGCCTTTTCGGATTGAGGATGGAGTCAAGCTCAACTCCCAGTCCTACTGCCAGATTATGGAAGAGACCTTCTTCAAGCAGTGGTACAGGAAAAAGTCACCATCCTTCAAGAAAAACATGATTTTCATGCAGGACAATGCTCCATCACACGTGTCAAAGTACTCCACAGCGTGGCTGGCAAGAAAGGGTATTAAATAAAAAAAAGTAATGACATGGCCTCCTTGTTCACCTGATCTGAACCCCATTGAGAACCTGTGGTCCATCATCAAATGTGGGATTTACAAGGAGGGAAAACAGTACACCTCTCTGAACAGTGTCTGGCAGGCTGTGGTTGCTGCTGCACGCAATGTTGATGGTGAACAGATCAAAACACTGACAGAATCCATGGATGTCAGGCTTTTGAGTGTCCTTGCAAAGAAAGGTGGCTATATTGGTCACTGATTTGTTTTTGTTTTGTTTTTAAATGTCAGAAATGTGTATTTGTGAATGTTGAGATGTTATATTGGTTTCACTGTTAAAAATAAATCATTGAAATGGCTATCTATTTATTTTTTGGTTAAGTTGCCTAATAATTCTGCACAGTAATAGTAGTCACCTGCACACACAGATATCCCCCGAAAATAACTAACACTAAAAACAAACTAAAAACTACTTCCAAAAAAATTCAGCTTTGATATTAATGAGTTTTTGGGGTTCATTGAGAACATGGTTGTTGTTCAATAATAAAATGAATCCTCAAAAAATACAACTTGCCTAATAATTATGCACTACCTGTATACTTCTAGCATCAATACCATATTATGGTTATACAATCTGACAGGTGCGCTTTATATGTTGTCCATTTTTATATCTACATTTTGTTGTTGAAATGTTATTAATCATTGTGCACATATTTACCTTCCTGAATGAGGCTCACAGGACCGCTCTCTTCCTCCTGCTCTTCTGCTTGAGAAGTTGGGGTGGTGGGGGGGGGAAGCTCCTCAGCTTGCTCCTCAACAGGAGCTGGGGTTGGGGAGTGGGAGGGCCCTGGCTGCTCCTCCTCATCCATGTCCTCCTCTGCCGCATCCTCCTCTGCCGCATCCTCCTCCTCCTCCTCATCGGCCTGGCGCCTTCTGCGCTTGGCGCGGACAACTGGCATTGGAGCTCCTATAATAACACAATGTTCATATATTATAAAAATGTTTTCTAATGACGTATGCAAATTCTGTGTACTGTGCTGTATTGTATATGAATACAAATTGATTTATATAGACAGTTAACCAATGGGACAATGTTATATTAAAGGGTCTTGTGGGCACTACAGGGGACTGAGCGTGAGCTGGGATGCAACCATGTTAAAATGAGCTGTTTTTGTCTCCTTTGTTTTGTTCAGACCATCTCATGTTAAAAAAAGGGCCTGATGGAGCACACGGGATTACTATAACAACCCCACTCCTAACACAGGAATTTAGTGGTAATCTATATATATAAAACTCAACGTGTGTGTGTGCATAAATGTATGTATGTATGTATGTATGTATGTATGTTCCAGCATCACGTACAAACGGCTAAAGATATTTATATGAAACTTGGCACACAGGTTACTTATATGTCAGCCACAAACATAGGATAGGTGGTTTAAACCTTACCCACCCCCACTTGCCATGGTCGGGGTTTTTCTTTAAAGTCCCATGCAAAGCAATGGGAAAATTATGTTCCCACATAACTTCTGTGTTCCTGTCTGCTGCCCCATGTCTTTTTTCAACAGTACTATGAATACCTTGGCCGGTGGTGATATATGTTAGCACAACATGGCATCTTGGTTAACAACATCTGACCTTACATGAATTACATATGACCTTACATAACTGTCACCAAAGGAGCTGCGGTGGCTCCACGCGATTGCCACTGCACTGACAACTGATTCACCTCTGCAGCTAGGGGTTCGGATCCCGCTCTCGGCTACCTGTGAATTGAGTTTGGTGGTCTCAGCCCCGCCACTGGTGGGTGTGCTATGCGAGGTTGGGTTGGGAGGACCCCCTCACACCCGCCATTGCCAACCGGGGCATGGAGAAAGGTGGCAGATTGCCTCTGGGGGAGGCCTCCCAACTCCTGCAGGCCGGCTCCTCTCTCTTTCGAGTTCACGCACAAAATACACTTTTTTAAAAAAAAACATAACTGTCAACAATAACTTACCTGGATGATATTTAGCCCGAAGACGTCTGACATTACCCATTTGGCGCCTCTTGAGGTCAGACCACTTCTTAACAATGGCCTTGTGGTCATGTTGGCCGCCAAAGTCAGCGATTAGGGCGCTGACCACAGCCCTTTTCTGTGGCTGCCGCCGCAGGTCATCATATCCTGTTTCCAGGAACTTCTGCAAGATGAAGAACAAAGTATATTGTAATACTTCTGTTGACAGCCTTATGGATATATGACGTAAATGTATGCTATTCAACAATTGGAAGCATTCTCGCCTTATTAATCAATGACAGGGGTAACATGAAAGATTTTATATCCTGCCATTTCGGTCGCCACCTTTTTTGCATAAATATAGCAGCCATTATCATTTGCATAATTATGAATATATTATTAACAACACAGGATACACGTATAGGGGAGATATGCGTTGCTAACTCTTTTCCCTGTCAGGAGCCTAACGCCCCGGGGGGTCAGAGACGGGACCTTTTTCGGAGGACCACTGACGTATGTACCAGTCGCAGTTTTTTGTGATGTCACTCTTTAGGTGTGTGCACATTTTTCACTGCATCCGGGTGGAGTTTTTGGGTTGTGTTTTGCACGCCACAGGCTTTTCAACAGGAAAAAAACAGCTGGAGGCAGAATGGTTGCAAAACACTACGTGTTTGTTACTTAACTCTGGGTTTCAAGACCAGTCCACCTCCAGCTGTTGCAAAACTACTACTCCCATCAGCCACGGTCTGTCAGTGCATGCTAAGAATTTTACTTTTGCTGCATTTAGGGTGCCACAGTTTAGAGACCCGTGCATAAAGGCCTGAAAAATGGGGGCCTGCAGAACTTACAATACTAGAAGTGCCAGCATTCCCAGGCATGCTGGAAGTTGTAGTTCTGCAACATCTAAAGGGCAATATGTATTCGAACGTCCTTGGGCCTTGAGGACACTGAAGTCAGGACGTTCGCATACGTCCTATGTCCAAAAAATTTTTAAATTCATTATGCTAAATAACAAGGAAAAGTGCCAATATACACATTTGCCAACCAGGGTGTCTGCAGCTGTCCAGGCATGCTGGGACTTGTAGTTTTGTAAAAGCAGGAGACACATTTTTTGTGAAATACTAATATATGATCATATATACTAACTTTTAAACTAGACTTAAATGCTGGGCTGGGCTGGGACTTGTAGTTTTGTAAAAGCAGGAGACACATTTTTGGTTAAATACTAATATCTGATCATATATACTAACTTTTAAACTAGACTTAAATGCAGTTGAAGATGATGAAATAACAGTGGTCAAAATACTTACACAAATCAGCAACTTTTCCTCAGACTTAGTGAAATTGCTTCCAACCATGTTGCTGTGTGATTGCGCTGCGATCATAAGTTGGAAACTGGCAAGGCTCCAGGAAATGGTCGCGTGTTGTTCGCGTGTTGATTGCGCTGCTTGGACCGAGATGGGTCCATATGGCTTCGGCTGTATGGACCACAGTAACTCTTTTCCCTGTCAGGAGCCTAGGAGCCTAACGCCCCGGGGGGTCAGAGACGGGACCTTTTCGGAGGACCACTGACGTATGCAACCGTCGCAGTTTTTTGTGATGTCACTCTTTAGGTGTGTGCAAATTTTTCCTTGCACCGGGTGGAGTTTTTGGGTTGTGTTTTGCACGCCACAGGCTTTTCAACAGAAAATAACCAGCTGGAGGCAGAATGGTTGCAAAACACTACGGGTTTGTTACCTAACTCTGGGTTTCAAGACCAGTCCACCTCCAGCTGTTGCAAAACTACTACTCCCATCAGCCACGGTCTTTCAGTGCATGCTAAGATTTTTACTTTTGCTGCATCTAGGGTGCCACAGTTTAGAGACCCGTGCATAAAGGCCTGAAAAATGTGGGCCTGCAGAACTTACAATACTAGAAGTGCCAGCATTCCCAGGCATGCTGGAAGTTGTAGTTCTGCAACATCTAAAGGGCAATATGTATTCGAACGTCCTTGGGCCTTGAGGACACTGAAGTCAGGACGTTCGCATACGTCCTATGTCCAAAAAAATTTTAAATTCATTATGCTAAATAACAAGGAAAAGTGCCTAAATACACATTTGCCAACCAGGGTGTCTGCAGCTGTCCAGGCATGCTGGGACTTGTAGTTTTGTAAAAGCAGGAGACACATTTTTGGTTAAATACTAATATCTGATCATATATACTAACTTTTAAACTAGACTTAAATGCAGTTGAAGATGATGAAATAACAGTGGTCAAAATACTTACACAAATCAGCAACTTTTCCTCAGACTTTGAGAAATTGCTTCCCACCATGTTGCTGTAATATTGGGAAACTGGCAAGGCTCCAGGAAATGGTCGCGTGTTGTTCGCGCAATTGCGCATGCGCGATCGAAAAATCGCAATCGCAATATGTATTTTGGTTAAAATATCATACATATTCGATTTCAGAGTGCTGCTACAGCAGTTTTCGAAATATCTGCAATAAATTTCGCATTCGCATGTTGCGATATTTCGATAAAATATCAGGAATATTCTGAGCCAATCAGAGCGCTCCTCCAGCATATCTCGAAATTGCGCAATAAATATCGCATTCGCATGTTGCGATATTTCGATAAAATATCACGAATATTCTGAGCCAATCAGAGCGCTCCTCCAGCATATCTCGAAATTGCGCAATAAATATCGCATTCGCATGTTGCGATATTTCGATAAAATATCACGAATATTCTGAGCCAATCAGAGCGCTCCTCCAGCATATCTCGAAATTGCGCAATAAATATCGCATTCGCATGTTGCGATATTTCGATAAAATATCACGAATATTCTAAGCCAATCAGAGCGCTCCTACCGCAGTTATTAAAAAATCGCAATTATTTTCGCATTCGCAATAGCGAAAAATCGCATTCAATTAATTTCGATAAAATATCACGAATATTCGAATTTAGCGAATATATCTCGAATATTCGAATATATATTCGAGATATATCGCGAAATCGAATATGGCATATTCTGCTCAACACTAGTTGTGAGTAACTTTTTATAATACAAATGGGTAAAAAATGTAAATTAAATAGTAAACGTTTTTGAAAGCACGCTTATCCTTTCAAATCTGCACTCCAGTGAAATCGCTAAATGAACAGAAAAAAATGTGTTTCTGTTCATCCAATTCTGAGATTTACACAGCTGCAGGGCCGCCATCAGGAATTTTGGGGCCCCTTACACAGCTTCAGGCATGGGCCCCCTGGAGCAGAGAGCAGGGGGGGGGGGGGCCGCGTCTTGAGAATGGGGTGGGGCGCTGCGAATTGAGAAGCTGGGGGGTGCTGCTGCCGCAAATTATGGTCGGGGGGGCTTTGGGTGCTGACGAACAAGAAAAAAAAGGGGGATGCCATTCGGGGCCCTGGAGACCACCGGGCCCCTTAGAGGTCAGGGGGGGGGCTTTGTGTGCTACCGAAAAAAAAAAAGGATGCCATCCGGGCCCCTTAGAGGTTGGGGGGGGGGGGCTTTGGGTGCTGACGAAAAAAAAATAATAATAAAATATATATATAAAAAAAAAAAATTATAAAAAAAAGGGGGATGCCATCCAGGGCCATGGGGACCACCGGGCCCCTTAGAGGTCGGGGGCTTTGGGTGCTGACGGAAAAAAAATAAATAAAGGGGGATGCCATCCGGGCCCCTGGGGACCACCAGGCCCCTTACAGGTGTACTGTACCACACAGAGCAACCCTAGAAGACCTGAATTTTCTCTGCTGCAGTTTAGCAAAAATTGCTGGTCTTGTTCCTTCTCCAGCCTGTGACTGGACAGTGAAAGAAGAAGCAAAATGATACACTTTGCAATTGTTCCAGAGCATAGTAAATTCACTTTGCAAAGGCTACCCAATCACATGCAAGGAAAACAAAAAACAGCATTTTTGCTTGCACTTGATTGGATGATGGAAGTCAGCAGAGCTTCTGCTCATTTACCAAGCTCTGGAGCAACTGCACTTTGCAAAGTGCACAGTCTATTTGGCTTCAGTAAATCATCCCCTGTATCTCATTCTGCTCTCTGCACCTATCAGCATGGGGCTTACACTGCAGCACAACTGATTGACTCCTTGTCCCGCGCGCACATGGAGTACAAGAGGCTGCTATTAGGTCGAATTCAGGTACTTACACTGCTTGGGGTAGATTCACGTAGATCCGCGTATCTTTGCGGCGGCGTAACGTATCCGATTTACGTTACGCCTCCGCAACTTAGACGGTGTTGTATACAAGTGTTGTATTCTCAAAGCACTTGCTTCGTAAGTTGCGGCGGCGTAGCGTAAATCAGCCGGCGTAAGCCCGCCTAATTCAAATGTGGGACAGGGGGGCGTGTTTTATGTTAATGTTCTGTGACCCGACGTGATTGACGTTTTTCCCGAACGGCGCATGCGCCGTCCGTGGAATTTCCCACTGTGCATTGCTCCTAATACGCCCCATTCACGGACGACTTACGCAAACGACGTAACTTTTTCAAATTTCGACGCGGGAACGACGGCCATACTTAACATTGGTACGCCGCATTTATGCCACCATATAGCAGGGGTAACTATATGCCGGGAAAAGCCTAACGTAAACGGCGTAACTGTACTGCCTCGGCCGGGCGTACGTTCATGAATTCGCGTATCTAGCTGATTTACATATTTCGACACGTAAATCAGCGTACATGCCCCTAGCGGCCAGCGTAAATATGCATTTACGAGCCGACGGCGTAAGAGACTTACGCCTGTCAGATCTAAGGGAAATCTATGCGTAACTGATTCTATGAATCAGGCGCATAGATACGACGGTGCAACTCAGAGATACGCTGTCGTATCTCCACTGAGAATCTGGCCCCTTGTGTTTTTTTTTAAATACATTTAAAGCGGACCTTCAGTCATTTTTCCATCTTTCATTCTATTAAATCTTCTGCCCTTGTTGTTGTTTTAACTTTGGATAGTAAAACACTTTTCTGCCAGTAAATACCTTAGGCCCCTTTCACACGTCCGTTTGCGGATGAAAAAGCGAAATACATTGGTCCCTTTGTAATCGTCCGCCTCCGCAAAGATCCGATTTTGCAGACGGAAGAAAACCTTATTTTTTCTTCCGTCTGCAGAGCGGATCGGATGAACACGGACATACGGTGCATGTTCATCCGATCCCCCCATAGGGGAGAGCGGAGAAAAGACAGGGCGGTCCCTGCACAGTGTGCGGGGACCGTTCTGTCATCCACCGGCTCAGCGGGGTTCAACGGAGCGATCCCCCCTGAGCAAGCGGAGCATACGGAGGCGGATCATTACTGATCCGCCCTGTGTGAAAGGGGCCTTATACAGCCTACTTCCTGTTTCTTGTCTGGTCATTAGCCTAGGCTTATGACATCATGCACAGCTCTCTCTCTCTCTCATGAGAGTTTGCCAGTAAGGGAGGGGGAGTCATAAGAGGGCCAAAGAGAGCTGCAGAGCTGGAGGTGTGCCTGTATGTAAATCCAGGAAGTGAACAGGCAGCAGCTTCAGCTGCCCACAGTTAAAATATATGCAGCCAGACTCAGTGGACTGAATCACAGTATACTCAGCAACCCACCATCAGGGCACCACCTGCCACTCAGCAGGATGTCTTGGATCCAAGAACACAATAAGGGTAGCTGCCTTCAGCCCACCATTACTCATTTCAGGCCCCCCCATCAGCCACCACATGACCTGGACCCCATACTTACTGCTATAGTCTTACAACGTAGTTCCACCAATAAGTCACCTCTAGGTGCCCACTTTCAATGTCTATTGGATCTTCTTTTTGCTTCTCATTCTGTCCTATCCTGTAATTATGTCTCTAACTATAAATCATTTTCTTCATGTCTAGGTATCAATGTAGGGCCAAGTCCATTCCACCCCAATGGATCTACGAACCACAGTGATGAATTGCCTCCTAGAACTCCTCCTCCCTGTTGTGAGTAACTTTTTATAATACAAATGGGTAAAAATGTAATGAAATAATAAACTTTTTTGAAAGCACGCTTATGCTTTTATATCTACACTACAGTGAAACTGCTGCTGTAAATGAAAAGATAAAATACACATAAAAGGAAATGTATTACCTGTCAAAGGATTTGTGTTTACACTCATCCAGTTCTGAGATGTACACAGCTCTGCTTGGCAGAACAGGAGACCTGTTTTTTCTCTGCTGCAGTTCAGCATTAATTGCTGGTCTTGTCCCTCCTCCAGCCTGTGACCGGACAGTGAAAGAAGAAGCAGCTGATGAGATTATGGGCCAGATTCACATAGGTTAGCGGATCTTTAGATCCGCGTAACCTATGTGATTTAAGATCCTCCGCCGCAAGTTTTTGAGGCAAGTGGGTAATTCACAAAGCACTTACCTCAAAACGTGCGGCGTCGTATCGTAAATCCCCCGGCGGAATTCAAATTCCGCGGCTAGGGGGAGTGTACTATTCAAATCAGGCATGTTCCCGCGCCGATCGAACAGCGCATGCGCCGTCCGCAAATTTACCCATCGTGCATTGCGCTAAATGACGTCGCAAGGATGTCATTGGTTTCGACGTGAACAGCGGCGTCCAGCCCCATTCACGGACGAGTTACGCAAACGACGTAAAATTTGTAAATCGTGACGCGGGAACGACGGCCATACTTAACATTGGCTGCGCCTCATAGACCCAGGGGTAACTATCCGCCGGAAAAAGCCGAACGCAAACGACGTAAAAAAAAAGCGCCGGGCGGTCGTTCGTTTCTGAATCGGCGTATCTCCTTATTTGCATATTCGTTGCGTAAATAAACCGAAACGCCACCTAGCGGCCGGCCTGGAATTGCAGCCTAAGATCCGACGGTGTAACACAGTTACGCCTGTCGGATCTTAAGGATATCTATGCGTAACATGATTCTATGAATCAGTCGCATAGATACGACCGGCAGAACTCAGAGATATGACGGTGTATCAGGAGATACACCGTCGTATCTCTTTGTGAATCTGGCCCTATATCTCATTCTGCTCTCTGCCTCTATCAGCATATCGCTTACACGAGGATTGATTCATGGGAGTTGTAGTTCGTGAAATAAAACTTTACTATGACAGTTAACGGACTATTACCAAGGAAAGCCAGGTATAAGGAGGAGTAAAGGTTATATTTTCCTGTGCTGAATACTTGGGGGAGTTTATCTTTGCTGTGAGGAGACAGAGATGTTCGCATTGCTACTTCTGTGTGCACATCAACCCGCTACAACAACCCGCTACCGGAGTCACTTCAGGAAGATCCAGAAGTGAGCTGACTGAACAGCGTAATCACTGTTGCTGGGACTGGTGAGAGTACATTGCTGCCATTAATCTATCACTGCCAGAAGGGACTAAGTACTTAGGGACTGGCCATCTACATCTTTACGGTGGTGCACATAAGCAAATGCACACTTTACTGGGCCTTTGCTTATGTGCACCACTGTAAAGGCTGGGCCCCAACACTAGCTGGCTGAAAAACTATCACTAAGGCCCGGTCACTCAAATAGCTGTTCTACAGGAACTGTATCTATTTCCATAGTAAGAGGTGCCTCTCTGGGAGCCTTATATTTCACCGTAGTCATTCATATATAGAGTGCACTCTAAAGTGGATATAGCTTCCTGTTTACAGGGGAGTTATCACAGTATTGATTATCATTGCTGTTGCTGTTTTCTAATGCTATTGCTTATTACCTGATTTACACTAATTTAGCTGCGTAGAACTCCATTCAATGCTGCTATAGCCTAATGATATTGTCTAATGATCTGCGATTGAGATTTACTTATTTACTCTAACCCGTGACTATGTATTGGGTTTATTTACTGCTAACCAGTCTGACGTTTGCTTTTTGATACTAAATCTTGTGTGCAGGTGTTCTATCATATTATCCAATTTGTCAGAAACCCCAACCACTTAACTTCCTGTTTCTTTAACCACTTCCCGACAGCCATACAAATATGTGCGGCCGCAGGGTGGTTCTAAATCTCTGACAGGACGCATATATGCGTCCTCCGCTCTTTCAGGCCACTAGAGGGCGCGCGAGAGATCCATGTCCTGTCAGGGGAGAGAGGAGACCGATCTGTGTCCCTTGTACATAGGGACACAGCATCGGTCACCTCCCCCAGTCACCCCCCTCCCCCCACAGTTAGAACACACCCAGGGAATACATTTAACCCCTTCCATGCCCCCTAGTGTTAACCCCTTCACTGCCAGTCACATTTATACAGTAATCGGTGCATTTTTATAGCACTGATCGCAGTATAAATGTGAATGGCGCCAAAAATGTGTCAAAAGTGTCCGATGTGTCCGCCATAACGTCGCAGTCCCAATAAAAATCGCAGATCGCCACCATTACTAGTAAAAAAAATGAATAATAAAAATTAATAATAATTCTGTCCCCTATTTTGTAAGCGCTATAACTTTTGCGCAAACCAGTCGCTTATTGCGATTTTTTTTTTTTACCAAAAATATGTAGAAGAATACGTATCGGCCTAAACTGAGAAAAAAAATGTTTTTTAAAAAAATGGGCTATTTATTATAGTAACAAGTAAAAAATATTGACTTTTTTTCAAAATTGTCGCTCTTTTTTTGTTTATGGTGCAAAAAATAAAAACCACAGAGGTGATCAAATACCACCAAAAGAAAGCTCTATTTGTGGGGAATAAAGGACGCCAATTTTGTTTGGGAGCCATGTCGCACGACCGCGCAATTGTCAGTTAAAGCGACGCAGTGCCAGATGCTGAAATTTCACCTGGTCAGGAAGGGGTATACGTGCCCAGTAAGGAAGTGGTTAAACCATAAGTAATTGGAGTTTTTGATTAATTCCTGTTTGGACACAACACCAGGAAACCGAATGGAGTTTGGTGCACGCTATTATCAGCGGAGATTGTTACTCTGCACTGATATTAGCCAACAAAATGGCGGCGACAACTTTGTCTTCGTTAGCCGCTGTGCTGTCAAAATAGCTAAATCATCCAGTACCGGACTGTATTCGGTTGCCGGTGTTGTATCCAAACAGAAATTCGTAAAAATATCCAATTTCTGTTGTTTTAAAGAAACCGGAAGTGACGTGGTTGGAGTTTCTGACGGGTTGGAGTATTTGACAGAACATAGGATATCTATATTTGTGTTTTCTGTAGCAGTGCATGATCAATTTGCTTAATCTGATATGTCAGAGGGGCCAAGGTTGTGCACAGAGTCAGGAAAGCGCTTGGAGTTAAAAGTCGTGGCTGTTTTCAAGCATCCATCTCCTTCCTAACTATGTTGTTGGACGGGCTGTTGCCCAGACGACAAAGACTTTGTCCCATAGGGGACAGAACAGTGAAAGAAGTAATGATACTTATTCTTTACGATAATATAGCCACTGGGGTGGATTCAGAAAGCAATTACGCCTGCGTATCCATAGATACGCCGCGTAATTGCTAAGTAGCGCCGGCGTATCTACTTTCTGTATTCAGAAAGCTAGATACGCCGACTGTAGCCTAAGATACGACTGGCATAAGTCTCTTACACCGTCGTATCTTAGGGTGCATTCTGACGCTGGCCGCTAGGTGGCGCTCCCGTACTTGTCAGCGTAGAGTATGCAAATTGCATACTTACGCCGATTCACAAACGTACGTGCGGCCAGCGGTCGTTTTTTACGTCGTTTGCGTACGTCGTTTTCGCCGTTAGGCACCTCCTGCTATTAGGAGGTGCAGCCAATGTTAAGTATGGACGTCGTTCCCGCGTCGCGATTTAAAATTTTTACGTTGTTTGCGTAAGTCGTCCGTGAATGGCGCTGGACGCCATTTACGTTCACGTCGAAACCAATGACGTCCTTGCGACGTCATTTACCGCAATGCACGTCTGGAAATTTTAGGGACGGCGCATGCGCAGTACGTTCGGCGCGGGAACGCGCCTAATTTAAATGATCCACGCCCCCTACGGGATCATTTGAATTACGCGCGCTTACGCCGGCCCCTTTTACGCTACGCTGCCGCAACTTTTCAGGCAAGTGCTTTGTGAATCAAGCACTTGCCCGTAAAACTTGCGGCCGCGTAACGTAAATGTCATACGTTACGCCGACGCAGTTTTGCGTGCCCCTACCTCAATCCACCCCAATGTAGGGATCCTGCCCTTTGTTGCTGGGACCCTGATCAAATGGTGTTGTTGCTAAACTGTAACCACCCTAAACTGATATTTACCCTTTTCAGGCTCTTCAGGTCTTCCCTAAGCAGTGGTGGTGCATCCATAAAGGGCGCAGAAGTGCCACTCCCTCTCTCCTGCACCGCTCTAATCACCATAGATAGAGTCATGCAATGCATGAATCTATCTATGGTCGCAGCTGACACCCCCTATTCAGGTGTCCAGACCCTTTTCGGGTACCGGGCACCTGAATAACCCCGGCAGGGTTTTTTTTTTGGAAGCGCCTGATTAGAACCGTCGGCTCTAATAGGTGCCCAAAAATGTGAACAGCGGGCGCCATGCTGGGCGTTCGCTGTTCACTCAGCTGTGTGTTAGCAAAGGAATTTGTTTTGCTAACACCGAATCCACCTCTCAGCCAATCAGGTTTCCGGGTCTGTTACCGGTCACCTGATTGGCAGAAACGTCAGGCGCTGTGATGGAAGAAGACGTGGAGGATGCCGCTGACCAGCTCCGAGACAGGTAAGTGTCGGCGGCATCTGATGGGGCACACTGGCGGCATCTGATGGGGCACACTGGCGGCATCTGATGGGGCACACTGGCGGCATCTGATGGGGCACACTGCCGGCATCTGATGGGGCACACTGGCGGCATTTGATGGGGCACACTGGCGGCATTTGATGGGGCACACTAGCGGCATTTGATGGGGCACACTGGCAGCATTTGATGGGGCACACTGGCAGCATCTGATAGGGCACAGTGGTGCCATCTGATGGGGAACACTGGTGGCATCTGATGGGGCACAGTAGTGGCAATTGATGGGCACACTGGTAGAAATGTATGGGCACAGTGGCTGCATTTGATGGACATTTGATGGGCACAGTGGCTGCATTGGATGGCACAGTGGCTGCATTTGATGGGCACAGTGGCTGCGATTGATGGGCACAGTGGCTGCGATTGATGGGCACTGTGGCTGCGTTTGATTGCACAGTGGCTGCGTTTGATTGCACAGTGGCTGCGTTTGATGGCACAGTGGCTGCGTTTGATTGCACAGTGGCTGCGTTTGATTGCACAGTGGCTGCGTTTGATGGCACAGTGGCTGCGTTTGATGGCACAGTGGCTGTGTTTAATGGCACAGAAGCTGCAATTGATATTTTTTCAGTTTGTTTGCGCCCCCCCCCCCCCAAAAGCCGCCACTGTCCCTAAGCTCAGTGGGTTGATTGCTTCTGCCTATTACTGTAAAGGAGGTTGCAGTAAGCAGAATGTGAAGGGCAATTACCTTGTTATGAATACTTATCTGACTCATCCATTCCCTGAAGTCCTTATTCAGCAGTATGGTTTGGGAAGATAATAAAGGTTGGGAACGCCTTCCCAGAGTGAGCTTTCTCCCCTGGGGGCCCTCCCTGGGGGGATGTTTGTGTAGAGTACTGCTGATTGGGCCTTGACACAGCCTGGAGCATGTGTTGAAGGCCCAAAGATCTAGGGTGGAGCAGGAGTGAAAAGAGTGTCGCAGAAGAACTGGGCAGAGCTGCCATCTGGACCTTATACGAATTATTTTCACACAAATTCGGGTATCTTTGTCTGCTTACAGAGGGACAGACACCAGATGTAAGAGAAACAAGGACTGTGACTCCTTTTATAGGGCCATAGATTTGTCTGGTTGCTCTCTCACTACCAGCATCTATTTGGAGGCCACCCTTTAAGCGCCAGCTTCTATATCAAAACACCTGTCCTCTATTTCTGCTTTTTGGGTGTCTTAAACCATGAAAGATTGAGACACTAGCCCACATCTTCCACCCAGCGGTAAGGCGGTACTACACATTATTAGTTCACCTACAACAATACAGTTGAGTACTGTCCATGATACTTTTTTTTTTGAGACTAAGAAGAAGAAAGTATGTAAATTCCCCCTAGCGATCAGAGGTTATAATGGCCAGAACTTGTGTAGGAGGCCTTACATAGAGGACGGAACTATCCCTATATGTCGTATTATAATATTCAAGCCAGGGTGCCGACCAGGGACCTGGCTCTGCCCACTTGTATATTTCAGGAGGTTTTAAGCCTAAAATGGGCCCTCCTAGAAGCACTTCTCACACACACAGGGTCCCCGGGACCTTCAATTTGCTCACCAGGACAGGAGTTATACATTACTATGGATACTTGTGAGGCCTTACTTTATTGGGGTTTCAGGTGGGTCCCTAGGCCGGGCCTTGAGATGCAGCAGAGGACCTGTGGTGTTAGCCCAGAAATCCAAGAGGAAAGTGTCTTGACCCTATGGACCATACCTATGGAAATAAAGATTCATAAGACCAGGTTACATTGTACCAATCTTCATGTGTCCAGTTTAGGTCATCTTGTTCCCACTGCAGCCTCATCTTTCTGTTCATGGCTGATAGAAGTGGAACCCATCATCATGGGCGTCCGCTCCATAGGCCAAGGGAGGGCGCTTGCCCCCCCCCCCCCCCCTTAGAAACCAGTGCCATGATCCTCAGGGAGAAAAAAAGCAGGCAGGAAGCAAGGCAGTGGCACGGCAAATCCAATTAGAGCCGCTCTCTCTCTCTTCTAGCTCCGGCTGACAGAGAGGGGGAGGGGGGCGATCGGGGGAGATATACAGTACAGCCAGCCCGCGGCTCTCCTCTCCCTGTCACAGTGCTGCCGCCGAGTTCTCTGGTAAATGGAGCAGCGGCACTGTGACCAAAGGCGGCTCTAGGCTCTAGCCTTAAGAGTGGCGGCCCCAGCGTGTTCACAGACACCATGCTAAAGCCCCCAGCATGCAAGCACTCTGCTGGGGAGGGGGGGGGATATAAGAGGAAAAAAGAAAATACTGTTCTCCTGCTGGGGGAAGCCAGAGAGAGAGAGCCACGGTGTGCCTGCACAACCAGAGAGCCATGCTGTACCCGCACCAACCACAGGGCCAAGCTGTACCCGCACCAACCAGAGAGCCACACTGTACCCGCACCAACCAGAGAGCCACGCTGTACCCGCACTAACCAGAGAGGGAGTCACGCTGTACCCGCACCACCAGAGAGAGCCCAGCTGTACCCACACTACCAGAGAGGGAGCCCCGCTGTACCCGCACGACAAGAGAGGGGGAAAGACCGAGCCGCTGCCAGGGTACAGGCATGCTACACTACTGACTAGAGTCACCCCAGGCAACCCAGAGTGAGCGAACGTCCAGCCAGAGGGATCACTGTTGCGGTTTCACCAGGTCTGGTAAGAGGGCCTGTTGGGCATTATCCATTACTGTTCCTAGGGACTGAGCCATTAGGAAGTGTCTAACCTGATATCCTCCCATCTATGCTGGGGGCAATTATTGCAGAAAATGACACCAAATGTTGTGAGTTTTTAGTGCGGAAAATGACACCAGTGCTGAGGGTCATTATTATGTACATTGGTACAGATGCTGAAGTTTTTATTCTAGAAATCTGCACTGATGTGGGGGGTTATTGTTGTTCCTACTGACACCAATGCTGGCGATTTTTATTGCGGAAACTGACAGCAAAGCTGGAGATTGTTATTGCAGAAACTGGCACTGATCCTGGGGGTTGTTATTTCCTTGGGGGGGCCTACATTTTTTATGATATTGTTATTCAAAGTTGCTAGTTGCATCAGGTTTCTCAAACCTTTGCATGCCTGCGCTTTATGTGATAATGACTAAACCCCTCCCCTTCATGACATTGTCAAAAAGGGACCGAACATGGATGACCTTAAAATGATGCCCCTCCCCCCCCCCCCTGAAAAAAGTTCAGCGGACGCCCATGCCCATCATGGTGTTCTTCTCTTGTAGCCCATGGGCCGGATTCAGATACAATGGTGTATCTATCCCCCCCCCCGCGTAACGTATCTTAGATACGTTACGCCGCTGTAACTTTGGGCGCAAGTTCCGTATTCAGAAAGAACTTGCGCCCTAAGTTACGGCGGCGTAACGTATGTGGGCCGCGTAAGCCCGCCTAATTCAAATGGGGATGTTGGGGGCGTGTTTTATTTAAATTTGACTTGACCCTGCGTATTTTACGTTTTAAATCCCAGTGCGCATGCTCGAAAATCCGCTGCAAAACGTCATTGCTTTCGACGTGAACGTAAATTACGTCCAGCCCTATTCGCGAACGACTTACGCGAACGACGTTAAATTTTCAAAACTCGACGCGGGAACGACGGCCATACTTAACATAGGATACGCCGCACATACCCCTCATATAGCAGGGGTAACTTTACGCCGGAAAAAGCCTAACGCAAACGACGTAAAAAAAAAAGCGCCGGGCGGTCGTTCGTTTCTGAGTCGGCGTAAATACCTCATTTGCATATTACTCGCATAACTATACGGAAGCGCCACCTAGCGGCCAGCGTGAAAATGCAGCCTAAGATACGACAGTGTAAGACACTTGCACCAGTCGGATCTTAGGGATATCTATGCGTAACGGATTCTCTGAATCAGGCGCATAGATACGACCAGCCGGACTCAGAGATACGACAGCGTATCAGGAGATACGCCGTCGTATCTTCTTTCTGAATCCGGCCCCATCTGTCTCAAAGTTTGACCTGTTCTTCATTCTGAGATACTTCTCTGCTCAGCACAGTTCTAAATTTTGGCTATCTGAGTACCTTCCCATTATTGTCTGCTCAAACCAGTTTGGTCATTTTGCTCTTCTCTCATCAACAAGGAGTTACGACCTGCAGAACTGCCGTTTTATGGACGTTTCTTGTTTTCCATCCCATTCACCCCCCAGAAAACTCTAGAGACTGCTGTGTGTGACAGTCCCAGAAGATCAGCAGCTAAATACTAAACACTCAAACCAGCCTATCTGTCGCCAACAATCCTGCCACAGTCATGACTACTCACCTATAATTTTTGTGTGCGCTTTAATAATCGAATCCCCTAGAAAGGTGATTTTGCATGCCGATTTTCTTGTTCAGCTTTACAGTATATCTACCTATGTTACTTACCTGGATATTAGACAGTGAATAAGCATCATTACACCACTAATTTATAGTCCATTGAACTAGCAGGTGACAGATGAAACTGCAAAGCTGAAATAGGTCACGTGTCATCTGCTGGCACTATGTGCATCAGGTGTGTAAATCACAAGGCTGACTAAAATGAATAAAAAATGATTTATTTATTACAGGTATTTACATATTGTGGACAATTTACACAGTGCTTTAAATTAGGGCTGTTACTGATCAAAATTTTTGTGTTCGATTAATCGTTTTTTTTTTAATCGATTAATCGACTAATTTCGATTAATTATAATGCACATACAGATCCAACTACTTTTAGCTGATCTCCTTGCAGGCTGATTCCCAACCACTGGAAAAATGGATAGCAGGATACAAAAACCACACAAAGGCAGCGCTCAATGGGAATAGCATTAAAACTTTTATAGTCTTCAAGTAGGTAACCAAATAAATATTGCATTGGAGATAAAATCGATGTAGCTACATAAACTGTACAAATGGTGAGAGTAATAAACGGTACCAAAAGCAGTCATAAAAACATGTAGCTAAGTATGATACTGGTATAAAAATGTGTACAACGATGCCACTGCTGAATCCAGATGAGGAGAGGTTAACATCAGTCCGTCGGCATGTAGATGTCCCATGAAGGGAACTATCACAACTCCCAGTGGATGGTTGTAGAATCCCAGGTTGATAGAGGGAAGTGATAGAGGGAAGTGTAACAGCCCTTGCGTGTGGCAGATAGTGAGGTCCCGCCGGCATGCAGATATGAAGGCACAGCAAAGGAGCCCTTCAGATGGACACGGCAAGCCCCGCCGGGGTCCGTGATGTTACTGGATCTCCGACAGAACTCCCTGAAGGCCCAGAAGCCGGCGGAGAGGTGAGTACCAATCAAAAGAATTTTAATCGATCAAAAAGATTTTGATCGATCAAAAAAATTAAAGATTAATCGATTAATTAAAAGTTAATTTGCACAGCCCTACTTTAAATACAAATCCTTTGCCAGGTAAAGGGTGTCATGTCTATGTATATTCTTATGGTGTAAATATTGTTTGCTTCACGCACATGGATGTTTGCAGGCGCAAATGTCCACTAGTGTAAAATTTCCATTGTTTTCCCATGGGAGCCCCAGGTGGTACATATAGCCAGCTTTGGAAATGAGGTTGTACACTCCTTTACGTGTAAATGCAGATGCTCTTTTGCATGTATGACGTATTCCCTGAATGGGAAACTTCAGCATTTGGCAAATACAGTACATCACACGTGTTGTAACGAAACATCCCACACTCCGCTTGAGTGCGTTTCTCATATACCACTTTCTCCAGTCCGAATATAGATATCAGATATTACAACCACTGACAACCAAGAACTAGACAGTACTCATTTTGGCTGCTGAACATGAGCTGTTTATTTGCACACAGAGATATATAAACTTCTCCTCAGTAGACTGTCCAATAAGCAGGGAGAGCTGTTTTAGGAATTCACCCCCTCCCCTCTCACAGCTAATCTACATAGACATATACATCCCATAATAGGTTGCTCCCAAGGCAAACAGACACAATAGAACAATGGGGCAGATTCAGATAGAGATACGACGGCGTATCTCCTGATACGCCGTCGTATCTCTGAGATCCGACGGTCGGATCTATGCGGCTGATTCATAGAATCACGTTCCGCATAGATCTCCCTAAGATCCGACAGGTGTAAATGACTTACACCGTCGGATCTTAGGCTGCAGTTCCCGGCCGGCCGCTAGGTGGCGATTCGGTTTATTTACGCGACAAATATGCAAATGCCGATTTCCGCAGATTCAGAAACGAACGCCCACCCGTCGCTTTTTTTTTACGTCGCTTGCGTTCGGCTTTTTCCGGCGTATAGTTACCCCTGCTATGTGAGGGGTATCCTATGTTAAGTATGGCCGTCGTTCCCGAGCCGAGTTTTGAATTTTTACGCTGTTTGCGTAAGTCGATTCAGAAAAGCGCTAGACGCAAGTTACGCTCACGCCGAAACCAATGACGTCCTAGCGACGTCATTGGGAGCAATGCACGCTGGGAAAATTTGCGGACGGCGCATGCGCAGTTAAATCGGCGCGGGGACGCGCCTGATTTAAATACTACACTCCCCTAGCGGCGGAATTTGAATTCCGCCGGGGGATTTACGATACGCCGCTGGCAAAAGTTTTGAGGTAAGTGCTTTCTGAATACAGCACTAGCCTCTCAAACTTGCGCCGGCGGATCGTAAATCAGATAGATTACGCGGATCTAAAGATCCGCTAATATATCTGAATCTACCCCAATGAGATTAAATTGATTGCGAAGCCCTGGGGTGGCAATCAAATACCCCTTGTACACATGTGCCACATCCTAACAAGCTGAGAAAATGGTGTAAACGGAAAAATGGACTTTAAAGCGGGAGTTCAACCATTTCTTTTTTTTTTTTTTTTTTTTTTCCCTTAGCTTCCTGCTCGTTCGGTCTAGGGGAATCGGCTATTTGTATTAAAATATGATCCGTACTTACCCGTTTTCGAGCTGCATCTTCTTCCGTCGCTTCCGGGTATGGGTCTTCGGGAGCGGGCGTTCCTTCTTGATTGACAGTCTTCCGAGAGGCTTCCGACGGTCGCATCCATCGCGTCACTCGTAGCCGAAAGAAGCCGAACGTCGGTGCGGCTCTATACTGCGCCTGCGCACCGACGTTCGGCTTCTTTCGGAAAATCGTGACGCGATGGATGCGACCGTCGGAAGCCTCTCGGAAGACTGTCAATCAAGAAGGAACGCCCATTCCCGCAGCCCATACCCGGAAGCGACGGAGAGGATGCATCTCGTAAACAGGTAAGTAATGCTCATATTTTAAAACAAATAGCCGATTCCCCTAGTAAAAACGAGCAGGAATCTAAGGCTAAAAAATGCCCTCTAAGGGTGAACCACCGCTTTAAAGGCACGTGTAAAAAAACAGTAACAACATGTTTTAATAGTTCACATGAATAGCATACATATACAGCACATAATTGATAAAACACAGCATAAAGGGCCCATTGGTCAGTCCAAAGGGAATACCAAGTATAATACTTCCTGTGGGGCTTTTATTGTGTCAGAGACAAGCCCACACTCAGATATGATAAATTCTCTTGGATGTTCCAAATGTCTTTGAAGGTTAAATAATTATCTACATGTTTCGCGACTTAGGATGTTGCTTCTTCAGGAGATTTAGTATTTCAGAAATGGTGGCTTCAGAAAGTTTCAATGCTCACCCACACCAGAAAACTGCATCGGCAGAACAACCCCTTCTCCAAAAAGGAGATACAGACCATAGGCCCAAGTGTCGGACGGCAGAAAAAGTTCAGCATATGAGGTGGGATGTGGGGGTGCACCAGATACATTTCTGATGTATTTTTGCTTTATGTTGCTTTTTAATTCTAGCGTGGCCTTTTATCTTAGAGCCCCGAACAGGGGACCCCGGAGAGCCCCGCGTGTCCACTAAAGTGCTATATTAGTGTAGCGCTACCCCCTCAGGAGCCGCTCGTTGTTTTGGGATTGGCGTATTAAGTTACCTTTAATCGTTGTCTAGGGTGATTGTAGTGAGTAGAGCAGTAAACAAATGTCCAATCAGCGAGTAAGGTTTTCTGAATGCTTTATTTCTCGGCCCAACACGACCAACATCAACTTGAAGTAGACAGGAAAAGGTTGATGAGGCAAGAGAACTTTGCAGTATCAGGCTTGGAAAAGAGAAGAGCAATCCTGCTCTCAGTAGTAGTAGATACAGTTCGTCGCCACTCTAGCCAGAGTGGGTGAAGTGCCCCAGGACAGACCCCTGCCATGAGTCTGGCAGCCGAAGTGTCACTTTAAAGTTGCTGGGAAGAACAAGTCACTATCGCTGACTTGGCTCTGACCTTAAATAGGATGCCAGATGAGGCCTCTGCCACAGGCTCAATGCTGACAATGGTGAACAGCAGAGCAATTCCTCCCCAGTCTTTTCTCTTTGGGGTCACCGACTGACAGTACTGAGGTTATCTGTCAGTGTGCGGTCACCCAGATCCCCGATGGCTCGTTCAAGCTTCTCAGACAACCTGCCTCCGGGTTCTCCTTGAGCCAGTCCCCCACTACACAGCACGTAGCTTGGGATCTCTTCAGTATAGTTGGGGACCCAGTAAGTCACTGGGGCCCCTGGTAGCATCAGTTGCTCCAGGCCATGAGGGCCCAGAGTCAGGAACTCCGCGTTGCACGAGAACCCAGGCCAGGTAGGCCGTAATGGTGGGGCCCGCGATGTGCGCACACCCTAGAGGTGGGTGTCGCACCTCGAACCAGGAACCCGCGAAGACCCAAGAACAATGGCGTCTGCCACAGATATACCCTCCCCCAGCATGCCCCGCAAGGGAAAACTCCTCCAATTGGCTGCTGGGGAAAAGTGGCTCTGCCAGAACCCCTCTAGCGCCAGCTGTCGCCTAGGGATGGGATCGCATCCCTGGAGCGCAGACTGACCCACAGGACAGTTCAGGAATGACAGCAGCCCAAATTTAGCACAATTAGGAATGAGAGCAACTTATCTCTCTCATTCCCCCACTAACTTTAGCGTAGTGCCCATACTGAAAGTAAGGGGGCGCTACATAAGCAACACTAAAGGTTTGTCCTGTGTGCACTATTGCTATGGGTCCCAACCATGGGGTAATCAATTTTCTGGTATGCGAGAAATGCTGGGTACCACCGCCCCACAGAGCACCTGTGGACACTTAGGAGACGGGGTTTTCTGCCACTGCGTTTTTCTGGTGTGGGTGAGCATTGAAACTTTCTGAAACACAGTTTTTGAAATACTGAAGCTCCTGAAGAAGCCACATCGTAAGTCCTGAAACGTAGAGCATTTTTTAACCTTTGGAACACCCAAGAAAATGTATCATATCTGAGTGTGGGCTTGTCTCTGACACAATAAAAGCTCCACAGGAGGTATTATACTTGGTATTATTCCCTTTGGGCTGACCAATGGGCCCTTTATGTCGTGTTTTATCAATTATGTGTTGTAAATGTATACTATTCATGTGACCTATTAAAAAATGTTGTTACTCTTTTCTACACATGCCTTTAAAGTCCATTTTTCCTTTTACACAATTTTCACAATAGAACAATGGAATACAGCCACACCCCAAACGACCCAACAGAGAGAACACCATAGTATGAGACAATATACAAGTGTATATATATACACACACACAGTATATATATATATATACAATATTCCAGTGTGGTTGTACTGTGAGTCAGATTAGTGCAGATCAGACTGGGGTTCTCGGTCACCCTGTGCCCCTAATAGACATAGGGTAACTTAGGCCTTGTACACACGACCGAACATGTTCGCTGAAACTGGTCCGCGGACCAGTTTCCGCGGACATGTCCGACCGTGTGTAGGGCCTAGCGGACAGTTTTCCTGCCTAGCGGACAGGTTTCCAGCGGACAAAAGTTTCTTAGCATGCTAAGAAACTTGTCCGCTGGAAACCTGTCCGTCGGACATGTCTGATGGTTAGTACACCTAACCATCGGACCGAAATCCCCCGCATGCGTCGAAGTGATTTGTCGCATGCGTGGAAGCATTGAACTTCCTGGTTCGCGCACGTCGCCGCCACGTCACCGCGTTTTCTGTCCGCGGGGAATTTGGTCTGATGGTGTGTACACACATCAGACCAAAACCTCCCAGCAGACATGTCCGATGAAAACGGTCCGCGGACCGTTTTCATCGGACATGTCTGGTCGTGTGTACAAGGCCTTAGACATAGGAGGCGCATGGGGATCTGAAAGAATGGTTTCCAAACCACTCCAAGGGATCGTGGGTTCCACAGGCCCCCCGCCCAAAGTGACTCCCGTCACACGTGCATACACCACATTTGCGCCTGCAGTCATCCATATGCATGAGCCTGATTGTCAGTCCTTTGAATCGCATACTCTGACTCTTTGCGCTGTCTTTTCTTCTTTCATTACAGACTGCTCCACTTTTCTCAATCACAGCATCAGTAATGTAACTACTAGTGGATTTCACATTAGGTGGAGTACTGACTGTCCTGACAACCACATTTATAACATACAGATAACATCTTCAAAGGAAATTCACAGGAATGACAATGTATCCGAGACATCTCTGAATATAAGTGGCCTGAATTATGGGGAACTATACACTGTGCTGGTCACATTCCACACCTGTTCTGGAGAGACACAGTCATGGGAGGAGAAAGTGAAAACAGGTAAGTGGCATCATGCATGGGATTTTCATCATATCATTCAGGCCGCATTTACATTGCAGCATTGATAGCGTTGGTACTCCTCTGTGCCAGTCATTTAAAAGTTCACCTTTTGGAGCATGCTACATGTTTTACCCGTATTTAGGGTGAAACATTAAGCATGTACCAGCTCCTGCCGCCTCTCCCCCCCGATCCCGATTCTCCCCACACCGTTGTCACAATTCAAAAACGGCATATCCACATGGGCAGAGCACTCTATTAGCCGGATTCACATAGGCGGGCGCAACGTTAGGCAGGCGTAGCGTATGGCATATACTCTACGCCGCCGTAAGTTAGAGAGGCAAGTGCTGTATTCACAAAGCACTTGCCTCCTAAGTTACGGCGGCGTAGCGTAAATGGGGCCGGCGTAAGGGAGCCTAATTCAAATGAGGAACAGGGGGGCGTGTTTTATGTTAATGACTCGTGATCTGACGTGATTGACGTTTTTAGCGAACGGCGCATGCGCCGTCCGTGGACATATCCCAGTGTGCATTGCTCCAAAGTACGCCGCAAGGACGTATTGGTTTCGACGTGAACGTAAATTACCTCCAGCCCCATTCACGGACGACTTACGCAAACGACGTACATTTTTTTAAAATTCGACGTGGGAACGACGACCATACCTAACATTGGCTAGTCCAACTTTTTGTTGAACTAACTTTACACCGGAAAACGCCTTCCGTAAACTTTACTGCGTATCTTTACTTCGACGGGCAAGTGTACGTTCGTGAATCGGCGTATCTCGCTGATTTGCGCATTCTAGGCGTAAATCAGCGTTCACGCCCCTAGTGGCTGGCAGAACTAGACAGCTAAGATACGACGGCGCAGGCCGTCGTATCTTAGCTACATTTAAGTGTAACTCAATTTGAGAATACACTTAAATGTACGACGGCTTCGATTCAGAGTTACGCCGGCATATCTACTGATACGCCGGCTTAACTCTTTCTGAATCCGGCTATATATATCTAATTCAGTTTTCTGTGAATGAATGAACTACACGTACCGTTATCCACCGTGAGAGACGGTTCTGAATGAACTGCGAGGATGCTAATAGGGCTGCCACTTTTTCTTCAAGCCAAACCCAAACTAACTTTTTTTTTATTTTTAATATACACTATAGGATTGTAACAGACCTGGGACACCTTGAAGCACTCCAAAGAGAATAGTAATGCAGCGCACATAGTGCCCCTCACTCTCCTGTCAGGCCCAGTTCCGAGCCACATTCCTGTCTGAATAATGTGTCCGGCTTTCAGGTGGACTGAAACCCAGGCACATGATTCAAAACCCAGACTGTCCAGCAGTCCTAGATGCTGATGAGCTAATTATTATTACTATTACAGTGGAACCTCGGTTTAAGAGTAACTTGGTATGAGAGCATTTTGATTTGCGAGCAACTTTTAAAAAAAAATTCTGACTTGGTTTGCGAGTGTTGACTCGCAAGACGAGCAGAATTCAAGCTAAGTAGGCCTGCAGTACCTCATTTGGCCTGAGGTACGGGGGCGCAGAAGCCGAGCAGAGCCGAAAATAGGCCTGAAGTACCTAATTTGGCCTGAGGTAGGGGGCGCAGGAGCCGAGAAAAGCCAAACATCGGCCTGCAGTACCTCATTTGGCCTGAGGTATGTGGGTGCAGGAAACGAGCCGAAGTGTCCTCTGGCCTTTTTGGCCAATTTCGTCGCTCTCTGGCGCCCCCCCCACCTCTGGCCGCATTCGGTATTGCATCCTGTTGAAGTCAATGTGGAAAAACAAATTATTTTCGTTTCCATTGACTTCAATGGGAAAACTCGCTTTGATATGCGAGTACTTTGGATTACGAGCATTCTCCTGGAACGGATTATGCTTGTAATCCGAGGTTCAACTGTATACAGGATTCATATAACGCCAACAGTTTGCACAGCGCTTTACAAAATTGGGGCAGACAGTACACTTACAATACCGATCAATACAGGAGGATCAGAGGGCCCTGGTCATTAGAGCTTACAATCTAGGTTGGAGGATCAAGTGGAATAAAAGATAATAACTGTGGGTGATGGAGAAAATGAAAATACAGTTTTGTTAGGTGTAGGTAGGATAGGCTTCTCTGGAGCAGGGGTCAAGTCCTGGGGAAAAAAGTGTGGGAACTCCCACCCAAGATCCACTCCCCCACCAACAAAAAAATTTATACGCTCATATGCATAATTACTAAACCGCATGTTTTTTTTTTTTCGATCCACTGTACCTTAGTAATCCTTTGTTACTGGCCCGCTTCCTGTATATGGATTCATCGGGTAGTGTGCGGGTATTCCGTCACTTCCTCGATGCCGCAATGTCTCCTGGGAGCTTTTGTCATTGTTCCCAGGAGACATTGCGGAGGTCTGCCGCGAGTTATCGCGGGATTTCGAAAGAAGCAAGTTCTTTCTAAATCCCGCGATTACTCGCGGCAGGCCTCTGACAGTGACTCGAGCTGGGCATCGCCGTTTAGTGAAGGATTGGCTCGGCTGCTCTCGGCTGCTCTAGTCCTGCAAAGGGAACTGCGTTCCTGCTGTGAAAAAAGTGCAGGAACTCCGTTCCCACGCGTTCCCGCAGGACTTGAGCCCTGGTCTGGAGGTATGAGCTTAAAGCTGCAGGGCTTGTCTGCAGAAGTCTGACATTGCACCTCTGATCACCGGTGAAATGCTTTCCAGGAACCTGCAGGGAAAAATAATAAATGCAATTTTTTTCTGCAAAAATGTACGGTATTCTTTTACGAAATAGGCGAACTTATCCTTAAGGCCTTGTACACACGAGGGCATCTGTCCGATGAAAACGGCCTGCGGACCGTTTTCATCGGACATGTCCGCTCGGAGATTTCTGTCTGATGGTTGTACACACCATCAAACAGAAATCCGCGCGGACAGGATACGTGGTGACGTGGCCGTGCCATCGGCGCGACGATGACGTGGCGACGTGCGCGGCCCTGGAAGGTCAATGCTTCCACGCATGCGTCAAATCACTTTGACGCATTCGAGGGCTTTCGGCCGAGCGGACATGTCCGGTGAGTCTGTACAGACGACCGAACGTGTCCGACGAACAGGCTTCCAGCGGACATGTTTCTTAGCATGCTAAGAAACATTTGTCCGCTGGAAACCTGTCCGATCCGCCGGACAATTGTCCGGTCGGTCGTACACACGACCGAACATGTCCGCCGGACCAGTTTCAGCGGACATGTTCGGTCGTGTGTACGGGGCCTAAAGGGCTCGCTCATCCCAGCTGTGTTGGGTTAATCAAGCAGTTCAAATGCAAGAAGAAGATAATTAAATTTGCCTTATGTCCTAGCACAGGGATCCTGAAACTACGGCCCTCCAGCTATTGTAGAACTACACATCCCATCAGGCATTGTAACACACTGACATTCACAGACATGACTAGGCATGATGGGAATTGTAGTTCCTGAACAACTGGAGGGCCGTAGTTTGAAGACCCATGTCCTAGGACAGTGATGGCGAACCTTGGCACCCCAGATGTTTTGGAACTACATTTCCCATGATGCTCATGCACTCTGCAGTGTAGTAGAGCATTGTGGGAAATGTAGTTCCAAAACATCTGGGGTGCCAAGGTTCGCCATCACTGTCCTAGGGCTTTAGTTCACACCAATGAGCTGTGTTGTTGTGCGCTTAGAAAAGAAGGACGTGTTGCATTCTTGCAGAGCATGTTCCAATGTGCTGTAATACATCGTAATCTGCTGCAATGCATAACAATTACATGCAACAGTGGAAAACCTAGCACTGCAAAGTGGTTCAAAGCTAACTGCAGGTATGGACATATTTGCATAGTTACATTGGAAAACTGTAAGTAATGCATATACCACACCTGTGGGATCCCTGTGGAAGCCAAGAATCTCCATAGTAGTGTCCACTACTCCAGTGATTGTCGCTGTTTTCTGCATCTTGTGTATAGTAACCACAGTGGGTTACTCACTTTTTTTCTTAATCAATGCAAGGTATTCTCTGATTGGAGGAGGTGAGGAGTCGGGACGGTGATGTCATGATCTCCCCATGGTCCAATCAGAATGCTTTGCCTTTATTGAAAAAACAAACAAATGCAAGGCCTTCTGTAATCGCACCCATGTTGAGCCGGTGAGCTGTAGTTTCTATGTACCACTCGCCAAGGAATTCCAAAGAGAGCCGCAATAACTGTAGCATCAGGAGACCACTAGACTGATTCTCTGCTTCCGCAGGGATCCCACGAGTATGAAATATACATACTTTTATTTTTCCAGGCTGGACCAATGTAAACTATAAAAATCCATACCTTTAATTAAGCTTTAACAATGCAGAGCATGTGCACAACAAATACCAGAGCAGAGCATGCGCACAACAAATACCAGAGCAGAGCATGCGCACAACAAATACCAGAGCAGAGCATGCGCACAACAAATACCAGAGCAGAGCATGCGCACAACAAATACCAGAGCAGAGCATGCACACAACAAATACCAGAGCAGAGCATGCACACAACAAATACCAGAGCAGAGCAGAGCATGCACACAACAAATACCAGAGCAGAGCATGCGCACAACAAATACCAGAGCAGAGCATGCACACAACAAATACAAGAGCAGAGCATGCGCACAACAAATAGCAGAGCAGAGCATGCACACAACAAATACCAGAGCAGAGCATGCGCACAACAAATACCAGAGCAGAGCATGCACACAGCAAATACCAGAGCGGAGCAGAGCATGCACACAACAAATACCAGAGCAGAGCAGAGCATGCACACAACAAATACCAGAGCAGAGCAGAGCATGCACACAACAAATACCAGAGCAGAGCATGCACACAACAAATACAAGAGCAGAGCACAGCATGCACACAACAAATACCAGAGCAGAGCATGGGCACACAACAAATACCAGAGCAGAGCATGGGCACAAAAAATACCAGAGCAGAGCACAACAAATACCAGAACAGAGAAGAGCATGCGCACAACAAATACACGAACAGAGCAGAGCATGCGCACAACAAATACTAGAACAGAGCATGCGCACAACAAATACCAGAGCAGAGCATGCGCACAACAAATACCAGAGCAGAGCACAAGAAAAACCAGAACAGAGAAGAGCATGCACACAACAAATACCAGAACAGAGCAGAGCATGCGCACAACAAATACTAGAACAGAGCATGTGCACAACAAATACCAGAGCAGAGCATGCGCATAACAAATACCAGAGCAGAGCATGCGCACAACAAATACCAGCGTTCACGAACCTGTTGGTGAGAATGAGCCTTTAATGGCATTCCAAAGCAGCTTTGTTGCAGCGCAGTACAAGGCAGAATAACCTTCAGATACACACACACGCAGTAATCATTTTCTACCACTAGATGTCAGTATAATACTTCCTGACCTTTCCCTAGTTCTGCCTTGCAATTGATTCCAGAACAGCAGATGTAGTGAGCAGATAGGGATCATGATCTGTCAGCATTTAGCAAGGCATTTATAGGAGAACTCCAGGCAAAACACCAAATTCTAGTTATTACCTTTGCCGGCTTTATCTTTCTGGATGCCACTTTTTCCCCCACAAATTTGCTTGCTTCATGTCTGCGAGAATGTTGTTGACATTCATGAATGGGTGAACCAGTTGTCAGGCGATGTTCCTTAGAAATGTCTAGTAGCCAATCAGTGTACTTCCCAGTCATTGTTATAGCCAAGGAGAACACAACAGTTGGTATAAAGTAGTTGCTTGTGTATCTAGCCCAACCCTTCATACTCCTAGATATAATCTATAGGGCCACAAGAAAGCCCTTTCTGTCCTGTAAGAAATGGGTATAAAAAAAAAAAATGTCACCCCCCTTCCCCACCCCCAAAATACAACAACAAAATATAGAGGGCCAGATTCTCAAAAGAGTTACGACGGTGTATGTCAGGAAACACCGTCGTATCTCTGTTTTTGGCCCCGGGTATCTATGCGAGTGATTCCTAGAATCATTTTCGCATAGATACGGCGTAGATCCGACAGGTGTAAGTCACTTACACCGTCGGATCTTAGATGTAATTCGCCGCTGGCCGCTAGGTGGCGTTTACGTTCAGTTCTCATTTGACTATGCAAATGAGCCTGATACGCCGATTCCCGAACAAATTTGCGTTGCGTAGTCGTCGTTTACATCGTTTACGTAAGCGTAAGGTTACCCCTGCTATATGAGGAGTAACCTTACGCCAGTCCGCCGTATGCCATGTTAAGTATGGCGTCGGGTCAGCGTCGTCTTTTTGCGTCGGTTACGTCGTTTTACTAAGTCGTCTGCGAATACGACTTTACGTCAATGACGCTCATGTCGGCGTCATTGACGTTTTCCATCGTGAGCTGGAGCATGCGCACTGGGCTATTTTTCCGCCCTAGGCATGCGCAGTTCGATCGGCGCGGGGGCGCGCTTAATTTGAATACAAGCCGCCCCCTTTGAATTACGCGGCCATACGCTGGGCCATTTACACTACGCCGCCGCAAATTACGGAGCAAGTGTTCGGGGAATACGGCACTTGCTCCAGTAAGTTGCGGTGGCGTAGTGTAAATGGCTTAGCTACGCCAACGCAGGATGTACAGGAATCTGGCCCAGAGTAGTAAATGGAATAGTGCTGCTCCAGGTCAGCCCGCCGCCACAATCCCATGCATACTTCCCGCTTGGGTGCAAGCTCAGCTCATCACACTGGATATAATGTAAGCACCAAAACCTGGAAAGCTGCACTACAAATAGAATCCATCGTTATTGTAGAATTAAAAGCAACACTGTACAGCAAAAAGACACTGCGGGGAATGAGAAAAAGAGTCAACGTGTTTCGCGCTATATCAGCGCTTAATCAGGACTCCAATTGGATACAGCGTGAAATGCGTTGACTTGTTTCATTCCACACAGTGGGCTAGATTCACAGAGAGATACGACGGTGTATCTCCTGATACGCCGTCGTATCTCTGACTTAGGCCCGTCGTATCTATGCGACTGATTCATAGAATCAGTTACGCATAGATAGGCCTAAGATCCGACAGGTGTAACTGTGTTACACCGTCGGATCTTAACTGCAATTAAAAAATGGCCGCGGGGGGCGTTCTCGCTGATTTACACTGAGAAATAAGTAAATCAGCGAGATACAGCAATTCACGAACATACGCGGACCCGACGCAGTGTTGTTACGACGTTTCCGTAGCGGTTTTCCCGGCGTATACTTACCCCTGCTTCTATGAGGCGCAGCCAATGTTAAGTATAGCCGTCGTTCCTGCGTCGATTTTTGTTTTTTTTTACGTCGTTTGCGTACGCCGATTCAGAAACCCGCGCGCCGCAAGTTACGCTCACGCCGAAACCACTGACGTCCTAGCGACGTCAGTGGGAGCAATGCACGCCGGGAAATTTCGCGGACGGCGCATGCTCATTTAAATCGGCGCAGGAACGCGCCTGATTTAAATGGTACACTCCCCCTAGCCGCGGAATTTGAATTCCGCCGGGGGATTTACGATCCGCCGCCGCAAGTTTGGAGGTAAGTGTTTAGTGAATTACCCACTTGCCTCTCAAACTTGCGGGAGCGGATCTTAAATCACATTGATCACGCGGATCTAAAGATCCGCTGATCTATGTGAATCTAGCCCAGTGTCTTTATGCCGTACTATGTTGTTTTTTTATGCTACAATATTTAGGGTGCGGCTGTCTGGATTTTGGTGCTTACACGGAAAAAAAAGAGGTCATACAAACTGTCCCTTGTAGTGGTTATTATCTGCAAAATCTGAATTGCTTTGCTGAAAATTACAGAGGGACAAATAATGAACGGAACTCTGAAGATCCAAAACTGGAACCTCACGGAACCCCTGCAGAATCCGAATTCTTCAGAGTATGCAGAGTTTGTGAAGACATTCACCTCGGAGGTAAGATCTTATGTTTGTCATGTTCAACCAATCACACCACAGCGTGCCCCCATTGGGAAATTTGATCCCGAGTCCTGCTGTGTACCAGATTCAGAGAAGATAGACACCATGGCCCGGATTCACAAAGCACTTACGCCGGCGTATAACTATGCGCCGTCGTATCTATGCGCCGTGCCCACAAACTGAGATACGCCTAAAAATAGGCTTCCTCCGACCGACGTAACTTGCCTACGCCGTTGTATCATGGGCGCATATTTATGCTGGGCGCATTTGCCGCTCCCATTGATTTTCTATGCACATATGCAAATGAGGGAGATATGCTGATTCACAAACGTAGTTGCGCCCAGCGCATAATATACGCGGTTTGCGTAAGTCGTACGTCCGGCATAAAGTTATGTCCCATAAAGCAGGTGTTAGGCCTAGTACACACGAGAGGATTTATCCGCGGATACGGTCCAGCGGACCGTTTCCGCGGATAAATCCTCTCGAGGATTTCAGCGGATTTGGATCCGATGGAGTGTACTCACCATAGGATCGAAATCCGCGCCGAAATCCCCGCGCAACGCTGTCATATAAGGAATTCCACGCATGCGTCGAATCATTACGACGCATGCGGGGGATCCCTTCGGACGGATTGATCCGGTGAGTCTGTACAGACCAGCGGATCAATCCGTTGGGATCGATTCAAGCGGATAGATTTGTAGACATGTCTACAAATTTTTATCTGCTGGAATCGTGAAATTCCCGCGGATAAATATCCGCAGGAATGTACACACCGTAGAATCTATCCGCTGAAACCGATCCGCTGAGATTTTTCAGCGGATGGATTCTATGGTGTGTACGGGGCCTAAGTCAGCAGCATCCATGCAAATGGCTGCACCAGGGAACACAGCCGTCGTATTTTACGTCGTTTACGTAGTACGTGAATATGGCTAGGCGTAGGTTACATTCACGTCGTAGGCAGTGAGTCGACGTATCTTAGGGAGTAGTTCCGACGTGATTCTGAGCATGCGCACTGGGATGCGTCCACGGGACGGAGCATGCGCCGTTCGTTTTAAGCACTTGTATGGCGCTCGGCCCATCATTTACATGGGGTCACGCCTCATTAGCATGGCTCACACCCACTTCCACCTACGACGGCTTACGCCGAGGAAACCCAGCGCAGTTTGGGCAGCGGAGGCTTTGTGAATTTGGTGCGTGCCTCTCTGCGCTGCGTCAGCGTAGCTAATTTTAGATGCGCTACGCCGGCATAAATTTGCGCCGATGTATGTGAAAAAGGTCGAAGACGCAGGAAGATGACCTCAAAGTAAAAATAATTATTTTACTAAAAGAGTACATAGTGATATTACATAGTCAGTAAGGTTAAAAAAACACACCAGTTGATCCAGTTCAACCTGGGGTTGTTGTTTTTTTATGCCAAAAGTACTATTGTATATCCCTGTATGTTGTGATCGTTAAGGTGCCCATCTAATAGTTTTTTTTAAAAACTATTGGTGCTCCCTACTGATACCACTGCTTGTGGAAGAGAATTCCACATCCTTACAGCTCTGACAGTAAAGAACCCTCCACCAGTGGTGGCTGGTGCTCCATCGCCTACATACCTTACTTTGTAAAGTAAATATTTATGGGGAACTGTATAGAAATGCCTTTGCAACATCCAGATACACCACGCCTATAGGCCTTCCTTCATCTAGATAGGGGCACGCGCCCCCGAGCAGGGCCGGCCCTACCATGGGACCCGATGGTACCATTGTACCAGGCAGCACTTTCAGGGGGGCAGCAAATTTCCTGCCTGCACACCATTCCATTCCGCCAGCTCCTCTCTCCACTCCACTGTGGGGCTAATTGCCGCCCGACCGCTCCTCCCGTTCCGCTCTCTGCTCCACTGTGGGGTTAGTTGCATGAATAGAGCCATAACAGGTCCTTTTTATACTCCTATATACATGTATAGAGCCAGGATAGGTCCACTTTAGTTATCATGATATAAAATAATGGATGTGGGGGCATTTTGGTGGGCGTAATTTTTATTTGGAGGGGCAGCATTTCATTCTTGGTACCAGGCAGCACAATGTCTTGAGCCGGCACTGCCCCCGAGGACCTACCGCGCATGCTCCGTTTCCGCACTCCCGCCGTGCTTTGCGCGCCGTGACGTCATTTTTTCGAACGGCGACGCGCGTAGCGTAATTCCGTATTCCCGGACGGCTTACGCAAACGACGTTGATTTTTAAATTTCGACGCGGGAACGACGGCCATACTTTAGACAGCAATACACTTGCTGACTAAAGTTAAGGCACCAAAAAAAAGTGTAACTTTGCGACGGGAAACTATACTAGCGGCGACGTAGCGAATGCGAAAAACCATCGTGGATCCGCCGTAACTCCTAATTTGCATACCCGACGCTGGTTTACGACGCAAACTCCCCCCAGCGGCGGCCGCGGTACTGCATCCTAAGATCCGACAGTGTAAAACAATTACACCTGTCGGATCTTATGGATATCTATGCGTAACTGGTTCTATGAATCAGCCGCATAGATAGAAACAGAGATACGATGGCGTATCAGGAGATACGCCGTTGTATCTCATTTGTGAATCTGGCCAATTATTCCTACCATTGACATAAAAAAAGGGGCATAATTCCTACCATTGACATCAACAAAGGGCATAATTCCTACCATTGACATCAACAAAGAGGTATAATTCCTACCATTGACATCAACAAAGAGGTATAATTCCTACCATTGACATCGATGAAGAGGTATAATTCCTACCATTGGCACTGGAAATGGGCACTATTCCTCCCCCTGATATGAGACACTATTTCTCCCACTGACACCGAAAATGGGGCACTAATCCTCACCCTGGTTTCAAAGATGGGGTACTGTTTACTCCCACTGATGCCAGGACAATTTCTACCCCCACTGGCCCCCCAATACCTGAAAGACAGTAAACTAGCCCTTTGTTTAGAAGGTTTGGAGAACTCCTGTATGGCACAAATATCACACTTTCATCTTTTTCTCTGTGTTCCTCTTTTTTTAGGTGAAGCGGTCCCTGTCCGGTCACATCCCCCCAGAGCAGATATCGGTACAAATCCTGTCCCTGAGTCCCGGGAGCATCGTTACCAATTTCCTAATCATCATCAATGGCACAGAGAATTATATCAATGTCACATCGTCCTCCTTGTCCGCCATCAACCAGAGCTCCGTGTTTAAGGTCGATCCGCAGTCTATTAGAATTACAGGTAACCATTACTGCAGGAAGAGCACAATATGATTTATATATGAGTGAATCACCTTAGGACTTGATTGGAAGCGTTTTTACATATACAGCATTATGTTTAGTATTATGTTTATCCATAAACTCAATCACTAAAATCTCCTATGTGTCAATGTCACTTCAAATGTTTGTTTCAATCTATTCAGATCTGCAGATTTCATAAAAATAATCCCTGGTGATCCTGCCATTTCCAGGCACTTCCTGTTATGCAGTGACAGCTGTCCAACAATTGCTGTCCTGTGCTGTCACCCAATCAAATCCCTCCTCCTCGTGGTGCAGATTACAGGCAGCTGCACGGAAACACATGGCACAGGCATGGTCCACGATTGTCATTTATGGGAAGCCGATCATGGTCCATGATTGTCATTGTAGGGAAGCCGATCATGCTCCACGACTGTCATTGTAGGGAAGCCGATCATGGTCCACGACTGTCATTGTAGGGAAGCCGATCATGGTCCACGATTGTCATTGTAGGGAAGCCGATCATGGTCCACAATTGTCATTGTAGGGAAGCCGATCATGGTCCACGACTGTCATTGTAGGAAAGCCGATCATGGTCCACGACTGTCATTGTAGGGAAGCCGATCATGGTCCACAATTGTCATTGTAGGGAAGCCGATCATGGTCCACGACTGTCATTGTAGGGAAGCCGATCATGGTCCACAACTGTCACTGTAGGGAAGCCGATCATGGTCCGCGACTGTCATTGTAGGAAAGCCGATCATGGTCGTTCATTTCTGAATCGGCGTAAATCCTAATTTGCATATTCCTCGCGTAAAACATACGGAAGCGCCACCTAGCGGCCAGCCAGATAATGCAGCCTAAGATCCGACGGTGTAAGACACTTACACCTGCCGGATCTTAGGGATATCTATGCGTAACTGATTCTCTGAATCAGTCGCATAGATACGACCGCCCGCACTCAGAGATACGCCGTCGTATCTCCTTTCTGAATCTAGCCCCTGGTCTTAAAGTGGTTAAGCCACGCAGAGCAAATTTTGGCTGATTCCTTATAAACCAGACAAATTCAAGCTGTGGGTGGCGCTGTTGGCACCCTCTGAAAGTTGAAGGAGCCAGGTGGAAAATTGTTGGCGGAGCAATGGCTGCATCCCATAAGATGTAATTCGGTTCAGGTATTTAAACAGCCGCGGGGGTCAGCTATCAGAATACAACAGCCGGCAGCGAGCGTTTCTCCATCCACGCTGTTTATAAGAGGGAAATCTTACAGTCTAGGACCAGCCTTATTTAGAACCTCCTCTAATTTGTTTTGGTTTCAGAGTTCAATGAATGCCAATCATCTCTGGATAATGACTGCGATGTCCATGCATACTGTAAAGATCTACAGACCTCATTCACCTGTGATTGTCATCCAACGTACATCGATCGAGATCCCAGCAGGCCTGGAAGGATATGTGAAAGTAAGGACTTAACCTAAACTTTTTATAAGGGCTGTTTCCTGTTTGGGTGATTTCTGTTGTCATTATAATTTAAAAAGGATCCAAAAAACTATTAGTTGGATTCAGAGAGAGTTAGGCCGGCCTAACTCCGAATCTGCGCCGTCCTAAGTTTAAGTGTATTCTAAAACTGAGATACACTTAAACCTATCTAAGATACGACGGCCTGCGCCGTCGTATCTTAGGGTGTAATATTTAGGCTGGCCGCTAGGTGGCGCTTCCATTGAGTTCGGCGTAGCATATGTAAATAACTAGATACGCTTATTCACGAACGTACGTGCGCCCGTCGCAGTAAAGATACGCCGTTTCCGTAAGAGATACGCCGCCTAAAGATGCCCCCTAGGTGGCGTAGCCAATGTTAAGTATGGGCGTCGTTCCCGTGTCAAAATTTGAAAATTTTACGTAGTTTGCGTAAGTCGGCCGTGAATAGGGCTGGAAGTAATTTACGTTCAGGTCGAAACCAATACGTCCTTGCGGCGTACTTTGCCGCAATGCACACTGGGATATGTACACGGACGGCGCATGCGCCGTTCGTAAAAAAACGTCAATCACGTCGGGTCACAGTTAATATGCATAAAACACGCCCCCCACATCCTCATTTGAATTAGTCGCGCTTACGCCGGCCTATTCACGATACGCCGCCGTAACTTAGGAGGCAAGTACTTTGTGAATACAGTACTTGCCTCTCTGACTTACGGCGGCGTAGTGTAAATACGCTACGCTGCGCCGCCGCAAAGATGTGCGCCCCTACCTGAATCCAGCTATATGTGAGAATAAATGGCTTCATGTGATTGCTATCCTTAACCCCTTGCTCACTGGGCACTTAAACCCCCCTCCTGTCCAGACCAATTTTCAGCTTTCAGCGCTGATGCATTTTGAATGACAATTGCGCGGTCATACAACACTGTACCCAAATCATTTTTTACCACAAATAGAGCTTTCTTTTGGTGGTATTTGATCATCTCTGCGGTTTTTATTTTTTGTTAAAAAATTTAATAAAAACTAGTTAAAAAAATAAAAAAATAATATATTTTTAATATTTTGTTATAAAATTTTGCAAACGGGTAATTTTTCTTCTTCATTGATGTACGCTGATGAGGCTGCTCTGATGGGCACCGATAGCCTGCACTGATGGGCACCGATAGGCTGCACTGATGGGCACCAATGGGCTGCTCTGATGGGCACCGATGGGCTGCATTGATGGTCATCCAATACCACCAAAAGAAAGCTCTATTTGTGGGAAAAAAATACGTAATTTTGTTTGGGGGCCACGACCGCGCAATTGTCAGTGCAAGTGACGCAGTGCCGAATCACAAAAAATGCTCTGGTCTTTGGCCAGCGACATGGTCTGGGGCTGAAGTGGTTAAGATGTATATCGAAGAGTCTTTTAAAGATCTCCATACTCCCTGCATCCAATTGTGGGAGAGCGTTCCACATCCTTATTGCCAGAACAATAAAGGACCCCCTACGCAGTTTAACCGCTTCCGGACCAGTTATACTGCGGCAGGCTGGCTCCCCTGCGCCTGCCATCGTAGCTGTACGTTGGCTCTTTAAGATGCGCCGCGCCTTAAGAATTGGCTGCTCAATGACCAGACCATTTTTTGCAATACGGCACTGACAATTGCGCGGTCGTGCAACGCTGTACCCAAACAAAATAGATGTCCTTTTTTTCCTATAAATAGCGCTTTATTTTGGTGGTATTTGATCACTTCTGCGGTTTTTATTTTTTGCGCTATAAACAAAAAGAGCAACAATTTTGAAAAAAAAACCCCACAATATTTTGTACTTTTTGCTATAATAAATAACCCCCATTTATTTATTTTTTAAAAAAGCATTTTTTTTCCTCAGTTTAGACCGATATGTATTCTTCTACATATTTTTGGTAATAAAAATCGCAAAAAGCGTATATTGATTGGTTTGCGGAATTTTGCTACAAAATAGGTGATAGAATTATGGCATTTTTATTATTATATATTTTTTTTACTGGTAATGGCGGCGATCTGCAATTTTTATCGGGACTGCGACATTATGGCGGACATATTGAACACTTTTGACAAATTTTAGGGACCATTGGCATTTATACAGCGATTAGTGCTATAAAAATGCACTATTTACTGTGTAAATGTCACTGGCAGGGAGGGGGATAACACTAGGGGGTGATCAAAGGGTTAAATGTGTTCCCTAGTGTGTGATCTTACTGTGGGGGGGAGGGGGACTCACTTTAGGAGATGACAGATCGTGGTTCCCAGCTTGTAGGAACTCACGATCTGTCTCTCCTCTCCTCACAGAACAGGGATGTGCGTTTACACACACACACGTCCCTGTTCTGCCTCTCGTGCCCACGATCGCTCATGGTTGGCGGTCATCGCGACCGCCGGTCACGAGCATCGGCACCCCTGCTGTGCAGCAGGCACGCGAACGCCCGATATCCCGCTTTGTTTACCTTCTTTGGACTCTCTTTAGTAGACATGTGCACAGAAAAAAAAATTGTTTTTTTTTTGTTCCGTTTCGTATCGTTCCGTAGGTTCGTTCCCGTTCGTTTTTCGTAAGACGCCCGTTTTCCTGTTCGTTCCCGTTCGTTTTTCGTACAACACGATTTTTTTGTATTCCGATCGTTTCGTATTTTGGTTACCGTTTTATTTTCGTACATGCGGGATGGTTCGTTATTCTGTTTAATTCATGTTCGTTACTTGTTAGACAATAATTTTCGTGAATTTTCGTCATTTTGTACTTTCGTAAATATATCGCGGGATTCGCGACACTTTCAACACGCGGCTCATCCATATTAACTATTGTTAAGCCCCATACACTTGGTCAGACTTTTTTAACAACAAACATAAAAACGATCGTTTTAACGAACGTTCGTTCGCTTTTAAACTCCATCAGAAAACCATTTTTGGGTTCCAGGTTCAAAAGTCTGGCCAACTGATCTCTCCCTTTAGAAGAAAATCCACAGAAAAGTTTATTTGGCTCTTCTGTACTACTGTACTCAGCACAAAAGAGAAGCTGCTTCACTAACTACACTCACTGCCCATAAAAAAAAAACAAAAATGACATCTTATAACAAAAGATTTGCATTCTGTATTTTGAAACCAAATTACGAACAGAAAAAAGGAATTCAGAATACAGAATACAAATCTTTTGTTATAGATGTCATATGAACATACAAACAGAAAAAGGATTCAAACAAAATGCAGAATGAAAATCTTTTGTTAGATGTCATATGAACATACGACTGAAAATCAAAATACGAACAGAACAAGGATTCAAACAAAATACAGAATGCAAGTCTTTGCATGCAAATGCAAATCCAGATGTCATATTCGTTCTTTTGCCCTTTTCGTTTTGTCGTATTTTCGTCGGATCGTTCGTTCGTATTTGCGGTTGTTCGTTATGTGACTCATTCGTAATCCCGTCGTTTTCGTATTTTGGTGCTTAAATTTTTTCGTATGTACACATTATTCTGCGGGGTACGAAAATGAACATTTTCGTACGAAAATAACATTCGTTCGAACGGGATTGCACATATCTACTCTTTAGTAACCTAGTAGATTGTATTTCAGTGATTGTATGTGAAAGTTCATTTTGGCCTAAAACTAATCGGTCATCTCCTTACAGGTACAGCAGTAGGAAGTGGTTTGTTGACAACATCCATGGCAAGCCCAGATTTCACTGACAAAACATCTTCTACAACTTCCATAGATACTTCTCCTCCAACCACCTCCTTAACTGCCACCACCACCCAACCTGCCACTGAGCTACCTCAACCAACGACTCCAACCGATCACATGACCTCCCCCGTTCCTGCCTCCGAAATTCCCAAGATCGGGCAGCTTGGATCAAGCACACCTCCAACAGTAACTACAGAGCCAGCTCTGACTGAAACAAGGAACACCGTGTCTCCGGATCCGATAGTCCCAACAAAAGATCCAATGGTGACAACCATACACGCCAGTACCGGGACCCTCACAGAGTCTACCCATTCTAGCACTATCAGTCATCAGAATTCGATGAAGGTGAACGCCACAAAGTATCCGGATCACACCGCAGTTAATTCAACCAACAGTGACAAGGGATATGCCACACTGGCATCAACCGCGCACCCAAAGACTGATCCATCGATGAGTTCCCCCACCGCCAACAAGGAATTCATCCCCATGTCCTCCACAACTGCCAAACTCACCACAGCCCAGGACCTTGTGTGCCCCGCCTCTCTCATGTCTAATAATCCACATACTGGTAAGTGATCTGAGAAGATTCCCACCATGCGCTGCCTTGTCTTTGCCTTCACACATTTAGCCCTGGTTCACACTGGTGCATTTTGACATGTCATATCGGCGGGACGCTGCATCTGCACCAATTTCAAAAAGTCGTTTCTGTACTACTTTTTGCGATTTCGGGCCGCGATTGACATTGACATCAGTGCAGAAACCTCCACAGATGTCTCTGTAATCGCGTCCGAAATCGGGACTGACAAGCGGGAGTGAAATCGTGCGAGTTCAGCTGAACTCGCACGGCTTCATTCCCACAGCCCAGTGTGAACCTGGGCTAACAAATATTTATACTGCATTCTGATAGGTAGATTCAGGTAGATTGGAATATCTTTAGGGCGGCCTAGCCTAGCCTGTTTAGGCTACACCGCCGTAAATTAGTTAGGCTAGTAGTGATTTTCAATCTACTTACCTGCTAATCTACGGCGGCGTAGCCTCAAACGACCGGGCGTAAGGGCGCCTAATTCAAATTGGTTGGAGGGGGGCGTGTTGTATGGAAATGAGGCTTGACCTCACGTTTTTTTGAAGTTTTTTGATACTGCGCATGCGCCGGGCGCCTACATTTCCCAGTGCACATTGCGGCTAAGGACGCCGTACGGGCCTATTGATTTTGACGTGTACGTAAACGACGTAACTCCCGATTCGCGGACGACTTGCGCAAACGACGTAAAAAATTCGAACCTCGCGGCGGGAACGGCGGCCATACTTTAACATTGTTATTCCACTTCATAGGTGGAATTACTTTAGGCCGCCTAAGGCCTTACGGAAACGACGTAATTCGACTGCGGCGGCCGCGCGTACGTTCGTGAATCGGCGTACAAGCTCATTTACATAATCTACGCCGGCCGCAATGGAAGCGCCACCTAGCGGTCAGCCAAAACATTGCAATCTAAGATAGAACGGCGCAAGCCATCCTATCTTAGATATGTTTAAGTGTATCTCTGTTAGAGAATACACTTAAAGCGGTTGTAAACCGCATAAACTTTTTTTTTTTTCCCCCCAAACCTGCAATGCAAAAGGCATAATAGGCTAGTATGCACCGCATACTAGCCTATTATGAAATACTTACCTCGGAACGAGGTGTGCACCACTTACCTGGTCCACGCCGAGCAGGATGTCATCTTGCTCCGGCGTGTCTTCCGGGTATCGCCGCTCCAGCGCTGTGATTGGCTGGAGCGGCGATGACGTCACTCCCGCGCGTGCGCGCGGGAGATTTAAAATCGGCAGGGTCCGGCGGATGCCGGTCCTTCAGCCGTGGATTCCCCCCTGCGCATGCGCCGCCCGCATTGCGGGTGGAATATCTCCTAAACCGTGCAGGTTTAGGAGATATTCTCCTTACCTACAGGTAAGCCTTATTATAGGCTTACCTGTAGGTAAAAGTCCAAATAGTGGGTTTACAACCACTTTAAACATAGGTCGGTGCAGATTCAGAGTTAGGTCGGCTTATCTGTAGATAAGCCGGCCTAACTCTTTCTGAATCTACCTATGAATATTTAAATTACCGTATTTATCGGCGTATAACACGCACAGGCGTATAACACGCACCCTAACTTTAAGGCTGCGTAAACATGGTCGGTCCAAACCGATGAAAACGGCCTGAAGTCCAGTTTCATCAGTCCAAACTGACCGTATGTACGGCCCATCGGTCCAAAATTAGAGAACTTGCTTTAAAATTGAACTGATGGACGGCTGACCATCGGTCCAAACCGATGGTTAGTACACAAAAGCATCGGTTCAAAACCCGCGCATGCTCAGAATCAAGTCGACGCATGCTTGAAAGCATTGAACTTAGTTTTTTTCAGCACGTCGTGTGTTTTACGTCACCGCGTTCTGACACGATCGGTTTTTGAACTGATGGTGTGTAGACACATCAGACCATCGGTCTGCTTCAGCGGTGAACCAATGAAAACGGTCCGTCAGACCATTCTCATCGGATGGACCGGTCGTGTGTACGCAGCCTAAGAGGGAAGTTTCAGGAAAAAAACTTTCCACGGCCCCCTGTGTATAACACGCAGGCACAGTTTACCCTCTATTTGCAGGGAAAAAAGTGAGTGTTAGGCCCCGTACAGACGAGCGGACAGTCTGCTGAAAACGGTCCGCCGGACCGTTTTCAGCGCACATTTCCGCTCGGAGATTTCTGTTTGATGGTTGTACACACCATCAAACAGAAATCCGCCCGGACAGGATACACGGTGACGTGCGGCGACGAAGACGCGGCGACGTGCGCGGCCCTGGAAGGTCAATGCTTCCACGCATGCGTCGAATCACTTCAACGCATGTGAGGGCTTTCGGCCGATCGGACATGTTCCGGTGAGTCTGTACAGACAATCGAACATGTCCGACGGACAGGCTTCCAGCGGACATGTTTCTTAGCATGCTAAGAAACATTTGTCTGCTGGAAACCTGTCCGATCCGCCGGACAATTGTCCGGTCGGCCGTACACACGACCGAACATGTCTGCTGAAACTGGTCCGCGGACCAGTTTCAGCGGACATGTTCGGTCGTGTGTACAGGGTCTTATACGCCAATGAATACAGTATTTAAAGCAGGTGCTAACCATAACTGGATCACTTGTAGCTTGCTTAACCACTTCAGCCCAGGAAGGATTTTCCCCCTTAATGACCAGCCCATTTTTTGAGATACGGCACTGCGTCGCTTTAACTGACAATTACGCGGTCGTGCCACATTGTACTCAAACAAAATTGACGTCCTTTGTTTCTCACAAATATAGCTTTCTTTTGGTGGTATTTGCTCATCTCTGCGGTTTTTATGTTTTGCGCTATAAACAAAAAAACTGTTTGCTATAATAAATATAAAAAAGAAAATGTAAAGAAAACAAATTTTTTCATCAGCTTAAAGCGGAGGTTCACCCTAATAACATTTCTATCAGACCAACTTCCTTATACTTGTAACAAGCACAGTTTTTTTTTAGGCTGTACCGTATAGAGCCGACTCATAGCTCTGCGTGATCGGCTTTTTTCGGAAACGCCGTGACTCGTGCGCGCCTACGCAATACGGGAGGCGGGGCCTTATTCGCCGGGGGGAACGGACGTCAATCATCAGGGCGACCTCCCAGATGACAATCCTCCTCAGCAGAGAAACACCTACTCTCGCGGGGAGAAGTCCCGGAAGCCCGATTGATATATATGTATGACTGTGTGTCCTAAGCGTGTCACGATCCTACGGGGTAAAATGACCGCAACAGCCAAGCAGACTCTGGCTGGAAAAAGCGCCCAGAGGCGATTCACTTCGCATGAGCTGCGCTATACAAGTCATTCATTCATTCATAAGAGAGATTACAAGGTACGTACAGCCTAAAAAAATTAAAATAATTGCGGCCTGTGCTTGTTACAAGTATAAGGAAGTTGGTCTGATAGAAATGTTATTAGGGTGAACCTCCAATTTAAGCCAATATGTATTCTTCTACATATTTTTGGTAAAACAAAAAATCGCAATAACCATATGTTGATTGGTTTGCGCAAAAGTTATAGCATCTACAAAATAGGGAATAGATTTATGGCATTTTTATTATTTGCTTTTACTATTAATGGTGGCGATCTGCGATTTTTAGTGGGACTACGACATTGCGGCAGACACATTGGACACTTTTGACATTTTTTTGGGAACATTGACATTTATACAGCGACCAGTGCTATAAAAGTGCAGGCGGTGAGGAGGCGATATGTTGTCTCCTCATCATCTGATATAAACCCATGACAGCCGCGCAATGCACGCGATTGTGACATGGTAGCAGGGCAATTTGAGGTTTAATTTAGGTGTGATGAGACAACACTGTGCCCGGTAAACTTTGACTTCTCCCATGTTGTTCAGGTAGATCTCCACCTCTTTAAGGTTGTCTACCACTGCTCTATCTGAAACAACAACTATATATTATGTTTTTTCTCATTTTGAATTTTTTTCCCATGATTGCCTAGTTAGACCTAACAATATCCCCTCTGTATTTCTATTGAACTGTATCCAGCCATGTGCTTGTTCCTACCAGTATTAATGAAAGGTGTCTCTTCTGCACAGAATCCACCAGTACGCCCCTTGCGACCTTTCAGGGTACAACCACACCTCATGCCCCCAGCTTGACTCTAAAAGATGCTAGTAAAGTGATTTGTGAGACGGGGAGGATCGGTATCTCCATTGAGAAGGCCTTTCTTAACATGATGTCTATCTCCAGCCATTCTCTGTTTCTTGGAAGCCCTGAGTGCTCGGTGAACTGCAGTACGGGTACCCACGTCCTCATACAAGCTGGCTGGAACAACTGCAACACGGATGTGTTCAATGTAAGTGCCCTTCAGACCTGCAGCTTTAAAGGATATCTGTAGCCATTTTTTTTTCTCTTCATGTCTGGCATGGTGATCAAATGACTTGAGGACCCAAGCTGACAGCAACAACTGGGACTGAGAGCCACCAGCTGCACCAAGTGTTGACTGTCGACCCTCATGCCGCGTACACACGATCAATTTCCGGCTTGTAAAAAACTACGTTTTAAAAAAATGTAATTTAAAATGATCGTGTGTGGGCTTCACATCATTTTTTGGCTTCTGAAAAACGACCAAAAAAAAATTCGAACATGCTGCATTTTTTAACGACGTTTTAAACGTTGTCGTTTTTCGGGTTGTAAAAAATGATCGTGTGTGGGCTAAAACTACGTGAAAAACCCACGCATGCTCAGAAGCAAGTTATGAGACGGGAGCACTCGTTCTGGTAAAACTACCATTCGTAATGGAGTAAGCACATTCATCACGCTGTAACAGACAGAAAAGCGCGAATCGTCTTTTACTAACACGAAATCAGCTAAAGCAGCCCCAAGGGTGGCGCCATCCGCATGGAACTTCCCCTTTATAATGCCGTTGTACGTGTTGTACGTCACCGCGCTTTGCTAGAGCATTTTTTTTTTACGATGGTGTGTGGGCAACGTCGTTTTAATGATGAAGTTGGGAAAAAAATAAAAATTTCTAAAGGCTGAAAAACGTATTTTTTTACAAGCCAAAAAATGATCGTGTGTACGCGGCCTCAGGCTTGGTTCACATATGAGCCGAATTCCGTCGCACAGCGGGGGTCCGGTGCATGCTGGTTCACTGTTTCAGATTCGATTTCAGCCCGAATTTTGGGCTGAATTCAGACCCGAAACGAACCAAAAAAGGCACGCGTTTTTTTCTGCAATTTGCAACAGACCTGCTGCGGAGATAAGTAAACCAGCTCCATAGAGAGCCAGTCACATTCTCCTGCTATGCGAATTGGATGCGAGGAAATCCGCATCTAATTCACATACCCTGCATCCAATTCGCATAGGTGTGAACCCAGCCTTAAAGGGTTTGTAAAGGTAAAAGTTTTTTTACCTTAATGCATCCTATGCATTTAGGTAAAAAAACATCTGACAGCACCGCCCCCCCCCCCCCCCCCCCCCGAGCCCCCGTTTTACTTACCTCACCGTTCGAAAGTCCCGGGCGCGTGCTTGTCATCCTGCTCGGTTCCCAGCCTGGCCGTTGATTGGCTAGGCTGGGCGGATTGATAGCAGCGCAGCCATTGGCTGGCGCTGCTGTCAATCACAGCGGATGACGCCGGGGGGCGGGGCCGAGTGATACAGTCGGCGGCTATGGCCACTGCTGTATCACGGGAGCGCGCTCGCAAAAGCTTTCCACCATGCGAGGGAGCTCGCATGAACGTGGAAAGCTTTTGCGAGGAGGAGCCGAGACAGCCGCCGAGGGACCCCAGAAGACACGGATCCGGGTCACTCTGTGCAAAACGATCTGCACAGTGGAGGTAAGTATAACATGTATGTTATTTAAAAAAAAAAAAAATTGTACCTTTAGTGTTCCTTTAAAGGGAAGAATGTTTAAAAAGTACCTGCATCCAGGATCATTGTACTGGGGATAGTTTATATACTGTATATATGGTGGGTAGGAAGGGACAATGTACATTTCCCAGTAGAGAAGGTGAAAAAAATTAAAATAAAAAGGTATCTGTGAATATACATTTTGGCTAACATTAGTCACCTGACCATTTACCTTTACATTTACCTGTTTTACCATTGCTGGACATCCATTGCTGGCAGGGCCGATCCACCCAATAGGCTCACTATGCAAGCCGCTTAGGGCCCCGCAAAGCTGCGGAGGGCAACCCCAAATTACTAGAGGCCCCGCCTGGTGAGAAGTCAGTTTGGGCCCCTCACCCTGCTTCTCAACTCGCTGGCTGCATGGGAGAAGAGGTAAGAAGTCGTAACCCCCCCTCTTCTCACTTTAATGAAGGATGTAATGTCCGACAGCAGAACACCCCCTCCCCCCGCTTCTCAACTTTAATCTTTAATGTGGCTGTTGGCAGCTTCTCAACTATATTGTGGTGACAGATCATTTTGCTTAGGGCCCCAGGGAGGTCTGGATCGGCACTGATTGCTGGACATCCAATTCCAAAACCATTAATATGAAGTTGGTCTCGAATCTTCTGAGAAGGCGTTCTACAAGATTTTGGAATATGTCAATAGGAATTTCAGTCCATTCATGATTATGAGCCAAGTCTTCACATTCAACATCAGTATCTGACCTCACAAATGGTCTTTTGGCTCCAAAAATGTTGTGGAAAGCTTTCCTAGAAGAGTGGAGGTTGTCATTGCCACAAATGGGGGCCAACTCAATATAAATGCCCATGGTTTTGGTATGGGATGTCCAACAAGCTCATACAGGTGTGATGATCCGGTCCAACAAGCTCATAGAGGTGTGATGGTTAGGTCCAACAAGCTCATACAGGTGTGATGGTCAGGTCCAACAAGCTCATGCAGGTGTGATGGTTAGGTCCAACAAGCTCATACAGGTGGGATGGTTAGGTCCAACAAGCTCATAGAGGTGTGATGGTCAGACCCAACAAGCTCATACAGGTGGGATGGTTAGGTCCAACAAGCTCATACAAGTGTGATGGTCCAGTCCAACAAGCTCATACAGGTGTGATGGTCAGGTGTCCACAAATGTTTAGCCACACAGTATACATTGTAACTGAGCAGGTTGTATATTCCGGTTACTTTATGCTTGTATTATGTTGTTTTTTCAGAATAAGACTCACACCGTTGTAAACTCAACCCTATACATTGACTTATCTGCAACAATGCCAAACATTACCCCAAGGGCGGTCAGCTTAATCCGATGCGTCTTCCAGAATAACATCCTATGGTCCAGTGGATACAATCCTGCTGGAGGGTAATGTATTTCCAGGATAGTTGTAGTAGTATCATAGTATCATTCTGCACACAGATAAGTACTATATAACGAGCAGCATGTATCGGGGGAAAAGATTAATTAAGAAATGCTGCTGCAGCATTACTTGCAAGGATTGGATAAGGACCAATACACTTAGGACCTGCCTATGGCATGAAAATGTTTGCATATAACTATCAGAATTTATTGTTGCGCACAGTTCTACTCTTCTGTCATGGCATGTCTGCTCAATCAGAAGTAGACTGTACAAAATAGGTATTGGACTTTATGGGTGTTGAAAGCATTGATCAGCATCATAATCATAGGTGTGCCCAGCCTATTGCACTAGGGTGTGCACCCCAAAGCTCAAACACAAATACGTGTGCATGTGTATACAGTATATACGGCTGGTGTCAGTAGAGCAGTGGACGATGTCAGCAGGGCAGAGTTTGGTGTCAATGGGGTAGAGGACAGTGTCAGTAGTTTTTTATTTTTACCACTTTATTTTACATTTTTTACAATTACATTTATTTATTTATTTTTCCATTTTTTCTATTATTATTTAATTTTTTTTAATTCATTTTTTTTCCATTTTTTCTAGGAGCCCCATTAGGGTGCTTTGGTGAAATATCATGAGTCTAAACAGTGAGGCATCACATTTTTTATTTTATTTTTATTTTTTTTACAATTTTATTTATTTTTTTATTATTATTTACAATTTTATTTTCTTAATTTGTTTTTTTTACCCCAAAAATTTAGAAGTCCCATTAGGGGGCTTTGGTGAAATATCACGGGTATAAACAGGGGGGCATCTGCAGCATACAAGGTCATTAGGGTGTGCCCAGGCACACCTTGCACACCCTGTGCGCACACCTATGATCATAATAATGTCACACTGGCCTTGATGAGGCTCACATCAGCAAAATGCACAACAAAGCCTAGGGTCAGGGACTTAAAAAGACTCTGTGTGACTCAAGATGGTTGCCAAGGTCACCTGGATTAAGCGCAACCAACCGGATTGCTGCTCCAGGGGACCAAGGGAACCATAGAGAAACTCAGTTTTTCTTGACTTTCTCCTCCATCTGCATTGACGTTATGAACGAGTGCCACCTGCAGTGGAGACTGTAGACTGCACCTGCCTACAAGTACGTGTTGTGGTTAGGAAGAGTGGAGAGTTCTGTTTAGGGAGAGATAATTTGCTATACTAAGTTTATAATTTTGGCATTGATACATGTTCCTGTTTGTTATGTCTTTTGTTTGATAATAGCTTGCTTATTAGCCAAAATTAAATTGGGCTTGCTGCAAAGTTCATGAACTTTGAGCAAGATTCGAAAAACTGTAAACTGAAGGCAAGAGATTCGCTCATACCTACCCGCCACTTATGTGATCTTTACTCGTTTGAAGAACTAAGATAGCTGAAGAACCTTCTACATCCATCATTTCCGGGTGTGTTGGATGCCTGCTCTAGTGCTGTGGTTTGGCCGTGGTCTGCTGTTTTTGTACAATCACAATTGTAAATGTAGGAATAGAAGTAGGGCTTAAGGGACCTTAAAGACCCAAAAGTCCAATAGCAAAAGCTAGAAAGAGGGGGGCAATAGGACTGTAGTGGTACAAGGTGAGCAGGTAGACTCAAAGGAGCAATTATATTAAAACTTATAAATTTATTAAAATAATAACAAAAAAAGATGGTAAGAAACATCAAAACATAAACAATAAACACAATAAACAATTAACGTGACCAGCCATGCAGATCACCGAGATTGGGTTGTCCCCAAGGGGAGGATCACGGTGGAGATGGGAGTCGCATAGGAGGGGTCTCAACTAGTTTTGCGACTGAGTCGATTCGTCAGGAGAGTTCTAAAATTAATATACAGTCGTTAGCAGTGAAATGGGTTGAATAGAATATGCAAGCACATATACAAATCAGCCAGATACTAAAGACAGTTATTAAATACAAATTACAAATATGAACAGATAGATACAATGTAGAGATTGGGGAACAAGCACTGTGTGGCTTACCTAAAAGCAAAAGTCCCATCAGCTCAGACGCTAAAGCCACCGTAGGGAGGGTCTCCCGCAGCGGCCGAGGGGGACAGATGTGGAGATGGACCTGTTCAACTAAATATATAGGCAAACTGTGAGAGAGGCTGAAGATATAAGAAAATAGGGGTATTTGAATCACAATTGTAAATATATCATAGACCAGATTTAATCTCTGTCAGGTCACCTGTGACCAGGTGACAAGTGCACCCCGTTGGGGTCAGGGATGCACCACAGGGTAGTGAACCCTATAGCTGACTGCTGCAATCAGAGAGGAAGCGTGAGCCCAAGATTCCCCAGGGCGCGGAGACTAAGACCCAGCTTTGTGTTCACCAGAGCCTCTGGTGGTGAGGATGGCCTTCGCTGCAGCTGGATCCAGGTCGCGACCCCTGGGTTCCCCTAGGTCACGCTCCGCAGGGAGAGAGGGGAAGCAGCAACCAGGACAAGCGATAGTGATGGGTAAGCCGAGGTCAGGGCAACAGGCAGACAAGGGTAACCAAGGGACAGGCAAAAGGTCAGGGTCACAGGCAAACAGGAGAAGTCAGGCACGAGACAAAAACGGTACACAGGAAGGTAAACGTAGCACACTGCAGACAGGAACTTAAGCTAACAACAAGGTTGAACAGCAAAGCAGACCTGCAGTGCAACAGTTAATATAGACTTCCTGGGATGGCCTGGGGTGGGGCCATACAAGAAGGAGAGATGATAAAAAGGCAGCCAGAAGAGGGTCAGGCCTCTAATGAGAAGAAGGTAAGCTGCCAGACATTATTGCATGTCCATGACAATCTCTAATTTAGCCTCCGACTGCTTACCAAAACACTGACTTGTTATGGTTCTTCAGGTTTTACACCATCATCGAGAAGCTAGAAGGAGGAGGATCGTTCTTTCCAGAATTCCAACTGTTCATTGGCGATCAACCAATCCCGGCAAACTTCACGATGTCCGCCACAGATGACATAACGGTTCGGATATGGATCAGGACAGAGGAGGACCAGTTCAAAGTTGTCATCAATGAATGCTGGGCAACACCAACAGAACATGCCTACGATCCTGTGTCTTTCCCCTTCATCAAAGACAGGTAGTGACTCAACCTCCCCCGCCGCTTCATTCTGTTTTTTTTTTTTAAAGTGTATTTTGTGCGTGTACTCGAGAGAGAGGAGCCGGACCGCAGGAGTTGGAAGTAGGCAGGCCTCCCCCAGAGGCAATCTGCCATCTTTCTCCATGCCCCGGGTGGCAATGGCGGGGGCGTGAGGGGGTCCTCCCACACAGCCCGCCCTACCTGCTCCGCTTTGAAGCCCAACGGGGCAGAGGGACTCCCTATAAGGGAGTGAGAGGATCTAGCCCGCTCAACCAGCCCCGTTAGTCCTTCGTCTCTCTTTTTTTTAGAGACCGCGTGGTCAAAGTGCGTGCATGTTAACCCAATTTTGAGTGCGTGTGTAAGTGTGGTGTTTTTTTGTGGGAGGGGGGTGGGCATACTAAGCGCAGGCTTACCTCGCATAGCACACCCACCGGGAGCCGAGCTGAGACCACCAAACTCAATTCACACTGTCAGGAATGCTGGTAGATCAGACTGTGTGACCGCACAGAGGAACCAAACAAGGTGAGTAGTGGAATAAAAGGTGTTTATTTACAAATGTGTGAACCACCAGTGCACAATAAAACGACAAACAGTATGTACAAATAAAGGGGAATACCGTATTCATAAACGAGCCAAGCCAAGGTCATACACATGGGAGGTCAGTAGATGGGTAAGGATGGGGACAGGAATCAGGACACAGGGAGGACAAGTCCAGGCAGGGATCAAGGATCAGGATCAGGTCCAGAAATCAGGGTCAAATACAAGCTCAGGTCCAGGAGGTATGACGATACCAGGGCGAGGAGTGATTACACACGCCGGGTATTTATAGAGGCGTGCTGATTGCATTCAGGTCACACCTGAACGCAGGAAGGGCTGTATGCTCCATACTGCCAAGAACGCCCCGCTGGTGGACGCCAGTACTGCAGCCCAAGGATAACATAGCAGTAACACCAGCAGGGGGAACCTTCCCTGACAGTACCCCCCCCCAAAGGAGCGGCCTCCGGACGCTCCAATTAGATGTTGCTGGGGAAAGTCCGTGGTGTCAAGCTGGGCAGCAGATAAAGTCACATCAGGTTGGGCCGGATGAAAGTCCATGACTTTTAACAGGGCAAAGTGCAGCTCAAGCTGGGCAGCGGGTACAGAAATCTTAAGTTGGGCAAAAAGTACATCAAGCTGGGATGCAGATAGGGGCAAATCAAGCTGGGCAGCAGACTCCAGGTCGTCGAGCTGGGCAGCAAGCTCCGGGTCGTCGAGCTGAGCAGCAGGCTCCGGGTTGTCGAGCTGGGCAGCAGGCTCCGGGTCGTCGAGCTGGGCAGCAGGCTCCGGGTCGTCGAGCTGGGCAGCAGGCTCCGGGTCGTCGAGCTGGGCAGCGGGCAGGGACACCTCAGACTGGGCAGCGGATGGCACTGAAACAGGCAAGGCAGATGGCGCTGAAACAGGCAGGGCAGATGGCACTGAAACAGCAACTTCAGGCTGGCAAACTGGCACAGCAACTTCAGGCTGGCAAACTGGCACAGCAACTTCAGGCTGGCAAACTGGCACAGCAACTTCAGGCTGGCAAACTGGCACAGCAACTTCCGGCTGGCAAACTGGCACAGCAACTTCAGGCTGGCATACAGGATCAGGCTGGCAAACTGGCCGCATAGCAGGTAGAGGTTTGGCAGAATCAGGTTCAGCTGGCATGCAAGCAGACTGGAGCAGGTTGGTTGGTGTGGAGACAGGTTGGGTTACTGGCAGGATCATCTTGGTTGGGAAAAACTTTCGTTTTTTCTTGGGCTTAGCCACAGAAGCTCTGTAGGTAAGGGGTGCAGCAGACTGGAAAGGAGGATTGGGATATGGCAGAGTAGAGGGAACAGTAGCTGGAGGAAGTTTTTGTGGGTTAGTAGGCGGCTGAGAAGAGACAGATAGGTTGTATGCAGGATAGGTACAGGGAGCAGAGACTGGATATTGGCATCTGGTGGGAAGCAGTGTATACTGAGCTGCGACTGGGGTTGCCATTGGTGATGGACAGATGGATCTTTGGGAAGGTGAGTGGTTAATGGCAGGGCTGGAAACAGGTGGTTTGGCAGAAATCAGGAGATCTGACCATGCCTGCAGCACAGGCTGAACAAAAGCAGGTTCACACACACCTTGCCTACTCAGAGACTGCACAGAACAAATGCACTCAGACAACTTTTGCTGGGGACAGGAGGAATAATGCTCATCAAAAAACGCCGGATCATCCTCTAATAACCACACCAGGGATTCAACTTGGTCATGACTGAAGGGGGGAGAGAAATCGTCACTGCCATCAGGAATAAATGACAGAGCTGGCTTTACACACAACCGAATTAATGCCTGAACATCATTGAAAGTTATGCAACCCTGATCCACCCAGGAATGAGCTGATCGGATAGTTTCCATCAGCTGGTCACTAGTCCACCCCTCCAGAACCTGGCGACAATACTCCTCATCCTCCTCTGCCAGCAGAGAATAGTAAATGATTTCATTGAAATCCATCTTTAGAGCCACACACTACACCAGTATGATTCCTCAAAGCAATCACGTCTGATCAAGGGATGGCCCTGGTATACTGTCAGGAATGCTGGTAGATCAGACTGTGTGACCGCACAGAGGAACCAAACAAGGTGAGTAGTGGAATAAAAGGTGTTTATTTACAAATGTGTGAACCACCAGTGCACAATAAAACGACAAACAGTATGTACAAATAAAGGGGAATACCGTATTCATAAACGAGCCAAGCCAAGGTCATACACATGGGAGGTCAGTAGATGGGTAAGGATGGGGACAGGAATCAGGACACAGGGAGGACAAGTCCAGGCAGGGATCAAGGATCAGGATCAGGTCCAGAAATCAGGGTCAAATACAAGCTCAGGTCCAGGAGGTATGACGATACCAGGGCGAGGAGTGATTACACACGCCGGGTATTTATAGAGGTGTGCTGATTGCATTCAGGTCACACCTGAACGCAGGAAGGGCTGTATGCTCCATACTGCCAAGAACGCCCCGCTGGTGGACGCCAGTACTGCAGCCCAAGGATAACATAGCAGTAACACCAGCAGGGGGAACCTTCCCTGACACACATGTAGCCGAGACCGGGATCCGAACCCCTAGCTGCAGAGGTGAATGGCTTGTCAGCGCAGTGCCAATCGCGTTGAGCCACCGCAGCTCAGCTTCATTCTGTTTAATGTTTAAGTGTTACTGAACCCAGGAGCCTGCAGTCACTATATCTGATCTTCCACAGTACATAGAACATGGAAATGCAATTATTTTAGTAAATATAAACTGCTAAATACCTTTACTTATCAACGTCCCACACTCGGCTTGAGTGCTCTCGTCATATACCACTTCCTCCCAGTCTGAATATAGATATCAGATATTCCAACCACTGACAACTACAAACAAGACAATACTTGTTTGTTTTCTGAATGTAGACTGTTTATTAGAACCAAAATACAAGTCTTACAGGTGTATATACAGTTGAAGAGGAGGTTCCCCTCTCCTGCTCATATTACTCTAACAATACACCTGTAACCAGAAACCTAATTAACATGAGCTAATTAACTAATCCCTTAAAGCAGCCAATGTGACTCCGTGCCCTCCTGGGCATTGTAATGATTAATCAGGATTTCACTACAGGTCAGACTTGTTGTCACTGGGCTTCACACAGTAGTATATACAGAGGGGTCAAGTCCTGGTGAAAAAAGTGTGGGAACTCCCACCTAAAATCCACTCCCCCACCAAAAAAAAAAGAAATGATACGCTCATATGCATATATATTTCACAGAAAATACTGGTGCTGGCCTGGCTGGTCTCGGTACTAACCTGACTGGTCTCGGTGCTGGCCTGGCTGGTCTCAGGTTGCTGGCTGGCTGGCCTCAGGGTACTCAGTGCTGGCCTGGCTGGTCTCAGGTTGCTGGCTGGCTGGTTAACCTATATATATATAAATATATATTATAGCAGGGTACAAAAAGGCCTTTTTTTTACAGCTCACTGCACACACAGTGTCAGTGTGTCAGTGTCAGGGCAGAGTGCGTGTGACTGTGTGAGGAGAGGAGACACGGGCTCACCCTAGCGTTGCTGTGTGACTCCGCCTCCGCGTGAGGTCACACGCAACTGGCCGCGTACTGAAGGACAGGTGGCAGGTGAGGTCGGAGCCTGGAGGAGGAGCTCTGAGTCTGCTCTGCTCAGTTCGCCTGTCACTGACAGTGACTTGAGTCGAGTCCTTCACTATGCGGTGATGCGGGGCATCGCCGCTTAGTGAAGGATCGGCTCGGGCGGCTCGGCTACTCGAGGCTGCTCTAGTCCTGCAAAGGGAACGACTTCCCGCTGTGAAAAAAGTGCAGGGACGCCGTTCCCACGCGTTCCCGCAGGACTCGAGCCCTGATTATACATTATCATAAGTATAAACACAGAACATCTTCACACAATAGCAGGAGCTCCAGCAGGAGTTGGCCTGTCTCCTACATTGTACAGAGGCCAATGTGATCAGCTCTTTCAACTAGCATGTTGAGTTCAGAATCAAACAAACCAAGAATAGTATTTACATATATTCTGGGAGATATTGTGGATACATTTTAAGTAATCCAAGTCCCATTTTAAGTAATCCAAGACATATTTTCTCAGTGACCCTGTGCCCCTAATGGACACTGGGTAACCTAGACATAAGAGGTGTATGGGGAGCTGAAACAAGGGTTTCCCAACCTTTCCAAGGGATTCTGGGCTCTACGGGCCTTCCTGTCACAAGCAGTCTTGTGACTTCTATTAGTGTCTGGTTATAGCCTGTAGTAGAAGTTTTCATTCTACTTTGACTGTCCTATGAGGCTTCAGGACCCCTGACACCCTGTCTGGACCATGCTGATTTGCCCTGTGCTGATCACATGCACCTGCCCAATACAAATAAAAACTCTCTAGCAATACACACCAAACTGAGCATGTGCAGAGTGCCTTTAAGGCTCTATACTATCAGAAGATGTATTGGGAACTGTGGAAGAAGGGGAGGATCAGAGAAGTCAGGATCAAACAGCTTTTTACACAATACGCAGGATTAACCCCTTAGGGGGGTTTACAGTGAGTATAACAAGCATGCTTTACTGTATTGACTGACGGATTTTACTCTTCTGGGTTTAGTAACACTTTAAAATCTAACTCCAGCTGAAACATTTCTGTTTTTTAATTCTGGATGGGATGAGTAAAGGGCTGGGACTTCTGTAAAGGTTTTATTGCTGTCACTGTCCACTCTGGCATTGATAATCATTTGTTTGCATTATACTTTAAAGCTGTGCCTTGGCGAACACTTTCACCACCATCCAAACGAATGGCGTCTCCAGCAATGCTACCTTCCAAACAAAGATCTTCTCCTTCGTCAACAATCCCATCGTATACCTGCACTGCCGGCTGTCTGTGTGTCGGGAGGTGACGCCTAATGCCTGCAAACCGGTATGTATACATAGAACGTGTTGAAGGAAGATGAAAGTTGAGAACTTTGCAGGTTGCAGAGCTATAGGTCGGACTCGGTTTCTTGGACCTCTGCAGAGAGACCACTGATTCCACACAGAGAGCAATCAATCGGTGCACTGCATCACTGGAAGAGTTGTTCCCATGACAACTGTAAATTGTTCGATATTTTTCATCACTTCCTGTCCCAGTAACAATGGTCACAGGGTCAATAGAGGGGATCTATCTATCTATCTATCTATCTATCTATCTTTCTATCCCTGTCTATCTGTCTATCTGTAACAGTCAGGGGTTAATGCCGTTTACGATATTCCATTCCACCAACCCACGACAGCTTATCGACACTCCACAATCCGGCGAACAGGACCCATAAGAATTCCCCAGAAACGAGACACACAGCTCTGTCTCTGGTTCAAAACGAATAGACTTTTAATGGGAAAATCAGGCTCTTATATACACCAAAAAGGATACTTGCAGTAATCAAATGGACAATGACACACTCCACCCACAACATCATACAATAGTTCCTAACAAGTCCCCCTCAATACACATTCCTTTAGTCAGACATTCTGACTCCAATTCTAATTAACTATAGCTGGCAAGTCAGACATCTCACAATCCTCATCTATCATCAATAGAAATTCACGCAATGAAAGGTTCTTGAGAAGCCAGACTAAGACTAGTTTACATGACAGTAGCAGACTGAATTACCCCCTTAACAGTCTGTGTTACCAAATGAATGGATCACTCTATTGACCTGTTGGGTTCAGGTCTATTGACTCCATTGACCTGTTGGGTTCAGAATCAACAACCTGTAATTAGTTCTTGCAGACATTCTTGAATATATTGTGGATTACAGACCCATGTTAAAACAATCCAAGATATGTCCATTATTTCCTGGCTCAATCTGTGCCCAAAAGTGACTCCCGTTACACTATCTATCCTATCTATCTATCTATCTGTCTGTCTGTCTGTCTGTCTGTCTGTCTGTCTGTCTGTCTGTCTATCTATCTATCTATCTATCTATCTCTCCATCATATCTGTCTATCTTATATATCTTATCTATCTATCTATCTACAATTGTGCTCAAAAGTTTGCACACCCTTGGAGAATTGGTAATATACAGTATATACAATACCATTCTTTTATTTCTTATGGGATTCATATTCTATAACTGTAGTTCATAACAGAATTGCACAATTGTAAAACAAAACATGGCAACAAGTAAACCATTGAAATGCCCCATGTCATGTAAAAGTCTGCATCCCCTTAGTTATTACAGTAATACTGTGTATTGCCCCCTTTAGCATCAATGACAGCATTTAGTCTTTTGTAATGGTTGTCTATGAGGCCCTAAATTCTTGCAGGTGGTATAGCTGCCCATTTGTCTTAGCATAATGCCTCCAGGTCATGCAAAGTCTTTGGTTGTTTTGCATGGACTGCACGTTTCAGATCTCCCCAGAGTGGCTCGATGATATTAGGTTCAGGAGACTGAGACGACCACTCCAGAACCTTCACCTTTTTCTGCTGTAACCACTGGAGGGTCAACTTGGCCTTGTGCTTAGGGTCAATGTCGTGCGCAGAAGAATGCAAATTGTCTGCTAGTATTTTCTGATACCATGTTGCATTGATCTTGCAATCAATTTTCACAAGATTCCCCTTGCCTTTAGAGATCACCCCCCCAAAAAAAACATCAGTGGGCCACCACCATGCTTCACAGTGGGGATGGTATTCTTGTCGCTATAGTCCTTGTTGATCCCTCTCCAAACATAGCTCTTATGGTTGTGACCATAAAGCTTTTTTTTTGGTCTCGCCACTCCAGATGTGTTTGCCAGAAGCTGTGAGGCTTGTCAAGTTGTTGTCAGGCATATTGTAACCATGCTTTTTTGTGGCATTGGCACAGTAAAGGCTTCTTTCTGGCAACTCGACCATGCAGCTTATTTTTGTCCAAGTATCGTCATATTGTACACCTGGAAAAAAACAAAACGGGGTAGATTCAGGTAGGAGATACGACGGCGTATCTACAGATACGCCGTCGTATCTCTAAGTGTGCGGCGTCGTATCTATGCGCCTGATTCATAGAATCAGTTACGCATAGATTTGACTAAGATCCGACCGGCGTAAGTCTCTTACGCCGTCGTATCTTAGTTGCAATTTTAGGCTGGCCGCTAGTTGGCGCTCCCGTATATTTATGCGTCGAATATGCTAATTAGCTAAATACGCCGATTCAGAAACGTACGTTTGCCCGGCGCATTTTTTTACGTCGTTTACGTTAGGCTTTTTCCGGCATATAGTTACCCCTGCTATATGAGGCGTATCCTATGTTAAGTATGGACGTCGTTCCCGCGTCGAATTTTGAAAATTTTACGTCGTTTGCGTAAGTCGTTCGCGAATAGTGCTGGACGTAATTCACGTCGAAAGCAATGACGATTTGCGGCGGAATTTCGAGCATGCGCACTGGGATTTTTTCACAAACGCCGCATGCGCCGTTTGTAAAATACGTCAAATACGCGGGGTCACAGTGAATTTGAATAAAACACGCCCACATCATCAACATTTGAATTACGCGGGCTTACGCCGGACCAGATACGTTACACCGCCGTAACATAGGGTACAAGTTCTTTCTGAATACGGAACTTGCGCCCTAAATTACGGCGACGTGACGTATCTGAGATACGTTACGCCGCGCGGAGAGATACACCAATGTATCTGAATCCGGCCCAACGTCTTTTTCTAGAGCAGCCTGTATTTCTCCTGAGGTTACCGGCGGGTTTTTCTTTGTACCCCGAACAATTCTTGCAATCTTTCTTGGTCTACCTGACTTTGGCTTGGAATCAAGAGATCCCGAAATGTTCCACTTCCTAATAAGTGAATGAATAGTACTGACTGGCATATTCAAGGCTTTGGAAATCTTTTTATATCCTTTTCCATCTTTATAAAGTTCCATTACCTTGTTACACAGTCCCTCCCACACTCCAAAGACATGTTGGTATGTTAAAGTGGAGGTTCACCCAAAAACTAAATTTTTAACATTAGATTGAGGCTCATTTTGTCTAGGGGAATCGGGTAGTTTTTTTTTAAATCGAAGCAGTACTTACCGTTTTAGAGATAGATCTTCTCCGCCGCTTCCGGGTATGGGCTGCGGGACTGGGCGTTCCTATTTGATTGACAGGCTTCCGACGGTCGCATACAGCGCGTCTCGATTTTCCAAAAGTAGCCGAACGTCGGTGCGCAGGCGCCGTATAGAGCCGCACCGACGTTCGACTTCTTTCGGCTACTTGTGACGCGATGTATGCGACCGTCGGAAGCCTGTCGGAAGCCTGTCAATCAAATAGGAACGCCCAGTCCCGAAGACCATACCCGGAAGCGGCGGAGAAGATCTATCTCTAAGTACAGTAAGTACAGCTTCGATTTTAAAAAAACACCCGATTCCCCTTGACAAAATGAGCCTCAATCTAATGTTAACATTTTTTTTCGGGTGAACTCCCGCTTTAATTAGATCCTGTCTAAATACCATAAATACGGTAAATAAAATAAATATGACGGTGATTATAGGATTCCAAGTAACATATAATGTAACCTCTTCTCTGCCCTTGTTTTTGCAGTCATGTAGTAGTTCCAGAGCGTCTGTGCGGAGCGGTGAAAATGTCTTCACGGGAGTCACACGGATGGGACCCCTGCATTTGAACAGCCGAAGTTAGTACTGAATTGTTTTATATTTAAAAAATATGTATTTGTATGCAGTGCATCCCACGTAGAAGCTACAGGTGAAATGGGATCCCCCACCCTGCACAGCCAATCTTTACAGTCACTTTATAGACAGAGAGACAGTCCACAACTTTTGTTTTTATGGTTTATTGACTGTTAATACATTTAGATGGGTATGGGAATTTATGGGATGCCCACTTGACTTCAAACAACTTCAGGGACAACTTCCTAGTATATACAGCCTCTATGTACATACCACTTCTTCCACCAGCACTTCACTTACTTGCAGGACTCAGCTGTGTCTCCCAGCAGTAATTTTCGTGGCAAAGGCCCATTACAGGCAGGGACCCTGGCCCCTATACTTGTAGAACAGATAGAGTGACACAGCTCACAAATTCCCAGGACTACCTCCCATGGTCACTGATCCCACCACCACCCAGCACTTCACTTACTTGCAGGACTCAGCTATGTCTCCCAGCAGTAAATTATGTGGCAAAGGCCCATTACAGGCAGGGACCCTGGCCCCTATACTTGTAGAACAGATAGGGTGACACAGCTCGCACTTTCCCAGCACTTCTTCCCATGGTCACTGATCCCACCACCAACCAGCACTTTACTTACTGGCAGGACTCAGATATGTCTCCCAGCAGTAATTTATGTGGCAAAGGCCCATTACAAGAAGGAACCCTTGCCCATATACTTGTAGAACATATAGGGTGACATAGCTCGCACTTTCCCAGCCCTTCCTCCCGTCGTCACTGATCCCAGCACCACCTCTTCAGGTCCTTCCAGCCCCCCTGGCTGCAGCAGCCCCCTTCACCAGCCCTCCTGGCTACCTCTCTACAGTGCTCCAGACTGACTCTCAGGAGATCTCCTGGATGTGCTGACCTGCTCCCGCTGTCCTCTCCTTGCTCCTGTGCCTCCAGGAAAGATGTCCAGGCCCAAGGTCACCACCCCCCCCCCCCAGACTAGGGGGCTCCCTCCGACAGCCTCCTCAGCACTCCATTTCCAATATTCCACCTGACATACATTGCCCCTGCTGGCATGACCCAGGAGTATTTAAAAAGGTTCCCGCCCCCTGCCAGCCCACTTTGCTGGGGATTGGCTGGGGCCCTCCTCAATACTCCAGACAGCTCCTCCTAAACTCCACCCTCTACTTCTGGAAGCTTCTCCAAGGGACTCGGCCAAATACAGATCAGAGTAAAGGGCTGATCCCCGCTGATCACATGATGTAAACAGAAGCTGGTAATCTGATTTTTTTTTGTAGCGCGAGGAGAAAAAAATAATCCGATTACCGGCTTGTGTAAACGGGACATCGGTCCCACACGGTGACAGTCACTGCTGCTAGCAGTGCCCACCAGTGCCACTTGCCAGTGCCACCTACCAGTGTCCATCAGTACTGCAAACCAGTGCCCACCAGTGCCACCTATCAGTGCTGTCAATCAGTGCCACCTATCAGTGCTGCCCCAGTGCCACCTACCAATGTCCATCAGTGGCCATCAGTGCTGCCTCAGTATCACCTACCAGTGCCACCTAACAGTGCCGCCTCATCAGTGCCACCTATCATTGCTGCCAGATTGGTGCAGCCTATCAGTGCCCATCAGTGCAGCCTCATCAGCGCACATCAATGAAGGAGAAAAGTTGCTAAATTGTATACCAAACTATGAAAACATTTTTTTTCAATATTGTCTGTCTTTTTTTGTTTGTTTAGCCAAAAATAAAAACCCCAGTGGTGAGTAAATACCACCACAATAAATCCATAGTTGTGTGCAAAAAAAATATAAAAATGTCATATGGGTACATTGTAGAATAACCGCACATTTTTAATTCAAATTGTGACAGCGCTGAAAGCTGAAATTGGCCTGGGCAAGAGGGGGATATATGTGCCCAGTAAGCAAGTGGTTAAATTGTTATTATTGGGGAGACTTTGGCCCAGATTCTCATAGAATGGCGTATCTTTGCGGCGGCGTAACGTATCCGATTTACGTTACGCCGCCACAACTTACACGGGCAAGTGCTGTATTCTCAAAGCACTTGCTCCGTAAGTTGTGGCGGCGTAGCGTAAATCGGCCGGCGTAAGCCTGCCTAATTCAAATGTGGAGGGGGGGGGCGTGTTTTATGTTAAACTACTGTGACCCAACGTGATTGACGTTTTTGCGGAACGGCGCATGCGCCGTTCGTGGAATTTCCCAGTGTGCATTGCTCCAAAGTACGCCGCAAGGACGTCATTGGTTTTCGACGTGAACGTAAATGACGTCCAGCCCCATTCACGGACGACTTACGTAAACGACGTAACTTTTTCAAATTTTGACGCGGGAACGACGGCCATACTTAACATTGGCTGCGCCTCATATAGCAGGGGCAACTATACGCCGGGAAAAGCCTAACGTAAACATTGTAACTTTACTGCGTCGGCCGCGCGTACGTTTGGGAATTCGCGTATCTAGCTCATTTGAATACTCGACGCGAAAATCGACGAAAGCCCCACCTAGCGGGCAAAAAAAAAAAAAAATGCAGTTAAGATCCGACGGTGTAAGAGACTTACGCCTGTCGGATCTAATGGATATCTATGCGTAACTGATTCTTAGGCCCCGTACTCACGACCAAACATGTCTGCTGAAACTGGTCCGCAGACCAGTTTCAGCAGACATGTTTGGCCGTGTGTTGGCCCGAGCGGACCATTTTGGGACGGATCGGACAGGTTTCCAGCGGACAACTGTTTCCCGGACTTGTTTTAAAACAGTCCGCTGGAAACCTGTCCGCCCGGACATGTACGGTCGTCTGTACAGACCTACCGTACATGTCCTGCCGCCCGCATCCCTCGCATGCGTCGAATGACTTCGACGCATGCGTGGAAGCATATTTAAGGCGGCCCGCCCACGTCGCCGCGTCATTGTCGCGGCGACACCGCGTCATCGACGCGGCGACACCGCGGACACGCCCCGCGTAATGTTTACGCGCGGGCTTCTGTTCGATGGTGTGTATAGCCATCGAACAGAAGTCCCCGGGCAGTCCCCGGCCAGACATGTCCGATGGAAACGGTCTGCAGACCGTTTTCATCGGACATGTCCTGCCGTGAGTACAAGGCCTAAGAATCAGACGCATAGATACGACGGGTCGGATTAGGACTTACGAAGGCGTACATGGCGCTTCACCGTCGTAAGTCCTTTAAGAATCTTACTGCTCAGGGACTGTGTGAGTTTGTGTAATCCAGCGCACTCCTTACAAAGGCACGGTTGTATGGTACAGGGGAAAATGTCAAGTTGTCACAGCACACCAATCTATGCCAATAAAAATTGGGACATTTATAATTATTTTTGAATCATTATATGTATTTGAATTTTCTTTCCAGACAACAATGGAGACACGCCAGCTAATGCCGCACTCGGCCCCGGTTACATCATCCTTATTGCCGTCGGCGTCCTTGCTGTGATCTCCATCATCACCGCCATCCTGGTCTGCTGGTATCAACGAAGAACTGGCAACTACAACTTCAAGATGAAGACCCGGGATGTCGGCTACCAAGTCTTTTCCAACTAGAGGCTGCGGGTCTTGTTATTTCACAATAACTATTGTAATAATTTGGAGACATTAAAGTGTTACTAAATCCACAACAGTAAAATCAGTCTGTATATGCAGTAAAGCATGCTTGTTGTACTCACTGTGGAACTTAAGGAGTTAATCCTCCCAATTGTGTAAAAAGGCTGTTTGATCCTGTCTTCTCTGTTCCTCCCCTTCTTCCACTGTCCCAAAACCATCTCCTGATAGAACAGAGCCTTGGGGGGCACTCTGCACATGCTCAGTTTGGTGTGTATTGCTACAGAGTTTTTTTTTATGTTTCTTGGGAGGGTGCATGTGATCAGCACAGGGCCAATCAGCACTGTCCAGACAGAGCAGCCTGATTGGACAGTCAGAGCAGAATAAAAACTCCTCCTGCAAGCTTTAACCAGACACTGATAGAAATCATAAAACAGTTATATACTGCTGTTGAGAAAAGGTATTTAGCAGGTTATATTTACTTAACTAATTGTATTTCCATGTTCTGTGTACTGTGGTAGACCAGATATAGTGAATGCAGGGTGCTGGGTTTAGTAACACTTTAAAAGCACTGTCAACAGATAAAAACTGATATATTTAAAAGGGTCATTTAAAAAAAAAAAAAACTATGGGCCAGATTTTCAGTCGAGATACGCCGTCGTATCTCTGCGTTGCGCCGTCATATCTATGCGCCTGATTCTTAGAATCAGTTATTCATAGATATCAGTTAGATCCGACAGGCGTAAGTCTCTTTCCCTACCGTACGCCCGGCCGACGCAGTAAAGTTACGCCGTTTACGTTAGGTTTTTCCCGGCGTATAGTTACCCCTGCTATATGGTGGCGTAAGTGCGGCGTAACAAAGTTAAGTATGGCTGTCGTTCCCGCGTCGAAATTTGAAAAAGTTAAGTCGTCCGTGAATGGGCGTCATTTACGTTCACGTCGAAACCAATGACGTCCTTGCGGCGTACTTTGGAGCAATGCACACTGGGAAATTCCACGGACGGCGCATGCGCCGTTCGGGAAAAACGTCAATAACGTCGGGTCACACAACATTTACATAAAACACTCCCCCCTGTTCCAAATTTGAATTAGGCGGGCTTACGCCGGACGATTTACGCTACGCCGCCGCAACTTACGGAGCAAGTGCTTTGAGAATACAGCACTTGCCCGTCTAAGTTGCGGAGGCGTAACGTAAATCAGATACGTTACGCCCGCACAAAGATACGCGATCGGACGTGAATCTGGCCCTATAACATTTGTTACGTTTGCATATACAATAGTCCAATCTGGGATTTTTTTTAAAAGGACATAATACAAAGAGCAGTAGTGTGCAGCTTGCAACCTCTAAATGGTCAGTCCATCAAAAAGCATATTTTACCTATCGGCCGAACCTGTTGGGCTAAATCAGCTTTAAGCCTCACACACACGATCGGATTACGTGTGATCACAGGCTGTTTTTAGAAAATCCAACCGTTTGTACGCTCCATCGCACAATTGTCGGATTTTCCACGGACAAATATTGGATAGCATGCTTTAAAATCGTGTCAACAATTGTGTGTTGTCGAATTATCCGATCATGGGTACACAAGATCCATCGGACAAAACAACAAAGTACAAACACGCATGCTCAGAAGCAATGCTCACCATAACACAACATTAGCATAAGCCGACCAAACCGTTGTATGCAAGACAAGTTAATGGCCAACGCCCTTCGGACAAAAGTCCTTAGCTTTGTCCGCTGAAAATCCGATCATTTGTATGAGGCTTTAGATCAGGGGTCCTCAAACTACGGCCCTCCAGTTGTTCAGGAACTACAATTCCCATCATGCCTAGTCATGTCTGTGAATGTTAGTTTCACAATGCCTCATGGGAGGTGTAGTTCCGCAACAGCTGAAGGGCCGTAGTTTGAAGATCCCTGCTTTAGATGCTCAAATAGCGAGATCCCACTGTCAGACTCTTTTTCCATCCACCTGGCTTAATCCTCCATAATATAAAATAAAGTCAGCAGTGATGGTGGGAACCTAATATAATGGGAGCACTACACCCAAAGAATCTCATCAATAGATTTTCCAAGAGATACTGTCCTGTATCCACTCAACACTGACATACCAGTTTTTGGTGGACTGGCCCTTCAACAGTTTTCCTCAAATGTTTTTGACAAAGAAGTGTTTAGATTGCGCTGCTATTATTTTTACAGGTATGTAGATAGGGCCTGTCCTCGAGGAGCTTATAATCCAAGGCCCCTATCTCACATACACCTACTAGGGCCAATTTAGACAGGAGCCAATTTATCTACCAGCATGGAGTGTGGGGGGGAAACCAGAGTGCCTGGAGGAAACCCATGCAAACACAGGGAAAACATGCACACCTCATGCATATAATGCTCTGTTTGGGCTTTGAAGAGGGCCCCAGTGCTGCAAGTCCGAGGTGATAGCCACTGAACTGCCTGTTAACAATCTGCAATGAGCTTACATGTTCTTCTTCTGGTTGCTTGGGTTTTCTCTGGTACTCAGGTTTCCTCCAACACATCAAAGATAAGTTAAAGGGGTTGTAAAGGTTCGTTTTTTTAATGTCTAACTAGCTTGCTATAAGCTAGTGCATTGCTATTTCACTTACCTGTTCCTTCGTTTTCCCCTCAAAATGTAATTAGTTAATTTTTAAAAAAGTCACTTCCTGTCCCTCTTCCTTCAGCTTTCCACCAGCATCTGAGCCGCTATGCTTGGTGGAAAGTGATCGTGCTCGCTCCCTCCCTTGAACTACAGCGCTGCGTGAAGACGCTGTGGACGTTTCACAGGCACGGAGGCTGGGGATAAGTGGGCGTGTCTAAATGCTTTAACTCCGCCTCCCGTGCATTGGTTTAAGCTTTACAAGCCCGCCTTAACTCCTCCCCCTTGCTGCCTTCAGTCAATGGGCGGTGTGTGGAAGAGAACGTTGCTCGTTCTCATTAGGCGAAAAAAGGAAACGCGCATGCGCGATGCCGCTAAGCCTAATGGGAAATGTAGTTCTGTGCTTGCCGTGACATCGCTTTAATGCCCCGGAAATAGGGGAGAGAAACGATAGAGGAAAGCAGGAGGATGAAAAACAAGCTATATTTTCACAGGTAAAAAAAAATATTTTAATGAAAGGTATTACATTTTTCGATATGAGTATCTAACATAGATAATTAACAGTTAAAACATTTCTACCTTTACAACCCCTTTAACTGGCTCTTTCAAAGAGGCGCTCTGAGAAGGTCTACCTACCATTTTTTTTAGGAGGACCTAATCGAAAGTTTCCAGTCTCTTCCCTCAAGGAGCTTACAATCTAAGGTCCCTATCTCACATGAATACATACACATAATAAGGCCAGTATGTGGCCCTAGTATGTGCATGTATCCATGTGAGATAGGGATCTTAGATTGTAAGCTCCTTGAGGGAAGAGGCTGGAAACTTTCGATTAGGTCGACCTAAAAAAACGTCAGGGGGACCTTATCAGACCGTCTATTTAAAAGAGACCTTAGAAAGCAGGAGACCCAGAGGGTCCGGCAGTAGCTAGAGAACAATACAATAGTTGGAGCTCAGATCTGATCTGGACTTATGTTTTTTTGCTTGTTTCTTGAATATTATAGACTGTCTTTAGCCTTTGGGTGGAGACCCAAAGTTTTGCTTTTGAAAAACATATATATAAATACTGTAAATCTAACCAAAGATTACAATAACTGCTATTCAAACCTCAGACAGGAGATCTATTAACAAAGAAGTATTTTGGAAGTGGTCACCATGTTACATATTCCTGTTAACACTCACGTCTTCAGCTTTTAACGTTGTCTAGATGGTACACATCACACTAACCAGTTCCCATTTAGGGAAAATAATTTATACTTTAAATCTTAGGGGATACATTTATATTCCCAAGTCTTTTTCTTGACTTTTGGGACTTGGTCTCTCTGATCTCAATCCATTGGGAGTCTCATGTGTCATACTTATTATTAGTTTAATGATTTTGTTTTAAAGTGGATGTAAACCCTCCATACACCCAGTGACGTGAACAGCCTCAGATGATACACAGAGATTAACCAAATCTCCCTACATAGGTTTTATATGTATATCTGCTGTCTTCACATTTATATACTGTTTAGAAAGTTGAGATCGTGTTAGGAGATTTTCTCTTCCTGGGCATGCAGCCAAGATAGCTAACATTGCTGATTGGAGGAAAGGCACACACCCCCTCTCATCATAGGCAGAGACTCTGAGAGCTGTTTTGTAATAAGAGCTGCTCTCTGCTACTCTATTTTAGCAACCTCCTTTGACAAAAGATTCAGGCCCGGATTCACAACGGAGTTACGACGGCGTATCTCCGGATACGCCGTCGTAACTCTGAGTGTGCGTGGTCGTATCTATGCGACTGATTCATAGAATCAGTTACGCATAGATTTCCCTAAGAATCGACCTGCGTAAGTGTCTTAGGCCATCCGTCGTATCTTAGGCTGCATATTTACGCTGGCCGCTAGGTGGCGCTTCCATATATTTACGTGAGGAATATGCAAATTAGGTAGATGCGCCGATTCAGAAATGTACGTCTGCCTGGGGCTTTTTTTAGCGTCGTTTACGTTAGGCTTTTTCCGGCGTAAAGTTACCCCTGCTATTATGAGGAGTAGCCAATGTTAAGTATGGACGTCGTTCCCGCGTCGAATATTGAAAATTTTACGTCGTTTGCGTAAGTCGTTCGCGAGTAGGGCTGTACGTAAGTTACATTCACGTCTAAAGCATTGCCGATTTGCGGCGTAATTTCGAGCATGCGCACTGGGATTCTTTCACGAACGGCGCTTGCGCCGTTTGTAAAAAACGTCAAAAACATGGGGTCACACTAAATTTTAATAAAACACACCCACATCATCCACATTTGAATTAGGCGGGCTCACGCCGGACCACACACGTTACGCCGCCGTAACTTAGGGCGCAAATTCTTTCTGAATACGGAACTTGCGCCCTAATTTACGGCGGCGTAACGTATCTGTGATACGTTACACCCGCCAATAGATAGGCAATTCTATCTGAATCCGGGCCCCAGTCTGCTTTTGTCTAAAAAGTCTAAAAATATGTCAGGAGTTCTCAGGCTGATAACAGAGGAACCGTTCAGAAGAGAGCTATAAAACTTAGCTCATTGAAAAGAGATAACAAACTACTGCAGATATTTGTGCCCAGCTCAAATTTCACGAATCGGGTTTACATCCACTTTAATTATGAAACCTGGCCAATGGTCCCAGGATTTAGCTGGCTCTAGCAATGCCTGAGGACAAGGGGAAGACTACACCTGGGAATGATGGACTTAAAGTAGAACTGGGGCCTATGAACATTTAAATATTTATAGAGTCCTTAAAAAAACGTATATAAGCTTAAAAAAATACTTTTATTAACCTTTGTAGCTACATGTACCGTGAAGCAAACTGGAGAGTGCAAAATCTGGTGCAGCTGTGCATGGTAGCCAATCAGCTTCTAACTTCAGCTTGTTCAGTTAAGCTTTGGCAATAACACCTGAAACCTGATTGGTTTCTATGCAGAGCTATACCGGATTTTGCACGCTCTGGTTTAAGTAAATAACCCCCACTGTTTTTGCTTATGGAGAGGGTAGGAGAGCCCTGCTGGTGTTAACCTGCCGCCATAGAGATCAACAGGATTGGTCGGCTAGCCTACAGGCATACAAATACTCCTCAGTCTGATAATGAATGACTGGTTTGGTTGAACATTCGCTAACATCTGTGTGCATTGAGATTGGGTGTGCAGCAGATTAGGGTGGAGGGTATGAAACTGGAGGTCATTGGACATTTCTCCTACAAGGAATCCCAGTAAGAAAATGATAGATATACTGGAAATGCAGTAAAATGGTCTGCGTAGCCCATAAAAGAGTACTTACTGTTATATTATTGAAGATTAGAAGGATTTATATGAAACTATTTTTACTATATAAGAATGTAACTATTTTACTATGTCTATAAAACTGAATTCTATTGTGTACTCCTTCCTGGGTACGTTCACCTAAAACCGGTATCTCAGAAGTCCAGCTGCTAGTTTCTCCATAGGAATACGGGAACCTGGGCAATCTGATACCACAATACAAGCTGAGTGATATACAGTTTATATCAGAAAGTGGAGGGGGTTGAAGATTTAGGTCTTCATAGTGGGGCCCTTGAGAGTAATAAGATCACAGGTGGCCTGGTCTAAATTGAGATACCAGTTTTGGGCAAACTCAACCCATAATAAGGGGAAACATCTCACTAACGTTGATGTAAAGAATAAAAATTAAAGTAATTTTAAGTCCAAATAAAGACCTTAGAAACATCTTTCTGTTTTGTCTTGATGATGAATAAAGTTTAAACATTACCATATTTGCCGGCGTATAAGACGACTGGGCGTATAAGACGACCCCCTATTTTTCCAGGAAAAATGTTGGTTTTGGGATATACTCGCCATATAAGACTACCCCCTTCCTACTAGTCATTCTGGAAGCTGAGGGGTAGCCAGAACAACCGCTGACAGAAACAGGCTTTTTTCAGAATCTCACTGTGCCATTACATTACATGCCTCACTGTGCCATTACATTACATTACATGCCTCACTGTGCCATTACATTACATTACATGCCTCCACTGTGCCATCACTTGCCTCCACTGTGCCATCATTTGCCTCCACTGTGCCATCATTGCCCCACTGTGCCATCACTTGCCCCCACTGTGCCATCACTTGCCCCCACTGTGCCATCACTTGCCCCCACTGTGCCATCACTTGCCATCAGTTGCCCCCACTGTGCCATCACTTGCCCCCACTGTGCCATCACTTGCCCCCACTGTGCCATCACTTGCCCCCACTGTGCCATTGTTATATCCTCTGAGTTGTGAGGGACACAAGACTCTGGTCTGGAACAATGGATGTTTATTCAGTACAGGCTGTAAACTGCAACATGCATCTCAGGACAATACATCTTATCTGCTTCCTTACATGTGCTCTCTCTAAGATGGCTACTATACCCCTTGACCCTTGTCATCACTGCTGGGTGGAGCCAGCCTTAAAGTGCCAGTACATGTGGAACCCTTCAGGTATAACAGCCATCACTTGCCTCCACTGTGCCGGCCAAGGCAATCGCCCTATATTATTTTTTTGCAGATTCTGGCTTCCAGGCTGCGGGCATCCACGATTCAAAAGCCACTCCTTCTCCTCAGGCTGTTCCGTGATAGGTGGAACACAAATTTTCCCAGCAAGGCCTCTGTTCAGTGTTCCGCCTATCACGGATGTCCTCTCGTCCGAGGTTGAGAAGGCATCCGTGATAGGCGGAACACTGAACAGAGGCCCTGCTGGGAAAATGTTTGTTCCGCCTATCACGGAACAGTCTGAGGAGGAGGTGCGGCTTTTAAATCATGGATGCCCGCAGCCTGACGAAGACTGTCATCGGCGTATAAGACGACCCCCGACTTTGGATGCATTTTTTTGCATCCAAAAGGGTGTCTTATACGCCGGAAAATACGGTACCTGTCCTGAGGCCCTATTCAGTTTTTATGTATTGCAGTAATGGATTGGTGTGCAGGGGGTTGTGGTGCCCTTATTTAAAAAAGAACTCCACAGGGGGTCCGGAGAATTGTTCAAAAATTCATGGATGATCCGGCCTTTTTTCATTTTCATGTCTCGACCATTCCAGGAAAAATCTACAAACGATCCATGTGTTGGCCAATGCCAAGTCTTATACCCCCTCTAATTGGAAGCATCCACAGCCACTAACCATTGGTCAATGGCTCAATAAAGTGGAAGAAATAAACAAGATGGAGGACTTTGTCCTTACATCTCAGCATAAAGTACTCTAAAGGCCCATACACACGATCAGACTTTTTGACAACAACGGTCCGACGGACGTGTTTGATCGGACAATCCAACCATCTGTATTCTCCATTGGACAATTGTTTTTGGTTTTTCATCGGACAAATGTTTGCTGTGAATGCTCTCAAACTTTCCAGCAACAAATGTCCGATGGAGGATCATCCCATTGTGTGTACACAAGTCTATCGGACTAAAGTCCAAAGTACAAACACTCATGCTCAGAACAAATGCTAAAGATCAGCCAACAATAGCAGAAGTTGCCCAAAAGGGTGGTGGTAAAGAGCTGAAAAAACATGTGATTTGGTGAAAGTTGGCTGAAAATGTTGTGCCGTGTGGATGCAGAACAAGTTTACTACCAACGCCCATTCGGACCAAAATCCACGGAAAAGTCTGATGGAAGTCCGATCGTGTTTATGAGGCTTTAAACCTGGACACTGTGAAATCTGCTTGTCTACTCCGAAGAGGGAAAAGCTCTTTTTGATTTATAACTTGATGATTGGAAATTGCTCCTGAGTTCCACCTTTAAGCTGCCTCCCCCCCATATATATATACAGAGCATCCGGAAAGTATTTACAGTGCTTAACTTTTTCCACATTTTTTGTTACAGCCTTTTTCCAAAACAAATTCATTATTTTCCTCCAAATTTCTACAAACAATACCCCATAATGACAACGTAAAAGAAGTTTGTTTAAAATCTTTGCAAATTTATTAAAAATTAAAAACAAAAATATCCCATGTACATAAGTGTTCACAGCCTTTGCCATGACGCTCAAAATTGTGTTTCCATTGGTCATCCTTGAGATGTTTCTACAACTTGATTGGAGTCCACCTGTGGTCAATTCAGTTGATTGGACATGATTTGGAAAGGCACACACCTGTCTATATAAGGTCCCACAGGTAACAGTGCATGTCAGAGCACAAACCAAGCCATGAAGTCCAAGGAATTGTCTGTAGACCTCCGAAACAGGATTGTATTGGAGATCTGGGAAAGGGTACAGATAAAATCTGCAGCATTGAAGGTCCCAATGAGCACAGTGGGCTCCATCATCTGTAAATGGAAGAAGTTTAGAACCAACAGGACTCTTCCTAGAGCGGGCTGTGCACTGACACTCCCCATCTACCTGATGGAGCTTGAGATATCCTGCAAAGAAGAATGGGAGAAACTGCCCAAAAATAGGTGTGTCAAGCTTGTAGCATCATACTCAGAAAGACTTGAGGCTGTAATTGGTGCCAAAGGTGCTTCAACACAGTATTGAGCAAAGGCTGTGAACTTGCAAAGGCCATTTTTTGCCATACGGCACTGCATCGCTTTAACTGACAATTGCACGGACCTGCGACGCCCTGCGACGCTGTACCTAAACAAAATTTACATTTTTCCCCCCCACAAATAGAGCTTTCTTCTGGTGTTATTTGATCACCTCTGCGGTTTTTATTTTTTGCGCTATGAACAAAAAAAGAGTGAGAATTTAGAAAAAAACACAATATTTTGTGCTTTTTGCTTTAATACATATCCCAAATTAAAAAACAAAACAAAAACAAATTTCTTTATCAGTTTAGGCCGATACGTATTCTTCTACATATTCTACATATTTTTGGTAAAAAAATTGCAATTAGCGTATTTTGATTGGTTTGCGTAAAAGTTATATCGTCTACAAAATAGGGGATAGTTTTATGGCATTTATTTATTTATTATATTTTTTACTAGTATTATCGGTGAACTGCGATTTTTATCGGGAATAATCCTGCGTTTACACGGTCGTTTTTCGGCATGAAAAAAAAACTATGTTTTTCAGCATGTCCAAAAAACGAAGTTTTTCCAACTTCATCATTAAAAAAGATGTTGCCCACACACCATCGTTTAAAAAAAATTATGAACAAAGCGCGGTGACGTACAACACGTACAACGGCACTCTAAAGGGGAAGTTCTATTTGCCTTTGGGCTGCTTTTAGCTGATTCCTTGTTAGTAAAAGACGATTTGCGCTTTTTTGTCTGTTACAGCGTGATGAATGTGCTTACTCCATTATGAACGGTAGTTTTACCAGAACGAGCGCTCCCGTCTCATAACTCGCTTCTGGGCATGCGCGGGTTTAAAACGTCGTTTTAGCCCACACACGATCATTTTTTTACAACCCGAAAAACGACATTTTAAAAAACGACGTTAAAAAATGCAGCATGTTCGAATTTTTTTTGGGCCGTTTTTCAGAAGCCGAAAAACAATGTGAAGCTCACACACAATGATTTTAAATGACGTTTTTTAAAAATGTTGATTTTTTTCATGCCGAAAAACGACCGTGTGTACACGGCATCAGACATTGCGGTGGAAAAATCGGACACCTTTGACACTTTTTTGGGACCATTGACATTTATACAGCGATTAGTGCTATAAATAGCAACTGATTACTGTATAAATGTCTCTGGCAGGGAAGGCGTTAACACTAGGGGGCGATCAAGGGGTTAAATGTGTTCCCTATGTGTGTTCTAACTGTGGAGGGAATGTGGCTAGAGGAGAAGGGAGATCGTTGTTCCTACAAGGAACACACGATCAGTCTCCTCTCCCCTGACAGAACCGGGATTTGTGTGTTCGCACACACAGATCCTGGTTCTCGCTCTGTCACGAGCTTTCGCGGGTGCCCGGCGGTCATCGGGCCCGCCAGGCATGCGCATCGGCTCCATGGACAAGCTGCGGCCGCGGGCCGCCTCCGGTGGCACGCGCCTGCTACAGCATCTTAAAGACCCGACGTACAGCTACGATGGCTCAGTAACCAGTGTCAACCTGCCACAGTATAACTGCGGTGGCTGGTCGGGAAGGGGCCAGAGGCTCTAATAGACTACAAAATAGGGTGGGCTGCGGACGCAGAGCATTGCGCTCCGAGCCCATCCAGATGTGTTAGAATAGCAAATAATAGGTGCTAAATCGCCTGTCCGCCAATCAGGAAGCATGGGTGTAAGAAGCATTTCCCGATTGGCCAAAAGGAGAAGCGTTCTAATTGGCCGCCGAGGAGGAGGGAGGAGACGGAAGGCGCTGAGCAGGGGAAGGAGATGCCCACACGTGTTGCCCACAGAGGAGAGCTGGGGAAGCCACCCGTGATTGAGGTAAGTCCACCGACCTTCTGACTGACCAGACCTGACCCGTGGAGCGCCCCCCCCACTGTTTTCTATGCACAATGGCCCAGATTCACAAAAGGGATACGACGGCGTATCTCCTGATACGCCGTCGTATCTCTGTTTTAGGGTCTTCCTAACTATGCGACTGATTCATAGAATCAGTTACGCATAGATAGCCCTAAGATCCGACAGGTGTAATTGAATTACACTGTCGGATCTTAGGATGCAATACCTCGGCCGCCGCTGGGGGGAGTTTGCGTCGTAAACCAGCGTCGGGTATGCAAATTAGTAGTTACGGCGATCCACAACGGTTTTTCGCGTTCGCTACGTCGCTGCTAGTCTAGTTTCCCGTCGCAAAGTTAGTCGTCGTTTTTGCTGCCCTAACTTTACACAGCCCACGTATGTGCTGTATAAAGTATGGCCGTCGTTCCCGCGTCGAAATTTGAAATTTTTTTGTTCTTGCGTAAGACGTCCGGGAATACGAAAGTACGCTACGCACGTCGCCGTTCGAAAAAATGACGTGACTTCGCGCAAAGCACGGCGGGAATTTCAAAACGGAGCATGCGCAGTAGGTCCGGCGCGGGAGCGCGCCTAATTTAAATGGCACATGCCCCTTTGAATTACGCGGGCTTACGCCGGAGGCCGCCAGCGTAAGTTTTCATGCAAGTGCTTTGAGAATCAGGCACTTGCGATGAAAACTTGCGGCGGTGTAACGTATCTACGATACGTTACGCCGCCGCGATTCTACGTGAATCTGGGCCAATGTCTTTTATGTACAATAATCCCATTTAGTGCCAGATTAAACTTCATTGAGGCCCCTAGACAGTCCCACCCTTGTGGCTCCCCTTGCAGGTTGGCTGGCTTGGGGGGTGGCTGGACGCTCCCCCAAAGAAAATTGAGCACCAGCCGCCAATGGAAGACTATTGTCAAATGTCACTTAGAAACCTTTTAGTCTAAAATGCCTAAAAACTAGAGGAACCGGCTGTGCGAAAAAAAAGGTTACATAAAAGGAAAGCATATAATTATAATTTGCTGGGCAGACTTTTACACACGTATATTAGTATTATTATTAGGTCTTTTCATGTATTTTTTTTACTTGACCTTTACCTACATAATGGCTATTTGAAATAATTGACATTGTTATGTATATTAAATCTTTTCACTAAAATACTTTCAAAAAGAGGAACCCTAGGCAGAGGTGCTGCAGAACTGGACGGTCATGTAATTAACCATTTCAAACCCAAAGTTGATGTTTCCTTTGAGGGGGTCTTCAATGAGTGAACGACGTGTCGTTTGTTGCATTAGGGATTGTCGATCCCCCTGATAACACCGTAAAAAAAAAGTAATTTCTCATAATTTCCCAAAATGTTAATTTCTGTTCTTTAAATTCTATAAATACCATTGCGTTAATGATCATTTATGCTCATTTTATTATCTTTTTTTAATTAATATTTGAATAGTAATCGCGCCGCTGCAACCATATGGCTCGTGAACCAGCACCCATGATCCACAAGATCACCCACTGTGGGGATGAATGAGGAGAACTGTGGGGTCCAGGGCAGGACTTAGGGTGGTGGGGGCCCCTGGGCTTGAGTGTTGAAGGGGCCCCCTGGAGCCAAGAAGTTGTTGAGCGGGGGGGGGGGGGGAATTGAAGTTGTTGAGCGGGGGGAGCGCATTAAAGTTGTTGAGCGGGGGGGGGATTTTGCAGTTGTTGAGCAGGGGGTGCCTCTCACCTGTGCCAACAGCCGGGGCCACAGACTGTCATTAGCCCGGCTGTCGGCTTTCTTCCCTTCAGCAGCCACAGTCCTCCACACACCGCTCCGGTTCCTCCTGCTTCCGTGCTGCCTCCTCTTGCAGTGCGGGAAAATTAACCCTTTTGCGGGACTGCGGGAAGAAGCTGTCTGTGCGGGAAAGTCCCACAGAATCTGTGCGTGTTGGGAGGTATGCGCAGGGCCACCATCAGGAATTTTGGGGCCCCTTGCACAGCTTAAGGCATGGGCCCCCTGAAGCATAGAACCTAGGGGGGGGGGTGCTGCCGCCTGAAATTGAGAAGCGGGGGGGCTGCCGCAAATTGAGAAGCGGGGGGGCCTTTACAAAAAAAAGAAGAAATAAAGAAGAAAAAAAAAAAATATATATATATATATATATATATATATAAAAAGGTGGGGGTAGCCATCAGGGGCCCTGGGAACCTCTGGGCCTTTTAATAAAAAGAAAAAAGAAACCTCTGGGCCCTTTAATAATAAAAAAATAAAAAAATAAACATTTATAAAAAATACATAAAAAAAGGGAGGTTGCCATCCGGGGCCCTGGGGACCTCTGGGCCCCTGGGAACCTCTTGACCTTTTAATAAAAAAAAAAAAAAAAAAAAAAAAAGGGGGGGTTGCCACATGGGGTCCTGGGGACCTCTGAGCCCTTTAATAAAAAAAAATATATATATATAAAAAAAAATGTAAATTTATTTATAAAAAAATAAAAAAGGTGGGTTGCCATCCGGGGGCCCTGGAGACCCCTGGGCCCTTTAATAATAATAATAATAATAATAATAATAATAATAATAATAATATTATATATATATAAAAATAAAAAATATATAAAAAAACATTTTTTTTACAAAAAATAAATTTAAAAAAGGGGGGTTGCCGTCCGGGGCCCTGGGGACCTCCGGAGCCCTAAAAAAAAAAAAAAAAAAGGGGGCCCCCTATTGGGCGGGGCCCCTGGGCTTGAGCCCAGTCAAGCCCAATGGTAAGTCCGGCCCTGGTGGGGTCCAATAGTGGCGCGCATTCATCTGTGTGATTCTTCTGTGATAAGTGCCCCTGACGAAGGGACGTGCTCTGTCCTGAAACCCGTCAGCCCTTCTGGATCATCACACAGGAACCTACCACAGTTCATCATTCACTCAGTTTTTATTGGTTTGGTGACTTACACACCTATGTTTCGTTGTATATATACCATATATACTCGAGTATAAGCCAAGTTTTTCAGCACATTTTTTTGTGCTGTAAAAACACCCTCGGCTTATACTCGAGTCTCTCCGATCTGTATACCTGATCAGCCCCTGTGTCATGCAGTCAGACGGTGGCCGTCCAGTCTAACAAAACCCCGCCTCCTCCTTGTCCTCATCCTTGATAGGGGGAACACTGACTTACTGCTGGGAAACTGAGTTTTCCATCTATCACGGACAAGGGGGAGGCGGAGCTTTACACTGAATGGCTGCCGACTGACTGCATGACACGGAGATCAGGTATGCAGATCGGCACAGTGAGGCATGCAATGGGCACAGTGGGGCATGCAATGGGCACAGTGAGGCTTGCAATGGGCACAGTGAGGCTGGAAATAGCCACGGTGAGGCATGCAATGGGCACAGTGGGGCATGCAATGGGCACAGTGAGGCATGCAATGGGCACAGTGAGGCTGGAAATAGCCACGGTGAGGCATGCAATGGGCACAGTGGGGCATGCAATGGGCACAGTGAGGCATGCAATGGGCATGGGCACAGTGAGGCTTTCAATGGGCACAGTGAGGCTTGCGATGGGCACAGTGAGGCTTGCGATGGGCACTGTAAAACTGCAAATGGGCATTGTTGACCCTCTTTTCCACTTACAGTAGCTGCTGCATTTCCCACCCTAGGCTTATTCTCGCGTAAATAAGTTTTCCCAGGTTTTTGTGGTAAAATTAGGTGCCTCGGCTTGTATTCGGGTCGGCTTATACTTGAGTATATACAGTATATCTTAAATAAAATGTATACAAAATGTTAACATTGATTGGATTGTTGCCGTTAAAGTCCGAATAGTATCGGGGGGGGGGGGGACCTTTTTCTTTATATTTGAATAGTAATAGGGTACAGAAAGGTAGAGGGGAGGAAAAAAAAAATATTTCCATATACAAAAAAAAAAAGAAATGAAAAAAAAACAAGCACAAAACAAAAATGTGCATACTGATATTTATATAATAAAATCTTCCTCAAATTTTTACCTGCTTTTTTTATTGCTATGGCTTTCTCAACTACTAAATATAGGGTAATAGCATGTATCATTTTCATTCATTAATACATAGACCACTCGAGAGAGAAAAAAAAAAGAGAATTAAAGGAAGAGCACTTTGCTTTTGTATATATATATATATATATATATATATATATATATATATATATATATATATATATATATATATATATATATATATATAATCCTCATATATTCTTTAATTCTAAACCAAATCAAATCAGGTCAGAAGCCTTCTTCCATGTATACAACCCACTGGGTCCATTGAACCCGGAACCCCTCATGGTTATCCTGTTGTTGAGCAATCTTTTCCCTTGTCTTCATCAAATAACACATCTCAATTATCCATTTCCCCACCTCCGGAGGTTTTGTAGATTGCCAATGTCTAGGAATTAAGGGCCAGATTCACAGAAGAGATACGACGGCGTATCTCCTGATACGCCGTTGTATCTCTGTGTTCCCGGCCGTCCTAACTATGCGGCTGATTCATAGAATCAGTTACGCATAGATAGCCATAAGATCCGACAGGTGTAATTGACTTACACTGTCGGATCTTAAGGATGCAATTCTATGCCGGCCGCTAGGTGGCGAAGCCATTGCGGTCGGCGTAGAATATGCAAATTACTAGTTACGGCGATCCACGAAGATCCGCGCGTTCGTCGCAATCCTGTACATCGTCGCCAGTCGTTTTTACCCGTCGCAAAGTTACACCTGCTTTAACATGGCTTATCTTTAGATCAGCCATGTTAAAGTATGGCCGTCGTTCCCGCGTCGAATTTCGGAAAAAAAATTTCTTTACGTAAGACGTCCGGGAATACGAAACGCCGTAACGCATGTCGCATTTAAAAATAAACGTTGGGGCGCCGTAATTTCGCTCAATGCACGGCGGGAAATTTGAACACGGAGCATGCTTAGAACGTTCGGCGCGGGAACGCGCCTAATTTAAATAGTGCCCGCCCCATTTGAATTAGGCCGGCTTGCGCCGAGTGGAATTAAGTTACACCGCCGCAAGTTTACAGGTAAGAGCTTTGAGAATCAGGCACTTACGCTGTAAACCTGCGGCGGTGTAACGTAAATGGGATACGTTACGCTGCCGCAGCGTAACGTATTTCTCTCTGAATCTGGCCCTAAGGTTCTAGCTGCACAGATAAGGAACCCAAGTAGAGATTTCTTAATTAAAGATATGGGACCAGGGATTACCGAAAGCAGTTCCATTTTTTTTGGACAGCTTGGGCTAATGGTACTTTTCCTTTGGTCCAAGACTCCAAGCTGTCCATTGAGCTCAGTACCTCTGACAAGAAGCGAGGAGGGGCAATGTGAGCTCATCCTCTCAGTCTGCTGCAAACAGAGTGTGCCAGCTGCAAACTGGCCACTCTGTATGTAGCTTCTGACAGGCTGCACAAGGGGCCCCAGATCTCAGGAACCCCCCAAATTTGGGGTCTCTGTGACCTCATGTTACCAAACTACGACCCTCGAAGCTCAATTTTTTTTTTTACATTTTTTTTAATGATCATGGCTCCGCCTTACCTGCCTCCCCTGACTGCACATCCCTGATATGTAGCGTGAGATACATCATACAGGGCTGGTTGAGTTGGAGAAAGACCAGATGGAATCGCAAACAGCCACAAATACTAATGAAGCCTCACCGCATGACTTGACCCCCCAACAGGCCACAGGGGTTTTGCCTTTAGTTACACATTCTGCCGTTCGGTAACAACATCAATTCTGCTTTTTAGCCACTAGGTGGCGAGTTTGACTAAGGGTGACAGTTTAGCTTTCTATCCGCCCCTGTTTTATAGAGCAAGAACATATTATATATTTCTGTTATGGGTCTATTGATTTGGCTATAACTTTGATACTACATAAGAAAACAAAGTAATACATATTACATTTCTTTATTTGTTTCCTGTCTGTTGATCTTACAGCTCAGCAACAAAATTACACGATTGGACGTCTCCCAATGACTGATGTTTCAGTACTTGTTTAATTCATATTTGTATGCATATCTAGGAGTCATGCAGTTCATCAGTCCAATCATGATTCTTAAATTGTAAGTTCTCAAATAAGTCTAAGGCCTTGTACACACGACCGAACCTGTCCGCTGAAACTGGTCCGTCGGACCAGTTTCCGCGGACATGTCCGACCGTGTGTAGGGACTACCGGACAGTTTTCCGGCCTAGCCGACAGGTTTCCAGCGGTCAAAAGTTTCTTAGCATGCTAAGAAACTTGTCCGCTGGAAGCCTGTCCGTCGGACATGTCCGATGGTTAGTGCGACTCATCGGACATGTCCGCTGGCCCGAAATCCCGCGCATGCGTCAAATTGATTAGACGCATGCGTGGAAGCATTGAACTTCCTGGGTCGCGCACGTCGCCGCGTCATCGCGTTTTCTGTCCGTGGGGAATTTGGTCTGATGGTGTGCACACACATCAGACCAAAACCACCCAGCAGACATGTCCGATGAAAACGGTCCGTGGACCGTTTTCATCGAACATGTCTGGCCGTGTGTACAAGGCCTAAGGGCCAGATTCTCGTAGGAGCGCGTAATTTTGTGCGGGCGTAACGTATCTGATTTACGTTACGCCTCCGCAGCTTAGACGGGCAAGTGCTGTATTCTCAAAGCACTTGCTCCGTAAGTTGCGGCGGCGTAGCGTAAATCGGCCGGCGTAAGCCCGCCTAATTTAAATGTGTGACAGGGGGGCGTGTTTTATGTTAATGTACTGTGACTCGACGTGATTGACGTTTTTCACGAACCGCGCATGCGCCGTCCGTGGAAATCTCCCAGTGTGCATTGCTCCTAATACGCCACAAGGACGTATTGGTTTTGACGTGAACGTGAATTCCGTCCAGCCCCATTCACGGACGACTTACGCAAACAACGTAAAAATTTAAAATTTCGACGCGGGAACGACGGCCATACTTAACATTGACTAGGCCAGCTATTTGTTGGAATAACTTTACGCCGGAAAAAACCTTACGTAAACGGCGTATCTTTACTGCGACGGGCGCACGTACGTTCGTGAATCGGCGTATCTAGGCATTTACATATTCTACGCCGAACTCAACGGAAGTGCCACCTAGCGGCCAGCCTAAATATTGCACCCTAAGATACGACGGCGTAGGAGACTTACGCCGCTCGTATCTTAGCCTAATTTAAGCATATCTGGTTTCCAGAATACGCTTAAATTTACGACGGCGCAGATTCAGAGTTACGTCGGCGTATCTACTGATACGCCGACGTAACTCTCTCTGAATCTGGCTATAAATGTATTTAAGAGAGTGAAAAAAATGTCTGCTTTGCAAACTGGTCAGAAAACCTTTAAAAAACCTGTCGGTTCCCAAAAAAGTATGTACAGTGAGGGGAAAAAGTATTTGACCCCCTGCTGATTTGTACGTTTGCCCACTGACAAAGAAATGATCAGTCTATAATTTTAATGGAAGGTTTATTTTAACAGTGAGAGACAGAATAACACCAAAAATATCCAGAAAAACACATTTCAAAAAAGTTATATATTGATTTGCATTTTATTGAGTAAAATACCCCTTCGCAAAACATGACTTGGTATTTGGTAACAAAACCCTTGTTGGCAATCACAGAGGTCAGACGTTTCTTGTAGTTGGCCACCAGGTTTGCACACATCTTTAATGAGTGAAATAAGTATTTGATCCCCTATCACTCAGCAAGATGTCTGGCTCCCAGGTGTCTTCTATACAGGTAACAAGCTAAGATTAGGAGCACTCTCTTAAAGGGAGTGCTCCTAATCTAAGCTTAATACTTGTATAAAAGACACCTATCCACAGAAGCAATCAATCAGATTCCAATCTCTCCACCATGGCCAAGACCAAAGAGCTGTCCAAGGATGTCGGGGACAAGATTGTAGACCTACACAAGGCTGGAATGGGCTACAAAACCATCACCAATCAGCTTGGTGAGAGGTAGGGATGAGCCGAACACCCCCCTGTTCGGTTCGCGCCCGAACCTTCGAACGGACCGACCGTTCGCGCGACCATTTAGAACCCCATTGACGTCTATGGGACTCGAATGTTCGAATTCAAAAGTGCTCGTTTGAAAGCCTAATATGCAAGTTATTGTCGTAAAATGGGTTTGAGAACCCGGGTCTTGCCTCAGGGAACATGTATCAATGGAAAAAAAGTTTAAAAAACTGTATTTTTTTCTGGAGCAGTGAAAAAAAAATGAAAAATTCCTTTAATTATCGTACCTGCTGGGTGTCTATAGTATGCCTGTGAGGTGGCACGTGTTTAGAACTGTCCCTGCACAAAATTAGATTACTATAAGAAAAAAGTCATTTAAAACTGCTTGCGGCTTTAATGTAATGTCTGGTCCCTGCAATATGGATGAAAATCATTGAGAAAAATAGCACAGACACAGACAGTACACACACCACGTAGCTTTAGGTGCACACTGCAGAGGACACAGGCAGTACACACACCACATAGCTTTTTAGGTGCACACTGCAGAGGACACAGGCAGTACACACACCACGTAGCTTTAGGTGCACACTGCAGAGGACACAGGCAGTACACACACACCACGTAGCTTTAGGTGCACACTGCAGAGGACACAGGCAGTACACACACCACATAGCTTTAGGTGCACACTGCAGAGGACACAGGCAGTACACACACCACATAGCTTTTTAGGTGCACACTGCAGAGGACACAGGCAGTACACACACCACGTAGCTTTAGGTGCACACTGCAGAGGACACAGGCAGTACACACACACCACGTAGCTTTAGGTGCACACTGCAGAGGACACAGGCAGTACACACACCACATAGCTTTAGGTGCACACTGCAGAGGACACAGGCAGTACACACACCAAGTAGCTTTAGGTGCACACTGCAGAGGACATGGGCAGTACACACACTAAGTAGCTTTAGGTGCACACTGCAGAGGACAATGGCAGTACATACCACGTAGCTTTAGGTGCACACTGCAGAGGACACGGGCAGTACACACACCACGTAGCTTTAGGTTCACACTGCAGAGGACACAGGCAGTACACACCACGTGAGAATACTGCAGCTAGCACAATCACCTGCCTGCCTGTCAGTAAATTAGGAAGAGTGGATCTAGCTAAACTATACAGTGTATAAATATATATACAACACCTGGGATGCATATATATCCTCTACACACTGTAACTTTAACTGACTAGCCTGCCTGCCTGCCTGCTCTATCTACCTACAAAAAATTACACTCTCTCTGTCTTCTCTCTCTTAACCACCGCAACACACTACACAAGGCCGACCTGCACGCGGCCTTTTATAGTGTGGGGCCTGTACTAAACCCCCTGAGCCAAAATTGGCCAAAGGAATGAAAAAACACCTTGCAATCTCCGCCCCCCCCAAGAGCCCCCATTTTACTTACCTGAGCCCCAATTTCCGTGGGCACGATTCTCTCTATGGCTGATCGGCTCCTCATTGGATAGATTGGTAGCAGCGCAGCCATTGGCTCCCTCTGCTGTCAATCAAATCCAGTGACGCGGCCGCCGGGGGGGGCGGGGCCGAGTCATACACTCGGCAGCTGTGCACGCCGAGTGTATAGCACGGGAGCGCGCCCGCAAGGTAACCCCCTCGGGGGCTTCCCAGAGGGGGTTAGCTCTTGCGGGGAGGAGCCGAGCCAGCTGCCGTGGGACCCCAGAGGAGGAGGATCAGGGCCACTCTGTGCATAACGAACTACACAGTGGAGGTAAGTATGACATGTTTGTTATTTTTTTTTTTTTAAACCCTGAACCTTTAGTGTCTCTTTAGGTAAAGACAACGTTATCACTGAATAATCAGGTCCATATCAGAAATGTAAAAATTACTGTGGTCCAAATGCAGTGAATGGGTGTGAGAGGCGAAGTGGTTGCCACTTGAAGGTGATACTCTGGGGTTTAATACTCCCCGGTCCGTTGTGCTCTCAGGGTGAGTTCATGAAAGTAAGTAAAATAGCGCTCTGTGGGTTTGATTCCTCAGTTGGCACCAATTCATCTTTATAGAGCCTGTATCCAGTAGATGAATACACCATGAGTATTATACCAGCAGACAATGCCCGCAGAACACAATGCCACCATTCAGACTGTGCGTGGACAGAAGAAAACGTCTGGTCCTGGTACAGACTCCGGAATTAGCACGATGCCATCTGCTGAATAGCTGGTAATCATTTTCCCATGGGATGCCGGTGTGTTTGGTGACACTGTGGCAGGCAGCTGTATTGTCATGTTACTTTTTATTATGTTCTCTTGTCTGTATTGCTATAGTGACCTGCAAAAATTCCAATTGTCTTGTAAGCTGTATGATGGGATATACAGTAAGTGAGAGTATTAGCTGGCATTAGAGGGTTTACTGAGAGGTCATAAGGAGAGGGCGTGTTCAATACATTGTAAAAAAAAAGTGCAACGTCCAACTCCAGACAAAATTTTTTTTTCACACCCGGGTTCGATTAAAGGTTGGTCCAGCGAACGTTACAGAAGTTCAGGTGCCAAATCTGAACTCCTTTGAAGTAAAAGGGAGCTGAAAGGTAAAAAAAGAATAATGGCCATTTTCTAGGCCAATAGACATACAGGGCTAGATTCAGATAGGTGAGCGGATCTTTAGATCTCATTTACGTTACGCCGCCGCCGCAAGTTTTTCAGGCAAGTGCTTTATTCACAAAGCACTTGCCTGTAAAGTTGCAGCGGCGTAGCGTAAATCCACCCGGCGGAATTCAAATTCGGCTGGTAAGGGGGCGTGTATCATTTAAATGATGCGCGTCCCCGCGCAGAACGAACTGCACACGCCCCGGCCGCGACTGAATCCCAGTGCGCATGCTCCAAATGACGTCGGCAACTGGTCATGCTTTCGTCGTGAACATAAATTACGTCCAGCCGTATTCGCGAACGACTTGCGCAAACGACGCAAACGACGTAAAAAAAATTCAAAACTTGGCACGGGGACGACGGCCATACTTAACATAGGATACGCCGCACATACCCCTCATATAGCAGGGGTAACTATACGCCGGAAAAAGCCGAACGCAAACGACGTAAAAAAAAAGCGCCGGGCGGTCGTTCTTTTCTGAAACCGCGTAACTCCTCATTAGCGGCCAGCGTGAGATTGCAGCCTAAGATCCAACGGTGTAAGTCACTTACACCTGTTGAAACTTAGGGATATCTATGCGTAACCTGATTCTATGAATCAGGCGCATAGATACGACCGACGGACTCAGAGATACGCCGGTGTATCAGGAGATACGCCGGCGTATCTATTTTCTGAATCCGGCCCAGAGTAGTTATACATAGTACTTGTGCATTAACAAAATGGTAAAATGTAATAATGACACCACACTTTTCCACAAATGCTTAAAAAAAGTCCCAAGGTGTATGTCTTTTATCAATCAGGTAAAGATGACCTGGGGACGTTCTCTCTCACTATCATCTCTATCTATATCAGTTATTCTCAACCTTTCTAGGCCAGTGACCTCTAGGACCGTGATCCCAAGTTGTGGGGACCCCTAACAGTAAAATTATTTTCGTAGCGGGGGTTGTCAGCACCCAAGGCAAGGCAAGTAATTTGCCCCTCTAACCCACGGATATTTAGCGCTTCCTGAGTCCCCTCCACTCGTACAGTATTAATACCCCCTATGGTACATTTTAGGATGTACCACTCTATCTCTTTGTTCTCCTTTCTTTCCCTTTTATCTCTCCCTATCCTAATTTCTTTTTTCCCCCATCCCTCTCTCTAGCCGTCTTTCTTGTTCTTTCCCTTATTCTTTCTCTCCCCTTTTCTTTGTTCATCCCCCTCTTTTCCTCTCCCTTCCATGTATTTTTAATTTGTATTTCTTCTCTTACTCCTTGGTGGGGGGAAAAGGGATGAGTGGCAGTGCTGGCGGAGAGTTGGGATCAGTGGCAGTTCTGGTGGGGGATTTCTCATCAGCCAAGTGCTCTTGATCAAGGTCATCTGCTAATCTGAGAACTGTGGTGGGGACTTTAATGGCAACTCTAATCACAGCCTAGTAGTGTTACTCGCAGTGTATCCAGCTCTGTGGTGTCTCGCAGCAGTGACACCTATGCCAAAATCAGGAGATAGGGTCTCCTCCAGCTCCTCCCACTTCACATTCCTCACCAGTCAGCTGAACTCTAGACCCCTCCCCCCACCCATGCCGTGAACTGAATGGGCGTCTGCGAAGGGGTTGAGTGGGTGGCCATGGGCTCCAGGAAAAACCCAGCTGGGAAGCCGTGAAAAGGCTGGGAGAGCGGTGCGGGCTTCAGGATTCAGTGACCCCTGGCAAAATGTAATTTGACCCCCGAGGGACTATATATATTCTCTCTCTCTTTCTCTCTCTCTCTCTTTCTCCTTACTTTCTCTCTTACTCTCTATCTTCTGCCCCCCTCTCCATACTCTCTCTTTCTCTTCCTGCTTTCTCTGTCCTTACTCTCCCTCTCTCTCAGCTTAACCTTCTTTCTTTCTTTCTTTCTTTCTTTCTTTCTTTCTTTCTTTCTTTCTTTCTTTCTTTCTTTCTTTCTTTCTTTCTTTCTTTCTTTCTTTCGTTCTCTCTCTCTCTCTCTCTCTATTCTCTCACCCCTCCCCCTCTCCTTAAAGGGGTTGTAAAGGAAAAATGTTGTTTTCATAATAAGCATCCTTTACCTGCAGACATTCCTCTATTCCTCCTTTCTATTTCTATTATCTCTCTTGTGCCCTGCCCCTCCTATCCTCTTCCTGTCCTCTCTTTTTTCCTCTTATTTCTATCTCTCTTTTCTCTTTCTCTCTCTCTCTCTGCCCCTCTCACCTTTCCTATCCTATCCTCTCCCTGTCCTCTCTCTCTCTATAACTCTTCTTTTCCTTTCTATCGCTCTCTTCTCTCTCTCTTCTCTCTGCCCCCTCTGTCCTTTCCTATCCTCTCCCTGTCCTCTCTCTCTCCCCCTTTCTCCATCTCCTTTCTTTCTCTCTCTTTCTTCTCTCTCGCTCTTTTCCCCTCTTTCTCTTTTCTATCCCCTCCCTGTCCTCTCTCTCCTTTCCTTCCTCTCGTTTCTATCTCTCTCTTTTCTCTCTCTGCCCCCTCTATTTTATATCTTATCCCTGTCCCTTCTCTCTCCCTTTCTTCCTCTCCTTTCTTTCTCTCTTTCTCTCGCTCTCTCTCTTTTCCCATCTCCCTCCTTTATTTCCTCTCCCTGTTCTCTCTCTCCCTTCCTTCCTCTCCTTTGTTTTTATTTTCTCTCTCTCTGCCCTCTCTCTCTCACCTTTCTATCTTCTTCCGACACATTCTAGCTCTCTCTTTTCTCTCTCTCCTTTCCTATCCTCTGCCTGTCCTCTCTCTTCCTCTTGTTTCCTTCTATCTCTCTCTTCTCTCTCTCTCTCTCTCTCTCTCTCTCTCTGCCCCCTCTGTCCTTTCCTATCCTCTCCCTGTCTTCTCTCTCTCTCCCTTTCTCCATCTCCTTTGTTTCTCTCTCTTTCTTCTCTCTCGCTCTTTTCCCCTCCCTGTCCTCTCTCTCCTTTCCTTCCTCTCGTTTCTATCTCTCTCTTTTCTCTCTCTGCCCCCTCTATTTTTTATCTTATCCCTGTCCCTTCTCTCTCCCCTTCTTCCTCTCCTTTCTTTCTCTCGCTGTCTCTCTTTTCCCATCTCCCTCCTTTCTTTCCTCTGCCTGTTCTCTCTCTCCCTTCCTTCCTCTCCTTTCTTTTTATTTTCTCTCTCTCTGCCCTCTCTCTCTCTCTCACCTTTCTATCCTCTTCCGACCCATTCTAGCTCTCTCTTTTCTCTCTCTCCTTTCCTATCCTCTGCCTGTCCTCTCTCTACCTCTAGTTTATTTCTATCTCTCTCTCTCTCTCTGCCCCCTCTCTCCTTTCCTATTCTCTTTCTTCCTCTCGTTTCTTTCTATCTCTCTCTTCTCTCTGCCCCCTTTCTCCTTTCCTATTCTCTTTCTTCCTCTTGTTTCTTGCTATCTCTCTCTTCTCTCTCTCTTCTCTCTGCCCCTCTCTCCTTTCCTATTCTCTCTCTTCCTCTCGTTTCTTTCTATCTCTCTCTTCTCTCTCTCTTCTCTCTGCCCCCTCTCTCCTTTCCTATTCTCTCTCTTCCTCTCGTTTCTTTCTATCTCTCTCTCCTCTCTCTCTCTCTGCCCCCTCTCTCCTTTCCTATTCTCTTTCTTCCTCTTGTTTCTTTCTATCTCTCTCTTCTCTCTCTCTTCTCTCTGCCCCCTCTCTCCTTTCCTATTCTCTTTCTTCCTCTTGTTTCTTTCTATCTCTCTCTTCTCTCTCTCTTCTCTCTGCCCCCTCTCTCCTTTCCTATTCTCTTTCTTCCTCTTGTTTCTTTCTATCTCTCTCTTCTCTTTCTCGCTCTCTCTCTCTATGCCCCCTCTCCCTTTCTTCCTTTCCTTTCTATCGCTCTCTTTTCTCTCTCTATGCCCCCTCTCCTTTCTATCCTCTCCCTGTTCTTTCTCTCTGTTCTCTCTCTTTTTGCCCCCTTAATCCTTTCCTGTCCCTCGTTTTTTCTCTCTCCTTTCTCATTGGTTCATTCACACAACACCCCATCCAGCACTCTTTCTCCTATCTCTGATCCGGCTCTCAGTCTGTGCTCGGCTGGTTATGGTGAGAGCAGACATGCCGGATCTGGGGAGCTTTTCTCACCTCTACCCTTACACCGGTGACATTTATAAAAAATCTATTCTGTCAAGATAATTGACAGGATTTTTCTCCTTTCTGTGTAATATATAAACAGTCGCCTTGATGAAATAAGACCTCGGGGCAGAAGTGTTTCTCCTGCCTTATAACCAGTTCTGGAGCCTCGCACCTCGCCTTGTTTTTTACTGCCGATTCTGCATGAAGGGAATGATGTGACTTTTCGTAGGGCGGACTCTGGAATTCAACAAATCTCCATGCTAACGTAAATTGTTCGATGTAGTGGTATTTTCAGACATTCCATGCTTCAAATGGATCTTCTAGCATGACATATAATTTTACTTGTTAAGTACTGCATGCCATGTAATGTGTAACTGTAACATTTTCAGGTGTTTATCGCCTTTCACTGAGATCACAGCACTCCCCCGACAAAGCCGCTATCTGCTATTCTCTCCAGAAGGATGGCACTATCTTTGTACATGATCAAACATGTAAATCCTGGTGCCAGTTTTGCAGTCTGATGAGTGGGGGAAAAGAGACTGCAGCAGACTGTCTGAGCATTGGGGTAGTTGAAGAGTCAAGTGTACCCATGTGGCCCAAATGTTAACCACTTCCCACCCGGCCTATAGTAGAATCAGTGGCTGCTGGTGCTCAAATTTTTTTGGGGGGTGCAAACAAACCAAAAAAAAACATCAATTGCAGCCTCACTTTGCCCATCAATTGTTGCCACTGTGCCATCAAACGCAGCCACTGTGCCATCAAACGCAGCCACTGTGCCATCAATTGTCGCCACTGTGCCATCAAACGCAGCCACTGTGCCATCAATTGTGGCCACTGTGCCATCAAACGAAGCCACTGTGCCATCAATTGTTGCCACTGTGCCATCAATTGTTGCCACTGTGCCATCAATTGTTGCCACTGTGCCATTAAACGCAGCCACTGTGCCATTAATTGTCACCACTGTGCCATCAATTGACGCCACTGTGCCATCAAACGCAGCCACTGTGCAATCACACGCAGCCACTGTGCCATCAATTATCGCCACTGTGCCATCAATTGACGCCACTGTGCCATCAAACGCAGCCACTGTGCCATTAATTGTCGCCACAGTTCCATCAAACGCAGCCACTGTGCCATCAATTGTCGCCACAGTGACATTAAACGCAGCCACTGTGTCATCACACGCAGCCACTGTGCCATCACACGCAGCCACTGTGCCATCAATTGTTGCCACTGTGCCATCAAACGCAGCCACTGTGCCATCAATTGTTGCCACTGTGCCATCAATTGTTGCCACTGTGCCATCAATTGTTGCCACTGTGCCATCAATTGTTGCCACTGTGCCATTAAACGCAGCCACTGTGCCATTAATTGTCGCCACTGTGCCATCAAACGCAGCCACTGTGCCATCACATACATCCACTGTGCCATCAATTGTCGCCACTGTGCCATCAATTGACGCTACTGTGCCATCAATTGTTGCCACTGTGCCATCAAACGCAGCCACTGTGCCATTAATTGTCGCCACAATGCCATCAAACGCAGCCACTGTGCCACCACACGCAGCCACTGTGCCATTAATTGTTGCCACAGTGCCATTAAACGCAGCCACTGTGCCATCACACACAGCCACTGTGCCATTAATTGTCGCCACAGTGCCATTAAACGCAGCCACTGTGCCATCACACGCAGCCACTGTGACATTAATTGTCACCACAGTGCCATCAAACGCAGCCACTGTGCCATCACACGCAACCACTGTGCCATCAATTGTCGCCACTGTGCCATCAATTGTTGCCACTGTGCCATCAAACGCAGCCACTGTGCCATTAATTGTCGCCACTGTGCCATCACACGCAGCCACTGTGCCATCACACGCAACCACTGTGCCATCAATTGTCGCCACTGTGCCATCAATTGTTGCCACTGTGCCATCAAACGCAGCCACTGTGCCATTAATTGTCGCCACAGTTCCATCAAACGCAGCCACTGTGCCATCACACACATCCACTGTGCCCATCAAACTCAGCCACTGTGCCATCTAACGCAGCCACTGTGCCATCAATTGTCGCCACTGCGCCCATCAATTGTCGCCACTGTGCCCATCAATTTGCGTCAGTTTGCCCCGTATAATGCCGCCAGTTTGCCCCATAAAATGCCGACCGTGTGTAGGCTCCATCGGACATTTTCTGTCGGAATTTACAAAAGTAAAAATTTGAGAGCTGGTTCTCAATTTTTACGGCGGGAAAAGTTATTTTCGGAAATTCCAATCGTCAGTATGCAATTCCAATGCACGAAAATCCTACGCATGCTCGGAATCAATGAACTTCATTTTTCTAGGCTCGTCATAGTGTTGTACGTCACCGCGTTCATGGCGCTCGGAATTTCCGACAACATTTGTGTGACCGTGTGTATGCAAGACAAGTTTGAGCCAAAATTCCTTCAGAAAAAAATCCACGGTTTTGTTGATGGGATTTCCGTGTGTATGCGGCATTAGCTGGAGTCAGTGTTGCCAACCGACCGTATTTTTACGGACAGTTCGTAAAAACGGGCACTTTTTTCCTCCGTTCGTAAATGTCCGTGGTTGCGGGAATGTGCCAGTAAAAATAGCCGAGATCGGTTTGGCTTGGAACTGCACATGGAGATTGGAGGCAGGGGGTAATGGTGGCTGCGGTGGCACCGCAGAGGGGGATGGAGGCAGGAGGAGATTGGAGGCAGGTGGTGATTGGAGGCAGGGGGTGTTGGTGGCACCGCAGAGGGGGATGGTGGCACAGCAGAGGGTGGGGGATTGAGACAAGGGTTGTTGGTGGCACCGCAGAAGGGGATGGGGGCAGGGGGTGATTGGAGGCAGGGGGAGATTGTGGCACCGCAGAGGGGGATGGAGGCAGGAGGAGATTGGAGGCAGGTGGTGATTGGAGGCAGGGGGTGTTGGTGGCACCGCAGAGGGGGATGGTGGCACCGCAGAGGGTGGGGGATTGAGACAGGGGTTGTTGGTGGCACAGCAGAAGGGGATGGAGGCAGGGGGTTATTGGAGGCAGGGGGAGATTGTGGCACCGCAGAGGGGGGTGAAGGCAGGGGGTGCTGGTGGCAGAGGAGGATGGAGGCAGGGGGTGATGTGAATAATTTGCCCTTATTTTATTAAAAATAACAAAAATATGTTTTTGTTACCTTAATATCTACCTTAAATCACATTGCTATTCGACTAGCGTACTTGTTTGTAGCCTAAATACTGAAATTTGCACCTACAAATGTAATTTAGTACCTATTGGGTTTAATACGCCTTTAATTCTTGCTGGCTGTCCCGTCCCCTCTGCTGTCCATAGGCGTTGCATCCTGTTCACAGTAAATACAAAGTGTTTCCAGGGAATGATGTTATCTCAGTGAAGTGCTCTGCCAGCTCTTCTGGTTTCACATGAGATTACAGTAAAGTCCGGGCGATTTTACGAGATTTCTATAAATGCATAAAACTCTGTGCTCCTCCATGACGAGGCATTTCCAGTAAAAGGCTGGGTATGACCAGTCCACAATGTAGTCCCAGGTAAAGGTAGCTTCTTTCGAGGTGTTCCTGTGTGGCTGAGAGGGACCAAATATTAGTAGGAATTGCATTGTGTGCAATGACTAGTTAATTGCTGAGACCCGCACAGAGACAGCTTCAGTTCCTTAGATGCAAGACTTTAAGACCCGATCGGGTCCGCCTTTCCTGTTTTTCAGGTCGGCCCAAGTGGACTACCCATTGATCTCTATGGGGCAGCGGATGTCAGCGGACACCCGCCAGCATCGCATTCGGTCGCCTAAAACAGATGAATGGGGATCCGTTCCCCATCCATCTGGCGGATCGGATTGGATGACAGGCAGTCTGTAGACATCTGCAATTAGTTTAGTTCCGAATTCGTTTTTTAACAAATTTTGACAAATTCATTAATTCTGAAATTTCCGAAATTTTTAATTTAATGCCGCATACACACCATCACTTTATGTGATGAAAAAAACCGACATTTTTTGTGAAGTAAAAAAACGACGCTTTTGAAACGACATTTTCAAAAACGACGTTGCCTACACACCATCGTTTTTTCAAAATGCTCTAGCAAAGCACGGTTACGTTCAGCACTCTTTTCCATTGAAGCTTGCTTCATAACTTGCTCCTGAGTATGCGCGGGTTTAAAAACATTGTTTTAGCCTACACACGGTGATTTTTTGTGACACAAAAAACGACGTTTTTTTTGTCGTTTTTCACAAGACATAAAACAAAGTTTTCCCCCACACACGGTCATTTAAATTGACGTTTTTCAAAACGTCGTTTTTTTTTCATCACATAAAGTGATGGTGTGTACGCGGCATCAGAATTTTCAAATTTCAGAAATTCGAAATTTTGTAAATTCTAAAATTTGTAAATTCAAAATTTCTGAAATTTGTAAATTCAAAATTTCTGAAATTTGGAAATTCAAAATTTCTGAAATTTGGAAATTCAAAATTTCTGAAATTTGGAAATTCAAAATTTCTGAAATTTGGAAATTCAAAAAAATTGGAATTTTGGAATATATTTAAATTTCTGATATTTGGAAATTTGAAATTAGGAAATTCAAAATTTTGAAAATTCGAAATTCCAAAATTCCAGAATTCAAAAATCCAAAAATTAGGAAATTCAAAATTCCGAAACTCGAAAAATCAGAAATTCTAAAATTCGCAAATGTGAAAATCGGAAAATTTTGATTTTTGAATTTCCGAATTTCCGAATTTCCGAATTTAAGAATTTCCGAATTTTAGAATTTCCCGAATTAACGAATTTCCGAATTTTCAAAATTTACTGAATTTCCGAAAAATTCAAAAAAACAAATGTGACGAAAACGAAAAAAAAAAATTGGCAGTACACTCTGATCTATATAGTTTTATATAAAATGCACTTTTTATCTTTCAAAAAGTGTTTTCCAGAGCTAAAGCTCTGCGTTGGGCGTGAGGACGCTGAGGGACAGTCCACTGCCGGAAGGTAGGGGAGCATTTTTTGGCAGGGGAGCAGAGGATCAGGTAAGTAAAAGTGCTTTAACTGTCCCTAATAGCCCATACACACGATCCGAAAATATCGTACGACGGATCGTACGACTTTTTTCGCTTAATAGTCGCAAGTAAAATTCTCGTACGACCGGAAAAAATAATCGGAAGTGATGTCCTGTGTTGTAATGTATTTGTATTGTATTTTCGGACGACAACTATACTGTCTAAACGAAAATCGTACGATCTGACATCGTACGAGGAAAATTTTCGTGCTTGTCCGATCGAATAATATCGGATGAACTGTCGTGATCGGCTCTCGAAAGTAGTGTACACACGATCCGAAAATCGTACGATTCTTCATCGAACGATCGTTTTCGTCCGCTATTCGGATCGTGTGTACTAAACAAGCATTTAATACTTGCAGTACGGGGGGCGGGGGGATTAACACCACTGCAAGGGAGTACTTTCCTGGAGTTGGGCTTTGGCACGGGAAACTCAATGCGGAGAGTTTGCAGCATCACATTACTGGTACCTGCTGCCAGTGAACCCTGTGGGACTGTGCAGTTTTTTGCGCATGCCAAGGATGCCCCATATATCTGCAAATATGTCTCCTTTCTCTATCAAATCTTAAAGACCTGCAGTACATCTATGCATGCGCGACATCTCGCGGCACGTTTCCGCCCCACATACATTGTGAAGACTCCCAGGAGGCAGTGCGGCACAGTGTAGCGTAGGTGTCGAGAAGGGCAAACCAGCATTCAAGATGGCAAAAAAATATCTGTGTGCAGGTTCCCAGCAAGAAGAGCGGTACAGCGCACACGCATTCGCAATCGCGCGAATGACGGTATATGGGGACGTGCGCATGCACATCGTGACAGTTCTTGGCGCCAGAAGCGCTGTTTAAAGGAGGCTGATGCCCAGGTTCCTTGCTGTCTGGATCAACAGCGTTCCCTGTGACCCCTGCTACCCACTTGTTTTGCATACCTGTTCCAGTTGACTTTTGGCTTGTTCCTGACTACCCCTGCCTCTGATCCCAGCCTGTCCTGACTACCCCTGCCTTCTGCCTGCCTCTGATCCCAGCCTGTCCTTACTACCCCTGCCTTCTTCATGCTTCTGATCCAAGCCTGTCCTGACTACCCCTGCCTTCTGCCTGCCTCTGATCCCAGCCTGTCCTGACTACCCCTGCCTTCTGCCTGCCTCTGATCCCAGCCTGTCCTTACTACCCCTGCCTTCTGCCTGCCTCTGATCCCAACCTGTCCTGACTACCTCTGCCCTCTGCCTGCCTCTGATCCCAGCCTGTCCTGACTACCCCTGCCTTCTTCATGCCTCTGATCCCAGCCTGTCCTGACTACCCCTGCCTTCTGCCTGCCTCTGATCCCAGCCTTTCCTGACTACCCCTGCCTTCTGCCTGCCTCTGATCCCAGCCTTTCCTGACTACCCCTGCCTTCTGCCTGCCTCTGATCCCAGCCTGTTCCGACTTTGCTTTTGCCTCTTCCTTGGTCTGCCTGCTGCCTACCTGTTACCGACCCGGCCTGTACCACGACTCTGCTTCTGCTACCGCACCTGTACCTGATCTGTCTGCCAGTGTATGACCCGGCTGGCCTGTACCTGTTTGTGCTTTGATCTACAGAACACCTCCCCGCTGACTACTGTGTCCTGCTTCCAGTCTGATCCTCTCTCCAGCCTGCCCGCTGCTCCAGTTATCATCTGCACTGCAAGACTCTTCACAGTGTCGTCGGAAGTACAGCTCAACTCCTGCATCGGTGTTCCTGCCAGGCACTTGTGCCACGCTGCACTCTCGAGCCTCCTGTCTGCTCTATCAGGGGTTCTCAAGTCAGAGGTGTTAGAGAGGCCTCTCCCTGCATACCGGGCTCTATCATCAGGTACGTGACACTAGGTCACAAAGCAGGAAATGCTGCAGGGGTGAAAAGGGAACAACATCCAATTCTTTAAGAGGAAGGAGGAGGAACATTGAAAGTTAAGCTCTTGTTTGGGTGGACATTGGCAAACGGGTTATGTTTTTCTCTTTGTAATGTGCACTTATGTTTATTTTTGCTGTATTTTCTTATGCAGTATTTTCTATTTTCTTGCATAGTTCTCTCATAGTCATTGGTTGATTCGTATAGCCCCTGATGAAGCCATAAGGCGAAACATGTCGGGATGGCAAATTAATTTTAAATCTCTGTTCACCTGGAGCCCTTCTCATATGATCACCATAATGGAGATGTTTAACACAACTCAACGAATTTCTATGTTTGTTTTATTTTTATTTTTTTTCAGTTTTCTTTCAGTTTTTTGTTCAGTTTTTAATCATGTTTCAAATAAATGTATATATTTTTAAATATGTATTGTTTCCGTTGATAATTTCTTCCCAAACCCCGACTTTTCCAATAATTGAATATACATTGTTTTTTATGGGTGAAATTCCACTTTAACCACTTAAGCCCCTGGACCATTTGGCTGGCCAAAGAGCAGAGCACTTTTTGCGATTCTGCACTGTGTCGCTTTAACTGACAATTGTGCAGTCGTGCGACGTGGCTCCAAAAACAAAATTAACGTCCTGTTTTCCCCACAAATAGAGCTTTCTTTTGGTGGTATTTGATCACCTCTGCGGGTTTTTTTTGCGCTATAAACAAAAAGAGAGCGACAATTTTGAAAAAAATAACTATGGGCCAGATCCACATAGAAATGGATAGGCGCAGCGTATCAGAGATACGCTACGCCGCCGTATCTTACCTGGCTTTAAATCGAATCCTGGAAGAATTTGCGCCGTAAGTTACGGCGGCGTAGTGTATTTCTGGCGGCGGAATTCAAATTGGCGATTAGGGGGCGTGATTCATTTAAATGAAGCGCGTCTCCCCGCCGAATGAACTGCGCATGCTCCGTTTTGAAATTTCCCGCCGTGCATTGTGCGAAATTATGTCGCAACAACGTCATTTTTTAAACTTAGACGTGACTTACGTCCATCCCGATTCACGGACGACTTACGCAAAAAAAAAAAAAATTCAAATTTCTTTGCGGGAACGACGGCTATACTTAACATGGCAAGTCTATCTATACGCCGCAAAATACCAGCTTTAACTATACGCCGGAAAAAGCCGACTAGAGACAACATAAGAGAATGCGACGGCCGCGCGTACGATCGTGGATCGTCGGAAAAAGCTAATTTGCATACCCGACGCAGAAAACGACCCAAACTCCACCCAGCGGACGCCGAAGTATTGCATCTGCGATCCGAAGGCGTACGAAGCCGTACGCCTGTCGGATCGAACCCAGATGCCGTCGTATCTTGGTTTGAGGATTCAAACTATAGATACGACGCGAGAATTTTGAAAGTACGCGGGCGTATCAGTAGATGGCGTACGTACTCTCTGGATCTGGCCCTATATTTTTAACTTTTTACTCTAATAAATATCCCCCAAAAATATATAATTTTTTTTCCCCTCAGTTTAGGCCGATACGTATTCTTCTACATATTTTTGGTAAAAAAGTCGCAATAAGTGGTTATTGATTGGTTTGCGCAAAAGTTATAGCGTCTACAAAATAGGGGACTGTTTTATGGCATTTTTATTAATATATTTTTTTTTACTAGTTATGGCGGCGATCAGCGATTTTTATCGTGACTGCGCCATTATGGCGGACACATTAGACACTTTTGACGCCATTTTGGGACCATTGTCATTTATACAGCGATCAGTGCTATTAAAATGCACTGATTACTGTGAAAATGACCCTGGCAGTGAAGGGGTTAACCAGTAGGTGGCGCTGCAGGGGCTAAGTATTCCCTAGGAAGTGATTCTTACTGTTAGGGGGCGTGGCTACACGTGACACGTCACTGATGACCGTTCCCGAATAGGAACGGTCATCAGTGAAAGTGTCACTAGGCAGAATAGGGGAATGACTTGTTTATAAAGGCATCCCTCTGTTATGCTCTTGCCGACCACAATCGCGGGACTCCCGGGAACATCGAATTCCCGGGACCCACGGCCGCACTCGCAGGGCACGTGGCGCGCGCCTGCTGGGCGGCAGATTTAAAGGGACGTACCTGTACGCCAATCTGCCTGCCCGTGCCATTCTGACGTAAATAGGCGTACGGCGGTCGGCAAGTGGTTAAGAAATATATTTTATCTTTGTTTTGCATGCGCATGTTATTACGTATAATCTTTAAAAAGCCATCATATAAAAAACAAAAGTCAAGGGCGGCCACATACAAAAACCCCGGGGATGTTATCAACGAGCATCTCACATAGAATGTATTGCAGCATTCGTTGTATCAGATACTCCTATTATGGAAATATCCGAATCAATTGAAAAGGTTAATCTCATTTGCTACTGTATCTGGGAAATTTTTGCATAGGTTTTCAGTTACTGAAACAAACATCAGTTCAGCATTATTAAAGGATTAGTCCTGTTTGGACAAAGTCAATACCATGATACAGGAATACATTGACTGAATCATTCCAGCACTGAGCAGGTGGAACATCACAGTACAGTGATCTATGCTAGAAATTAGATTTTTGTATTGTATTGAGTAAAGCAAGAGATAGCGCTAGACATGTGCAATTACTTTGGTTCTGAATTTGTTTTTCAACTAATTTCGACAAATTAGTTTGTTCAGAAATATCAGAATTAACAAAAACCTGTTTAACAATTTTTTCCGGTATTTTGGCTTGGTAGGCATGTTTTGGTTTCACCCCTGTTTTTTGTATTTTGTTTTTTCAGTGCTCTCATTTGCCAGACCAACCATAGATAGGGGCGGTTCTATGTTGCCTTCTGCTCCCTGTCTATTAATTAGCACACCTGGGTTCCTCCTTTGGAGGCCTTAAAAATCACAGTTAGGACTGCAGTTACACAGAGTGCCGTGACGTGGCCTGCAGCTTCCCAGACATTTGCAAATGACTGCAACTGAACCTCTGTTTTAATCACATACAGTTAGACAGATTAATTTGGTTTTGTGCTTCTTTGGTTTGGTATTTTTGAGCCTGGTCCTTATGGTAAGAATTTTTTACATTTCCATATGTATACTTAATCGCATATTGCTAATCGCATCTCATTTAAAGTCCCAACCGTCCATATTTTATCCTTACAGGGATGGAGGCCTGTGGTGACTTAAACCACATGCCTCATATAAAGTCCCAACCCCATTTTTTAACATTAACCAGGGATGGAGATGCGATTTCAGGAGTGTCACACATTGCCTCCACAGATCTGCCACCAACAAGTTAATTTATGCATTGTCGTTTTTTGACTAGCTGACCCAGTTTGATGTGGTCCGCACCCAGTTTGGTGGTATTTTGGCTTGGTAGGCATGTTTTGGTTTCACCCCTGTTTTTTGTATTTTGTTTTTTCAGTGCTCTCATTTGCCAGACCAACCATAGATAGGGGCGGTTCTATGTTGCCTTCTGCTCCCTGTCTATTAATTAGCACACCTGGGTTCCTCCTTTGGAGGCCTTAAAAATCACAGTTAGGACTGCAGTTACACAGAGTGCCGTGACGTGGCCTGCAGCTTCCCAGACATTTGCAAATGACTGCAACTGAACCTCTGTTTTAATCACATACAGTTAGACAGATTAATTTGGTTTTGTGCTTCTTTGGTTTGGTATTTTTGAGCCTGGTCCTTATGGTAAGAATTTTTTACATTTCCATATGTATACTTAATCGCATATTGCTAATCGCATCTCATTTAAAGTCCCAACCGTCCATATTTTATCCTTACAGGGATGGAGGCCTGTGGTGACTTAAACCACATGCCTCATATAAAGTCCCAACCCCATTTTTTAACATAACAATTTTTTCCGAAGATTCTAAAATTCGCAAATTAGAAAAAAATCTGAAAACCCTAAAATTCGAAAATCTGAAATAATAACTAACTAATAAGAACTTAAATGAATGAATGAATGAAAACTTATATAGCGCAGCACATGCAAACTTAATCGCCTCTGGGCGCTTGTTGTTCCTGTCTCCTTTGGTATCAAAAGAGATGAGTCTTGATCTTATTCCTGAACGTCAAGTGGTTCTCCTCCAACCGAATGCTGGTTGGTAAAGCGTTCCATAGTCTAGGCCCTTGGACCGCGAATCTCCTTTCTCCTTTGGACTTGTATCTGGCTTTGGGTATCTGGAGGAAATTTTGATTGGTGGATCGCAGAACGCGATTGGGTTTATGAGCTTTTATTTTTTCGCATAGATAATGGGGAGCATTCCCATAGATACATCTATGCGTTAGACAGAGTGCTTTAAAAGTGATTCTGTCTTTTACTGGTAACCAGTGAAGGGTTCTCAGTGAAGGTGAGATTGATTCCCAAGGTTTTTTCCCAGTCACAAGTCTAGCGGCCGTATTTTGAACGACTTGTAGACAAGCGATTTGGTACTTGGGGAGTCCAAGGTAAAGGGCATTTGCATAGTCCAATCTTGAGTTTACAATAGCTCCCACCACGACTGCTATGTCTTCCTTGGGAATAAAAGGAGTAAGTCTGCGTAGTAGGCGCAGCAGATGGTGAGATCCGCTGACTACTGACCCTATTTGTGCGTCCAATGTCATGTGAGAGTCAAAGATGACCCCGAGAGTTTTGACTTTGGCGCTAGGGGTGATGATTTTGCCCAGAATGGGCGGGGGGGTCCAAGTTGTTGCAGGTTGATTCATACGTTTGGCGTGAAACTGGAGAAGTTCTGTTTTCTCTCCGTTGAGTTTAAGATAACTCTTTGTCATCCAGTCCTCTATCAAAGAGAGGCATGTCTCTAGATTGAGGTGATGATCCTTTTTATTGCAAATGCGGAAATATAGTTGCGTGTCGTCTGCATATGAGTGGTAGAGCAGTTTTTGACTGCTAATAATCTCAAAAAGAGGGCGAAGATAGATGTTGAATAACACCGGTGACAGGGGGGATCCTTGAGGGACTCCGCACGATAATGTGCGTTTCTCAGAAGTGAAAGGTCCTAACTTCACTATTTGCGATCGGTTTTCCAAAAAAGAGGAGAACCAAGATAAATCGCCTTCTGCCACTCTGGCTACTTCAGCTAGCCGAGTCAATAAAAGCTTGTGGTCTACTGTGTCGAAGGCTGCGCTTAGGTCCAACAGAACCAGAAGGCAAGATTCTCCTTCGTCTGCGGCCTCAAGAGCGTCGTCCCATATTTTGAGCAATGCGGTTTCTGTCCCGTGTCCAGGCCGGAATCCCGATTGAAATGGGTCAAGTAGGTTGTGGGTATCTAGATGCTGTTGCAGCTGTTGTACCACTACTTTTTCCATTACCTTTTAAATGTCCTTATTTCTTCTGAGAAATCCTCACTTCCTGTTCTTCTGTCTGTAACTCCACACAGTAATGCAAGGCTTTCTCCTTGGTGTGGAGTGTCATGCTCACCCCCTCCCTTGGACTACATTTCAGAATGTATCCAAAGTTACGAATTATCTGAAATAACGAATGACATATCTAAACGAGTGGAAGGTAATATAATAATAATAAATAACATTAATAATAATAAAAAGTTTTATTATTTTTATTTATTATTAATTTGTTCCGTTCCATTTGTTTAGGTGCGGCATTCGTTATTTCAGATAATTTGTAACTTTGGATAAATTCGTAACTTTGGATAAATTCGTAAATTCAAAAATTAGTAAATTCGAAATTCAAAAATCTGAAAACCCAAAAATTAGAAAATCTGAAATAATAACTAACTAATATTGACTTAACTATTACTAACTATTAAATTATAGGTATTGGAATTTCCTTTCAAATTTGTCTGTTCGTGAATCCAAATTTATCCGAAGTTACAAATTATCTGAAATAACGAATGCCGTATCTAAAGGAATGGAACATAACAATTAATACTAATAATAATAATAATAATAATAATAATAATAATAATAATAATAATAATAATAATAATAATAAATAACAAATAACAATAATAATAATAAACTTTTTATTATTATTATTTATTTATTATTAATTCATTCTGTTCCATTTGTTTAGATACGGCATTCGTTATTTCAGATAATTTGTAACTTCGGATAAATTTGTATTCGCTACGTTTACTAATAGCCAAATTTGAAAGGAAATTATAATACCTATAATTTAATAGTTAGTTAGTTATTCTTTGAATTTTTGGATTTTCTTTCTTATTTTTGAATTTATGAATTTACAAATTGCGATCATAACGAATGACTCGAAAAACAAAAAAAACAAACAAACGAATGAAATGAAAACAAAATAATTTTTCGCCAGTGCACATGTCTAGACAGCGCTCTTGTTGCAGATGTATCATCACAGATTGTAATATGCTGATGAATAGAGTTCAATGCCAAGTGATTGCAAAAATATATCCTCATCCAATGCAAGACTAGCATAAAACAGTAATATACGCACAAGAATTCGAGCATGAGTCCTGTGTATGAATTAATTTAACACCCCCAGTAGTTCTGACCTCTGGAGTGTGTTACAGTAAATGTACGGTACAGGTAAATGTAAGGTGTCCTCATTAGGGATGGAGGTTGCATGACAGACTCAAGGTTGGGTTACTACTCTTTGTATTGTTTTTAATCCAACTTATTGTGGTTCATACCCATGGTTTTGTACCCGTGCTCCATTGGGCAATTTTAGCTGCGATTTTTCAGACATACCCTTTTTCTGCTCTATTCCGGCATGTTTTGGTTGTTCATTTAGGGACTACGGGATTGCTTTTGCCTGCACTTCCGGGAGCTGCGATGCTCTCAGGTGCCCTCCCATCCCCCCCCATTGGCCACTCATTTTGAGTGCGGAAGGTGGGCGGTCTTTCCTCATAGCATCGGCGCCACGCATCCGCCCCATATGTCCGCCTGGGGGCGTCTGCATTTTGGACGAGTCATGCCATCTTGGTTGACCAATGGGAAGCTTTGTCTGGTTCTAAATGAGCGGCAGTTGCTGCTTTGATCCAGACACTCTTTCCTGGTGTCATACCAGCGTGACGCTGGTCGGGCTGGGTGGTTAATATCGGGAGCATTCACTTATGACATCAGCTGAGGGCCAATCCTGCTTTACATATCCCTATTTACTGGGTCTTATCTCCATACAGGGTAACAATTGCCTATTTATTACCCCAGCTACTACCTGGGTTGGGGGCTTTTACTATACAACCCAATTACCACTTACCCTTTTGGTTTTCATTAATGTTATCAATTATCTAATTTAGATGGGAGCCCCAGTCACCTGCCAGTTGAACACACATTCATCTGTGATACATGTTTATGCTCTTGGCTTTCCCAATGGCCCTACTTCAGTTCCCTGTTGCAGACAACCCTGCGTTCCTGGTTGCACATCCTCACATACTGGGAATGAGTAAGTTTTTTGGAGATGGCCTTTTTTCCATCTCTTATTGCTTCCCATTATTTGGGCGTTATGCTAAAACTTACATATTATACTTGTGTCCTTCTGCAGATCTTACTCCACTACGCATCCGCCCCTGAACATTGGCTATAATGCCATGAAAGGCGTCTCGGGCTTACACAGAGGCTACATGTTTCAGTTTTAGGACCTACCTTGGGTTTAATGATTCTATATTTTTAAATAATACAATGTACAAGTTGTTATACAATGTTTATGGTTTTTGCATCATGCTTTTTATATGCACTGTCATGTATGTTTACTATTATGTATACATTCAAAATCGCATGCTCTGCTATGTGTTTTAGACAAATAAACGCATCCATATTACACTGTTTTATCTCTGAGTTCTCTCATGCATACCTCATTTAAAGTCCCAAACCCCTCCTCTTCTTTACAAATAACAGGGATGAAGTTATAACTCTACTGGTGATTCAGTGAGCTTCTGGGTCAAACCCGAGTCCGGGTGACCGAGGAGCTCTAAGAAATTAGGATTGTGCCACAGATGGGAATTAGGAGACACCCAGCCCAAATTTGTGATCATCTTATTTCCCTCATGCCAGGCCAACTAGTTAACATCTATAGGAGAGCCACGAGAACAACGTTTGGGTACAGACCTGTGTAATGCATCAACAAGTAAGGCCCTAGCGCCAGCCAGTGCAATCAATAGAGCGGTGGAACAGGACGAGGAGGCCTCCAGGAACCATAGACATAGGCAATTTGTGACGCTATAAAATAATGCCGTAGATTAGGGCAGGCTAATCACCCATCAAGCTCAGCAGCTTAAAGAGATGTTCTTGCAATTCATGGGCTTGACCCCTGCCAGGGGAAGATCGAGTACATTTTTTTAAAACGCTTTTTAAACAAAAAGACTGGGAATGCCCGGAAAACATATAGAAATTTGGGTAAGTATATCATTTAAAAAATGTTCACATGGCCATCTGGCTGTATGTTTAGTGTCGTTGTCCTGCTGGAAGGTGAACCTCCGCCCCAGTCTCAAGTTTTTTGCAGACTCTAACAGGTTTTCTTCTATGATTGTCCTGTCTTTGGCTCCATCCATCTTCCTATCAACTCTGATCCGCTTCCCTGTCCCTGCTGAAGAAAAGTATCCCCACAACATGATGCTGCCACCACCATGTTTCACAGTGGTGATGGTGTGTTCAGGGTGATGTGCAGTGTTAGTTTTCCGCCACACATAGCCTTTTGCTTTCAGGCCAAAACGTTCAATTTTAGTCTCATCTGACCAGAGCACCTTCTTCCACATGTTTGCTGTGTCCCCCACATGGCTTCTCACAAACTGCAAATGGCACTTCCTATGGCTTTCTTTCACCAATGTCTTTCTTCTTGACACTCTTCCATAAAGGGCAGATTTGTGGAGAGCAGAGCACGACTAATAGTTGTCCTGTGGACAGATTCTCCCACCTGAGCTGTGGATCTCTATAGCTCCTCCAGAGCAGGGGGCGGACTGACAACTCATGGGGCCCCCGGGCAATAGAAGATTATGGGGCCCCCGGGCTTACAGATGGCCACCACGCCAGGAGGCAGTGCAGAGGCAGGGCAGCTTAAATCTCTGGATTTTCACATCAAAAGCATGTCAGTTTCGGACATATCAGGGACAGATGTAAAAAAAACACAGATTTTTACATACTGTTCCTGGTTTTTACTGAGCCTGGCAACCCTGATGTGGCCCCCTAGTGGCATGGGGCCCTCGGGCAGTGCAGTTTTTTTTATGTCACTGTAGGTTTACTGTTTTTTTTTTAGTACTGCACTATATTAATCCTGCATAATAATAATAATAATAATAATCTCAAAGCACCTAAGAAAGCTAATGTTCCCTCTGCCATGTGCTGTGATCATAGGTTCGAAAAAGGGGAAGATAGATAGAAAACAATAAAAATGTACTTGCACTTTGAGTTCTAAACGGGGGGGGGGGGGGGGGATGGGGGATATTTCTACTCAGGATCACCAGCCCAACCTATATTATATGTACTGGACCAACTGTACTAAATTAAAGCTCTTTTATGGAGTCTAGAACTTGAATTGATATTGCTTTTTCCACCATATAAAAGCATATAAAAGTATTTATGCAAATAGGGTGTGAGAAGAACAAACAAGGAAAGAGAAAGACTTGTAATTTTATTTGCTATAATAGGTATCCGTGAAAGAGCAGACTGTCCTGCTAGAATGAATACATAAATTACTGATTATATGAAGGCAAAGTAAAATGATGATGATTTGTAATGGTGAGCAGTATTCATTGTAAAGCCATGCGGATAATGTGCATGCTGAGATAAGCACTGTGGTTTATGCCTGGGGGCAGATAAACCAGTACCTGTATTTCCTCCACCTCTTCTGACAGGGAAAACTTAAATGGCGTAACACTCAAAAGGCGTAAATTGTTTTCATAGCGAGATAATATCTGTACATTTCCCCTGTGTTCTGCAGGTCTGAGGCCTCGTACGCACGACCGAGAATCTCGTCGTAAAAGAAACGTTGTTTTCCTCGACGAGTTCCTTGTCAGGCTTGTCGAGAATCTTGACAAGCTTCCTTTGCGTACACACTGTCAAGACAAAATCTCGTCGCTTTCAAACGCGGTGACGTAAAACACGTACGACGGCACTATAAAGGGGAATTATGATTCCACTGGCACCACCCTTTGGGCTGCTTTTGCTAATCTCATGTTACTGCGTGTTAAGTAAAAGTTTGGTGAGAGACGATTCGCGCTTTTCAGTCTGTTACAGCGTGACGAATGTGCTATCTCCACTACGAACGCTACTTTTACCCAAGGTGCGCTCCCGTCTCATACTTTATTCTGAGCATGCGCGGGTTTCTAAGCATACACACGAACGTGTTTCTCGTCGTAAACCAGCCCGACGAGAAACACAACGAGGAAATTGAGACTCCTGACGAGAAAAAAGAGAACTTGTTCTCTTTTTTTCTCGTCGAGATCTACGACAGTGTTCTCGACGAAAAACATACACACAACCGTTTTCCCTCGGCAAAAAAGCTCTGCCAACATTTTTCTTGATGGATTTTGTAGAGGAAAACGGTTGTGTGTACGAGGTCTGACCTTTGGTTCATGGCTCCGATGGTGTTTAAAAAATGGATTTGGATTTCAACTCTCATCACCACCACTATTGCCATGGTACACTTCTTATTTAAAGGGGTTGTAAAGGTGTTTATATATATATATATATATATATATATATATATATATATATTTTTTTTTAAATAACAAACATGTTATACTTACCTCTACTTCGCAGTTTGTTTTGCACAGAGTGGCCCCGATCCTTGTCTTCTGGGGTCCCTCGGCGGCTGTCTTGGCTCTTCCCCCGCAAGAGCACTGGGATACGTTCACGGACGGCGAATGCGCCGTTCGTTAGAAGCGTAATTTACATGGGGTCACACTTAATTTACATAAAACACGCCCACAGCTTCAACATTTGAATTAGGCGGGCTTACGCCGGCCCTAATACGCTACGCCGCCGTAACTTCGGCCGCAAAATCTTTCTGAATACCATACTCGCCTCTCAAAGTTACGGTGGCGTAGCGTATAGGAGATACGCTACGCCCGCATAAAGGTATCTGAATCTAGCCCATTGAATTCTTCCAAAATTGGCAGTCTTTTTTTGTGTATAGCGCAAAAAATAAAAAACGCAGAGGTGATCAAATACCACCAAAAGAAAGCTCTATTTGTGGGGAAAAAAAGGACGTCCGCGCAATTGTCAGTTAAAACGAGGCAGTGCCGAATTGCAAAAAATGGCCTGGTCATTGGGCAGCCAAATCCTCCGGGGCTGAAGTGGTTAAAGAGCAACTCCAAACAACAAGTAGAAATATTGCATATGTATATATATATATATATATATATATATATATATATATAGCGCTACCTTTTGTGAGGGCTGCTGGTAGAATCTGTACCCCACTGGTTGCGCCGACTCTGCAAGTCCTCAGACATTTCGGGTTCAGCCATAGTTACCGTTGACACCAATAACAAGAAACTTACACAATATCAGTGAAGTAGTTAAAGTTTATTTACTGTGGTAAGAGAGACACATAAAAGTGCATAACATAACACTGTAAGCCATAAAGATTTATTATCTGAGCAATAGGCATTAATATGAAATGCAGTTTTGCAATTTAGAGTTTTATGTTCGTAAAGCAGAATGCAAACAAACACAGTGCAATCCAACCCATTTAGGTGAACAGGTAGCCGAGGGGCAGGGGACTGACACCTAATAGACTAATAGGTGGATTCAGAAAGACTTAGGCTGGTGTAACAGTAGATACGCCAGCCTAAGTCTGAATGTGCGCCGTCGCTAATTTAAGCGTATTCTGGAAACCAGATACGCTTAAATTAGGCTCATATACGAGCGGCGTAAGTGTCTTACACCGTCGTATCCTAAAGTGTAATTTTTAGGCTGACCGCTAGGTGGCGCTTCCATTGCGGTCGGCGTAGAATATGTAAATCACTAGATACGCCTATTCACGAACGTACGCCCGGCCGACGCAGTACAGATACGCCGTTTACGTAACGCATTATCAGGCCTAAAGTTATTCCATCTAATAGCTGGAATAGTAATGTTAAGTATGGCCTTCGTTCCCGCGTCGAAATTCGAAAATTTTACGTTGTTTGCGTAAGTCGTCCGTGAATAGGGATTTACGTCATTTACGTCCACGTCGAAACCAATAGGACTGTGCGGCGTACTTTGCCGCAATGCACACTGGGATATGTAGGCGGACGGCGCATGCACCGTTCGTAAAATTCGTCAATCACGTAAGGTCACCCCCCATTACCATAAAACACGCCCCCTCAGCCGAATTTGAATTATGCACGCTTACGCCCGCCCAATTTACGCTATGCCGCCGTAACTTAGCAGGCAAGTACTTTGTGAATCATGTAATTGCCTCGCTAACTTACGGTGGCGTAGTGTAAATGCCATACGCTACGCCGCTGCAACTACGCGCCCGCCTACCTGAATCCACCTATATGTCAGGCCAATCTACTCTCTCTCCTCAGCCCACAGGCACTTAAAGGGGTGGTTCACCCTTAATAACAACATTCTACCATTAAATCAAGCATAGTAGCGCGAGCTACAGTATGCCTTTATTAATTTTTTTGGCGCCGTACTCACAGTTTAATGCCATAGTGAAGTTTCAGACTTCCGGGCGTTCCTATGAAGAGGGAAGATGATTGACGGCCGGCTATGGCGCGTCACGCTTCCCGAAAATAGCCGGAGTAGGTCTCGGCTCTTCATGTCGCTATACGGCGCCTGCGCACAGACTAGGTGCAGGCGCGTCGTGAAGACCCAAGTCCTATTTCGGCTATTTCCGGAGAAGCGTGACGCGCCATAGCCGGCTGTCAATCATCTTCCCTATGCAAGGAGTCTGAAACTTCACTACGGGATTAAACTGTGAGTACGGGGCCAAAAAATAAAATAAAGGCATACTGTAGCTCGCGCTACTATGCTTGATTTAATGCTAGAAAAAAAAAAAATGTTTAGGGTGAACCCCCTCTTTAATGACGGTCATTGCAACGTTTTATCTTGCACGGTATTTGCGCAATAATTTTTCAAACGCCTTTTTTTGGGAAAAAAATTGTTTGAATGAATTAAAAAAATAACAAAACAGTAAAGTTAGCCCAATTTTTTTGTAAAATATGAAAGATTATGTTACACCGAGTAAATAGATACCTAACATGTCACACTTTAAAATTGCGCACACTCATGGAATGGCGCCAAACTTCGGTACTTAAAAATCTCCATAGGCAACGCTTTGAATTTTTTTACAGGTTACAAGTTTAGATTTACAGAGGAGAACTAGTGCTAGAATTGTTGCTGGCACTCTAACGCACGCGGCGATATCTCACATATGTGGTTTAAACGGTGTTTACATATGTCGGCGGGACTTACGTGTGCGTTCGCTTCTGCGTGCGAGCTACCGGGGACAGGGGCGTTTTAATTTTTTTTTTATTATTATTTTATTTTTACTTATTTATTTATTTTGTTACACTTTTTTTTTATTACTTTTATTCCTATTACAAGTAATGTAAACATCCCTTGTAATAGGAAATGTGTGTGACGGGGTCAATAAGACTTTGCATCTCTCCTCCAGGCTGGAAAGCATGAGATCGGCGAAAAAAATTTCACCGATCTCATGCTTACTAGCTGCAACCGCGGCTTTGTTTACTTACGGGTACCCGGGCGTGACGTCATCACATCGCGCCCGGGTCCTCCGACGGTCATAGAGATGACTGGTGACCATCCATACACCCGTTCATGAAAACAAACGCTTGAGCAAAGAGCGGTGAAGTACAACACGTATGACAGCAATATAAAGGGGAAGTTCCCTTTATATTGCCTTTATATTTAGGTGTGTCGTTACCGGAAGCTCCCACGCGCATACGCCAATCACATCGCCGGAGCCGGAAGTAACTCCAGGAGCGATGTCGCCGGCCGGTGCAGTGTACGAGGATCGCTGTGGGGGCTTTGATCTAAAGTATTTCATTTTATTATTCATGGAAAAGATTTTTTCCCAAAAAAAACGTGTTTGAAAAATTGCTGCGTAAGTAATTAGCTGCTCGTTCCGCATTCCGTATTAAGGTAAATTTACCATTAACCGCTTGCCGTCCGGCAAGCGATCTCCCTGAGCGTGCCCGTGGGTCCCGCGGACTCAATCACTGCGGGCAAACCCGCGATCGTCTCACGGAGAGATAGAACGGGAAGATGTTAGTGTAAACACAACATCTCCCCGTTCTGCCTAGGGACACTGTCACTGATTGTGTTCCCTGTCATCGGGAACAACGATCAGTGACGTGTCACAGCAAGCCACGCCCCCTACAGTAAGAATCACTCCCTAGGGAACACTTAACCCCTACAGCGCCACCTAGTGGTTAACCTCTTCACTGCCAGAGTAATTTTCACAGTAATCAGTGCATTTTTTTGTAGAACTGATCGCTGTAAAAATGACAATGGTCCCAAAAATTTGTCAAAAGTGTCCGATGTGTCCGCCAAAATGTCACAGTCACGATAAAAATCACTGATCGCCACCATTACTAGTAAAAAAAAAATATTAATAAAAATGCTATACAACTATCCCCTCTTTTGTAGACGCTATGGGCCAGATTCACGTAGTTGCGCGGCGGCGTAATGTATCTCATTTACGTTACACCGCCGCAATTTTTACGGGCAAGTGCTTGATTCACAAAGCACTTGCCTGTAAACTTGCGGCAGCGTAGCGTAAAGCCGTCCGGCGCAAGCCCGCCTAATTCAAATGGGGCGTGTATCATTTAAATTAGGCGAGTTCCCGCGCCGAACGTTCTGCGCATGCTCCGCTTGGAAATTTCCCGCCGTGCTTTGCGCGAAAGTACGGCGCCCCGACGTGTTTTTTGAACGGCGACGTGCGTTACGTCCTTTCGTATTCCCGGACGTCTTACGCAAAAAATAACTAAATTAAAATTCGACGCGGGAACGACGGCCATACTTTAACATGGATGGTCTAATTTTACACCACCTAAATAGCACTCGTAACTTTACGACGGGAAAAGCCGACTAGCGACGACGTAAGAGAATGCGACGAACGCGCGTACCTTCGTGGATCGCCGTAAACAGCTAATTTGCATACTCGACACGGAAAACGACGCAAACTCCACCCAGCGGGCGCCGAAGAATTACACCTACGATCCGAAGGCGTACGAAGCCGTACACCTGTTGGATCGATGCCAAAAGCCGTCGTATCTTGGTTTGAGGATTCCAAATCAAGATACGACGCGGCAAAATTTGAAAGTACGCCGGAGTATCAGCAGATACTCCGGCGTACTTTTTCTGTGAATCTGGCCCAAAATTATTAATTCATCATAAATTACACGTGTGTTATAAGTGGTTTCAGAGAAGTCTAGTTTTGCCCAATAGCACCAACGGGTTCTCTTTGCTGATTGGTAGAACTGAATTACTGGGGATTTTTAATGGTACAATTATAGTAAATGATCTCTCCCATCATACTCTTCCCTGATTTGCCCTTTTCTCTTATATGACATACAGTAGTGCAGTGACTCAATGTTTATATTGGACTGTAAAGCTCCTTTGAGTGCTTGTATTGTTTTTATGATCGATGCTTTTGGCAAATGACCAGAGCAGTAAAATGTTTATGTCTTCTCGTTTTATTGTTTGGTGTCCACAGATTAATGTGTAAACTAGGCGCTATTCAGGTACACATTTTCATACTTCATATTCTTCACCTTTGCATATGCTTTCCATGTATGTAAGAGATCCTGATACAAATGTCTGTAATTGTTAAGACAGAGTGGTGCAGCCAGTGGCGTCACTAGGGTTAGTGTCACCCGGTGCAGTAAAACATGGTGTCACCCCCCCTCTGTCTAGGCTGCCCAGCACCAAGCAGGCAGCGTACGGGCACGGGGCGCACCCCAAACCAGTCCCTGTAAATGATAGTATAGGGCAGTATAGTGACAGGTTAGGGTAGTATAGAGTGGTATAGTGGCAGGTTGGTGTAGTGGGGTGGTATAGGACAGGTTAAGCTGGTATAGGGCATGTTGGGGTGATATAGGGTAGTTTGGGGTGGTATAGGGCAAGTTAGGGTTGCATAGGGCAGGTTGGGGTGGTATAGGGCAAGTTAGGGTGGTACAGGGCAGGTTGGGGTGGTATAGTGCAAGTTAGGGTGGCATAGGGCAAGTTGGGATGGCATGGGAAAGGTTGGGGTGGTACAGGGCAAGTTAGGGTGGCATTGGGCAGGTTGGGTGGTATAGGGCAAGTTATGGTGGCATAGGGCAGATTGGGGTGGTACAGGGCAAGTTAGGGTGGCACAGGGCAAGTTGGGGTGGCATGGGAAAGTTTGGGGTGGTACAGGGCAGGCTGGGGTGGTACAGGGCAGGCTGTGGTGGCACAGGGCAGGCTGGGGTGGTACAGGGCAGGCTGGGGTGGTACAGGGCTGTTTGGGGGGGGGGGGTACAGGGCAGGCTGGAGTGGTATAGGGCTGTTTGGGGTGGTAAAGGGCAGGCTGGGGTGGTACAGGGCAGGCTGGGGTGGCACAGAGCAGGCTGGGGTGGTACAGGGCAGGCTGGGATTGCACAGGGCAGGCTGGGCATGTCAGCTAAAAAAACAAACAAAAAAAAAATGGGATGGTGTCACCCCTCTAGCGGGTGTCACCCGGTGCGGACCGCACCCCCCTAGCAACGCCTCTGGGTGCAGCAACCCATAGCAGAAAATCATCAATCATCTTCGATCATTCAGACCACACTAACCCTGATGAGATTTCCACGATTTATTTATTTATTTTTTTGAAGTTCAGAGGTGTAGTGAAACACACTCACAAAACTAACACCCGGTGCAAAAAAGAAAAAGGAAGCACACAAAGTGCACAGGGCGTACGATTGGCCCTTCTCCGAGGAGAAAGGGCCCTAGCCCTCAGAGATGTACATATAGTTTCAAATTCGTCTTTTAACAAATTTTGACAAATTTGTTAATTTGGAAGTATCCGAATGAACAAAAACCCCGTTTAACACATTTTTCCGAATATTTTTAAATCCGAAAATTTGTAAATTCGAAAAATCAAAAAAAAAAAAAAAAAAATTATAGGTATTAGAATTTCCCTTTAAATTTGGCTGTTAGTAAACGTAACTAATACAAATTTATCCAAAGTTACAAATTATCCAAAATAACAATTTGCGTATCTAAATGAATAGAACGTAACAAATTCATAATAATAAATACCGTATATACTCAAGTATAAGCCGACCCGGCGTAAGCGCGCGCAATGTAAATGATCCCGCCGGGGGCGGGAATAATTTAAATTAGGCGTTCCCACACCGATCGTAAAGCGCATGCGCCATCGGGAAACTTTCCCGACGTGCATTGCGGCAAATGACGTCGCAAGGACGTCATTTGCTTCAAAGTGAACGTGAATGGCGTCCAGCGCCATTCACGTATCACTTACGCAAACGGCGTGAAACTCAAATTTCACGACGCGGGAACGGAGGGTATACTTTAGCATTGGCTGCCCCTACTATTAGAAGGGGCAGCCTTACGCTAAAGATGCCGTACGGAAACTCCGTAACTTGCGTACGCAGGGCCCGCGCAACATTGTGAATCGGCGTAAGTATGCAATTTGCATACTATACGCTGACCACAATGGGAGCGCCCCCTAGCGGTCAACGCAAGAATGCAGCCTAAAATCTGCGTGGCATAAGAGCCTTATGCCACGCAGATTTTAGGCTGCAGTCGGCGTAACGAGTTCTCTGAATCAGGAGAACTCGTTACGCCGGCGCAAGTCAGCAATTGCGCTGCGTAACTATGGTTACGCAGGCGCAATTGCTTACTGAATCTGGGCCAATGTAATTGAGAGTTTCTGCTTCTGCGAATAATCAATGCATGCTCCTCCTCCATGGATCCTATTGATTGCTCTCATCTTAGGATGGGAAATAGAAAAAAAGAAGAAAACGAATGCATCCACCTAAGCACCGATGAGCTGCAATATATTCCATTTGTATTACTAGACATGAATTGTATGTGTTGAGGTTACCAGCTGAACGATTCCTTCTATAGTGTTGCTATTTCTGTTTACTCCTACTCACACCGGCAGGACAATATGAAACAATACAATGTGAATTCTTTGTATAAAGCACATCTTTTGTTCAAAGAAAAGTTAAAAAAGAAACCAAAAATAGCAGCTTACGCTTGTTTACTATTTTTGAAATGTGACATTTTATTGGTAGAGACTGTTTTTTTGTTTTTTTCCCCCTAATCCTTTTACCAGAAGACAATCAATTTCTGGGAACAATGTAAAAATTTTTTTTTCACAATTTACAGCAAATGCAATTCTTGTCAACATGATCACAACATTATTTTAAGTAAAAAAGAACACAACATGTATTTCTTGCCTTGAAATAGAAACTGCTATTTATAATCATATGTAAAGTCATCACATTTCTTTTCAGTTTGGAAGGGGTAAAAAGCCCTGGCAGTTTTTTTTTTGTTTTGTTTTACTGTCGGTGTCCCATTGGGTGGATTTACCTTCACTTCCTGTCCTGGAGACACAGCAGGAAGTGATGTGAAATGTCTCCAAGATGATAGAAAGTCCCTTTTTTACTTTTGTTGCCAAAGCAGTCATGCCTTTTGGAAGATTTTACTTATCTCTTGTTGCAGGGACAATTTTGGATTTCTTAACACTTTCTATGGCAGTGGTGATTGGCGCCAGAATAAAAGGGAGGGTGACTCCCCCTTCCAGGGAACACAGATAGGGATAAAAACCTGACGGGAGTTCCTACCCTTTTACCCTGGAGTTTTCATACTACAGCCCCGGGGCCAAAACCAGCCTTCTGATAAAAGAAGGGACTCTGAAATAGGAGGGTACTCTGGTAGGGACTCTCATATAAAAGGGGACTCTGATGGGGACTCTCATTGAAGGGGTGTCTCAGATAGGGACTCTGAAGCAAGGGGGCACTCTGCTGGGGACCCTCATAAAAGAGGGGACTCTGAGACTGCCTCGAGGTCCACAGTGCTCAACTGGTGGCTTGGGAAGACCTCACAGCATCCAAAATGGCTTACACAAGCCCTCTGGACACTGATGTAAGGAGGGACTCTGTTTGGGGACCATGATATAAGGGGACTCTGATGGGGACACTGATGTAAGGAGGGACTCTGTTTGGGGACCATGATATAAGGGGACTCTGATGGGGACACTGATGTAAGGAGGGACTCTGTTTGGGGACCATGATATAAGGGGACTCTGATGTAAGGAGGGACTCTGTTTGGGGACCATGTTATAAGGGGACTCTGATGTAAGTAGGGACTCTGTTTGGGAACCATGATATAAGGGGACTCTGATGGGGACACTGATGTAAGGGGAACTCTTATGGGTATCCTGATGTAAGGGGACTTTGATGTAATGAGGCACACTGATGGGCAACCTGATGTGAGGGGGGACTCTGATGTAAGTGGGCTCTGATGGGGACACTGATGTATTGAGAACTCTTATTGGGATCCTGATGTAGGGGGGGGGCTTGGATGTAAGGAGGCACTCTGATGGGGACCTTGATGTAAGGAGGCACTCTATTAGAGACCCTTATGTAAGGGAACTCTGACGAGGACCGGGATGTGAGGGGTGACTCTGATATAAGGGGGATCTGATTAGAACACTGATGTAAGGGGAACTCTGATGGGGATCCTGAGGTAAGGCGACTCTGATGGGGGACCCTTATGTAATGAGGCACACTGGTAGGGACCCTGGTGTGAAGGGGGCTCTGATGGGGACACTGATTTATTGAGAACTCTAATAGGAGTCCTGATGTAGGGGGGACTGTGATGAAGACTTTGATGTAAGGCGGCACTCCGATACAGACTCTGATGTAAGGGGACTCTGACGAGAACACTAATGTGAGGGGGGAGCACTAATTTAAGGCGGCTATGATTAGAACAATGATGTAAGGGGAACTCTAATGGGGACTCGGATGTAAGGAGGGACTCTGATGGTGGGGACCCTGTTGTAAGGAGGCACTCTAATGGGGACCCTAAAGTAAGGAGGGACTCTGATGGTGGGGACCCGGTTGTAAGGAGGCACTCTAATGGAGACCCTGATGTAAGGAGGGACTCTGATGGTGGGGACCCTGTTGTAAGGAGGCACTCTAATGGGGACCCTGATGTAAGGAGGGACTCTAATGGGGACCCTGATGTAAGGGGACTCTAATGTAAGGAAGGACTCTGATGTAAGGAAGGACTCTGATGGGAACCATGATGTGAGGTGTGACTCAGATACAAGAGGGCTCTGATAGGGACACTGAAGTAAGTGGAACTCTGATGGGGATCCTGATGTAAGGGGGATCCGTATAGGTTCACATACATTTTTTTATGACATTTTTTGTTACTCTGTCTTCAAACCAGGGCAACCATCAGGAATTATGGGGCCCCCTACACAGCTTCAGGTGGGCCCCCTGGAGCAGAGAACCGGGGGGGGGGGGGGGGGGTGCTGCAAATTGAGAAGCGGGGGGGGGCCCTTTACAGAAGAAATAAAGATAAATATATATAAAAAATAAATAAATATAAATAAATAAATAAATATATATATATATATATATATATATATATATATATATATACAATTTTTATTTATTTTTTTATAAAAATAAATTACAAAAAAGGGGGGTTGCCATCCGGGACCTCTGGGCCCTTTAATAATAAAAAAAATAAACCTCCAGGGCCCTTTAATAAAAAAAAAATATATATATATAAAAAAATAAATAAATAAACATTTAGAAAAAAAAAGGGGGGGGGGTTGCCATCCAGGGTCCTGGGGACCTCTGGGCCCTTTAATAATAAAAAAAATAAAAAAATAAGTATATATAAACAAAAATAAAAAAATAATTTTTTTTAAAAAAAAAGGGGGTTTGCCACATGGGGCCCTGGGGACCTTCTGAGCCCTTAAATAAATAAATATATATATATATATATATATATATATATATATATATATATATATATATATATATATATATATATATATATATATATATATATATATATATATAAAAAAAGAAATTAAATATAAAAAAAAATTATAAAAAAAGGGGGGTTGCCATCCGGGGCCCTGTGGACCTCTGGGCCCTTTAATAATAATAAATATATATATACATATAAAATAAATAAAAAAATATATAGAAAAAAAATATATTTTTTATAAAAAAAAGGGGGGTTGTCATCCGGGGGCCCTGGGGATCTCCGGACCTTTAAAAAAAATAAAAAATAAAAATTACTATAAAAATATATAAGAATTTTTTTTTTTAAATAATAATAAATAAAAAAAAGGGGAGTTGCCATCTGGGGCCCTGTGGGCCTCCGGACCCCTGAAAAAAAACACCCTTACAGGTGTACTGCCTGTACCCCCCCTGATGGCGGCCCTGCTTCAAACGATTACCCTTATGCAGCCATTGAGGCATAACTCCTCCCACTGGCACCAACTATTTCTCCCCCTAATAACAAAGATCGGTTACTGTTTACTCGCACTGAGCACAATTTGGCCCCCCTAAGGTCTAAAGAACAGTAAACTGGCTCCCCTTTTTCATAGAAAGTTTGGAGACCCCTGCTCTTATTCAAATCATGCTCTTAAAAAAAAAAAACCTTGAAGTAAAACGTATTCTTTTAGATTTTATTCGTTCATGAAGTACTTGTCACCGTAAATTATGTCACCTCACAGAAGTGGGTCTTCTTCATATCTTTGTGGTGGACGTGTTCTCACCGAAAGTCTCATACTAATAATCGGGAAGTCGGTTCCTGATCACCTGATCACTGTGATAGCCTCTGATTGGCAGCCCACCTATGTGCTTTTCTTTTTTCTTTCTTCCTTATGAATGGAGGGGAGGAAAATGAAAACAAAACAAATGTGTGTAAAATAAATAAATAAATAAATAAATACAAAAAAAGATAAACGAGGGTTAGATCAAGGCCAGTGTCAGGGTAAGGCCCCTTTCACACTGGGGCGGCAGGTGCGCTGACGGTATTTGCGTAGTGCCATTGTTGTCACTGTGCCCATCAATTGCCGCCATCAGTTTGCCCCTAAAATGTCGCCGGATTGCCCCCCCCCCCCCGCCTGGCACTTACCTTTCTCGGTCAGCCATCCTCGGATCCTCCTCCACGATCCCTCGATGTAGTCCCGCCCCGGATGTCGCTTCAGCCAATCAGGTTACCGGTAACCAGATCAGGTAAACCTGATTGGCTGAGATGCGTGTCAGTGTTAACCAAGGAACACACACCCCCTGCGTCCCCTGGTTAACTATTTGGAAGCCGATTACAGCCCACAGGCCGCTGGCTCGCATAAACTAGGGTGACCAGACATCCCCGGTTTCTGGGGACAGTCCCCGGATTGAGGACACTGGGCCAAATCCACAAAGACCCGGCGTAAGGGCGAATTTCTAATTTAAGTTACACTGCCTTAAAATTTCTACCAAAGTGCCCGATCCACAAAGCACTTACCTAGAAATTTCTGGCCGTGTAACTTAAATTCCGCCGGCGCAAGGCGTTCCTCATTTCATGGGGGCGATTCCCATTTAAATGAGGCGCGCTCCCGCGCCGGCCGTACTGCGCATGCTCGTGACGACATTTTCCCGACGTGCATAGCGCAAAATTACGTTACGCCGGGCTTTGTGGATTGCGACGGGTCAATAAAGTTGCGTCGGAAAAAAAAAAAATACGGCGCGGAAAAAAAAATTCTAATTCGAAAAAAAAAACGCGTCGCTAGACAGAAGGGTCTGCTTTTACATGGTGTACTAACTTTACACCATGTAAAAGCAGCCCTAATTTTGCGTATGCAACTTAATTCTTACGGAGAAAAAACGAAGCAGGAAAGCTTGGTGGATCTCCGTAAGTGCTAATTTGCATACCCGAGGCGGCATTTCGACACGAAATGCCCCCAGCGGCGGATGCGGTACTGCATCCTAAGATCCGGCAGTGTAATTCAATTACACATGCCGGATCTTCTCCCTAACTATGGAAAACGGATTCTGTGGATCAGTTCCATAGTTAGGACCAGGGATACGACGGCGTAACAGCAGTTACTCCGTCGTATCTCTTTTGAGGATTTGGCCCACTGTCCCTGGACCCAGTCTGTCCCCAGTTTTTTCCCCCGAACAGGGACTGGGGCAATTAAAAAAAAAAAAAAAAAAATCTGAATTACATCCCCCCCCCGCTCCTACTAGCTTAGGGGAGTGTCTTTTTGTTCCATTATCTGTGCCCCTTTCTGATGATCATGTGCTGGTTGGAGCGAAGGGAATATTGTTGTTCTGCCGTGGCTCAAGTCCCGGCCAGCCGTCTACCTGCTTATCTCCTTGCCTTCCCTGGTGGAGTGGTCTTGCTCCACTCCCCACCCAGTAGTAGACTTGACAGGCTGTCAGGCGGGCAGCGGCGGCGACAGGCAGAGAGTCGCCGATTGCCACCATTACTAGTAAAAAAATATATATGTCCCCGGATTTCATTTAACCACTTAAGCCCCGGACCAATATGCAGCCTAAAGACCCAAGGTGTTTTTACAGTTCGGGACTGCGTCGCTTTAACAGACAATTGCGCGGTCGTGCGACGTGGCTCTCAAACAAAATTGGCGTCCTTTTTTCCCCACAAATAGAGCTTTCTTTTGGTGGTATTTGATCACATCTGCGGTTTTTAGTTTTTGCGCTATAAACAAAAATAGAGCGACAATTTTGAAAAAAAAGCAATATTTTTTACTTTTTGCTGTAATAAATATCCCCCAAAAACATATATAAAAACATTTTTTTTTCCTCAGTTTAGGCCAATACGTATTCTTCTACCTATTTTTAGTAAAAAAAATCGCAATAAGCGTTTATCGATTGGTTTGCGCAAAATTTATAGTGTTTACAAAATAGGGGATAGTTTTATTGCATTTTTATTATTTTTTTTTTTTTACTACTAATGGCGGCGATCAGCAATTTTTTTCGTGACTGCGACATTATGGCGGACACTTCGGACAATTTTGACACATTTTTGGGACCATTGTCATTTTCACAGCAAAAAATGCATTTAAATTGCATTCTTTATTGTGAAAATGACAGTTGCAGTTTGGGAGTTAACCACAGGTGGCGCTGTAGGAGTTAGGGTGCACCTAGTATGTGTTTACAACTGTTTGGGGGTGTGGCTGTAGGAATGACGTCATCGATCGTGTCTTCCCTATAAAGGGAATGACGCGATCGATGCGCCGCCATAGTGAAGGACGGGGAAGCCGTGTTTACACACGGCTCTCCCCGTTCTTCAGCTCCGGGGAGCGATCGCGACGGAGCGGCTATAAACACATAGCCGCGCCGTGGTCCCGGATCGCTCCCCGAGCGGACCCGACCTCCGCATGTAGCGGGGGGGGGTCCCGATCGGACCCCCCACCCGCTAATAGGCGAGGACGTACGTGTACGCCCATGTGCCTGTACGTGCCATATTGTGGACGTATATGTACATGCAGGGGTCGGGAACTGGTTAAAAAATCTGGTCACCTTAGCATAGACACTTCCACAGCCAACCAGCTGCCGTTATTCAGATGGCCCGCACTCACCAGGGGGGCGGCCATCTGTATAGTGGGCGGCAGCGGCGACAATACATAGATTCATGCAATGCATGAATCTATTAGGTGGATTCAGGGAGAGTTAGGCCGGCGTATCAGTAGATACGCCGACCTAACTGGGAATCTGCGCCGTCCTAAGTTTAAGTGTATTCTCAAACAGAGATACACTTAAACCTATCTAAGATAAGACGGCTTGCGCTGTCGTATCTTAGGGTGCAATATTTAGGCTGGCCGCTAGGTGGCGCTTCCATTGAGTTTGGCGTAGAATATGTAAATCACTAGATACGCCTATTCACGAATGTACGTGTGCCCGTCGCAGTAAAGATACGCCGTTTACGTAAGGCATTTTCAGGCGTAAAGTTATTCCATCAAATAGCTGGACTAGTAATGTTAAGTATGGCCGTCGTTCCCGCGTCGAAATTTTTAAATTTTACGTCGGTTGCGTAAGTTGTCCGTGAATGGGTCTGGACGTAATTTACGTCCACGTCGAAACCAATACGTCCTTGCGGCGTACTTTGCCGCAATGCACACTGGAATATGTACACTGACGGCGCATGCGCCGTTCGTAAAAAACGTCAATCACGTCGGGTCACGAGTAATTTACATAAAACACGCCCCCTCAGCCTAATTTGAATTAGGCGCGCTTACGCCGGCCCCATTTTCGCTACGCCGCCGTAACTTAGCAGGCAAGTACTTTGTGAATACAGTACTTGCCTTGCTAACTTACGGCAGCGTAGTGTAAATACGATACGCTACGCCGCCGCAATGTACCTGAATCCAGCTATATGTATTGTATTTCAGTGGTGGTGCAGGAGCGAGAGGGGGCGGCGCTCCTGCGCCCTCTATGGACACACCGCCACTGGTGCAGAGTTAGTAAATCAACCCCATAGTGTATCTTTTCCAGAAAAATCTGCACTTTTTTAGTTGTAATTGTAATACACTGGGGTTGATTTACTAAAGGCAAATAGACTTTGCAGTTTGAAAAGTGCAGTTGAGCTCTGCAAGTGAAGTTGCTCCAGAGCTTAGTAAATGAGGTAAAGCTTCACTTTGCAAAGGATTCCCAATCATGTGCAAGGAAAATTAAATAAAATAAAAATGTTGCTTGCACCTGATTGGTTGATGGAAGCCTGCAGAGCTTCTGCTCATTTACTAAGCTCTGGAGCAGCTACATTTGCAGAGAGCAACTGTGCAAAGTCTATTTGCCTTTAGTAAATCAACCTCACTGTGTCCATCGAACAAGCTGAAATCACGCGGGTGTCGCACGATGCTTGTACGCTTTCTGTTTGTTCTATGGAGTTTTATAGATTTTTTTTTTTATTTGCAATAGTGGCTCTTCAAGTGCTCCTACCTCTTATAACAACACGTAAGTTTGCACACTGCTTATTCATTTACTTACTGTAAAGAACTTGTTTGCAATTGGCTTATGTTGTGTTTGATAGAAGGAGCCTCCAGTCCAAAAGAGTCTACAGGGAAGCAGGGGCGGACTGACCATTGAGTCACTCGGGCACTGCCCGAGGGCCCCATGCCACTAGGGGGCCCCATCCGGGTTGCCAGGCTCAGTAAAACCAGGGACAGTATGTAAAAATCTGTGTTTTTTTTAGATCTGTCCCTGATATGTCCGAAAATGACATGCTTTTAATGTGAATATCCCAAGATTTTAGCTGCCCGCCTCTGCACTACCTCCTGGCGTGGTGGCCATCTGTAAGCCAGAGGGGCCCCATAATCTTCTATTGCCCGGGGGCCCCATGAGTTGTCAGTCCGCCCCTGCAGGGAAGTTTGTCTGGGAGTTCCCCAAGCATTCCTGTCTTGTGCCCCCTGAATCACCCTCAGACTGCGGGCAATAATGACGTTACTCCAGATCAATTCCATTAGAGGACTTTGATTGCAGGTGTTAAAGTGAACCTGAACTCCAGATTTTCTATGTCATAAGGAACATCTAGAAAGGTTACTTCCACCTAAACAGTTCCCTGAAAATCCAGCTTTAGTTTTAAAATTTTCATGCCACTTCCTATACCTTGGCACGCCTGTGCTTTGAGCCTCATAGCTGTATCTCTGCAGTGTGAGATCCTCTAAGGCAGAGGTTTGGGGGGGGGGGGCAGCAAACAACCAACCCCCCCCCCCCCCCCGTGGCACCTCAAACCCCCCCGCTGTCTTCTGGTCCACCGGCACTTACCCTATTTGCAGCGGGGATCGTCAGGGCATATCAGGGATCGTCGGGCACACAGCGCTGTGAGATCCTCTAAGGCAGGGGTGTCAACCAGTGGCGGCTGATGTTTTTTTGTTTTGGGGGGCAGAAAACAACCAACCCCCTGTGGCTCTTCAAACCCCCCCCTGCTGTCTGCTGGTCCGACGGCACTTACCCCATCGGCAGCGGGGATCGACAGGGCATATCGGGGATCAGTGGGCACACAGCAGTGTGAGATCCTCTAAGGCAGGGGTGTCAATCAGTGACGGCTGATGGTTTTTTGTTTGAGGGGGCAGAAAACAACCAACTCCCCCCCCCCTGCTGTCTGCTGGTCCACCAGCACTTACCCCATCGGCGGCGGGGGTTTGACAGGGCATATCGGGGATTGGCGGGCACACAGTGATGTGAGATCCTCTAAGGCAGGGGTGTCAACCAGTGGCGGCTGATGTTTTTTTTGTTTGGGGGGCCAGAAAACAACCAACCCCCCGTGGCACCTCAAAAACTCCCCCCCTTTGTCTTCTGGTCCACCGGCACTAACCCCATCGGTGGTGGGGATCAACAGGGCATATCGGGGATCGGTGGGCACACAGCAGTGTGAGATCCTCTAAGTCAGGGTTGTCAACCAGTGGCGGCTGATGGTTTTTTGTTTGGGGGGGCAGCAAACAACCAACCCCCCATGGCATCTCAATGCCCCCCCCCTGCTGTCTGTGGTCCCCCGGCACTTACCCCATTGGTGGCGGGGATCGGCGGGCACACAGCGGCTGGGATCGGCGGGAACATTGGCCAGGGGATCAGGCGTCGGCAGGCATCTGGCAGCATCTCCTGTGTTCTCTTCTCTTCTGAGATCACGGCGGCTTCCGCAGTGCGATTCCTCCCCTCATCCTAGGTGTCCAATATGATTGCCTGTCCTTTCAGCCAATTGGGAAACAGGTATCAGACCCGCAGTTCCTGATTGGCGGAGAGGCGATTCAGTGTTAGAAATGCAAATATTCCTTTGTTTTTCCAATACACAATGCTCTGAGTCCACACTATTTTGAAGCCTATTAGAGCCCATGGTTCTAATCAGGTGCTTTAAAAAAACACCTCCTCCGCTGTAATTCAGGCACCTGGCGTCCTGAAAGGGGTCAAACGCATGAAAAAGGGGTGGCTGTGGCAGCTGTGGATAGATTCATGCTATGCATGAATCTATCCATTAACTATATAGGGGGTGACATGGATAGAGGGGGCGGCGCCCGTGCACCCTTAATGGATGGGCTGCCCCTGGTGTCAACCTCAATTTTATTGCGGGCTGTATCAGTATGAAGGTCGCCCTCAGTTGTATCTGTAAAACTAGATTTCCAGAGCACAACCACCCCCCTTGTATCAGATATCAACAGCCCTCACTTACACAGTGCACCCCTCTTAGCAGGTGCTTCTGCTGGGAAGTAGCTAGAGGCAGGGATCGGAGCAGAAAGTGCAGGCTCTGGAGGAGGACCAGAGGAGGGCTGGAGTCTGCTGAATGCTGAGACCAGGAGAGGCAAAGATGAGGAGGTTCTGCGGCTGTACAGAGAGGCACAGAATCAGTAGAATGAGTTCTGTGCTCCACTCTGCTTACTGCTGAGACGGGGGTAGTGGCAGAGATGAGCCTCTCCATGGCTGAACAGAGAAGCACAGGATCTGGCCGAGGAGTTCTGTCCTCCTCTCTGATACCGATTGGTGAGAGAAGTTGGGGGCAGAGTTGAGTGGGCTGCAGAAGAGGGTGAGGGTCACATGAAATGGCCTGGCGGGCTGGATTTGGCACGCGGGCCTTGTGTTTGACACATTTGCTCTAAAGCAATGGTAGTCAACTTTCTTAATAGGGTGGGTGCCTCAAGTGTGACCTTCAACAGCACCAAAAGGCTGCATATATATGTAGCGCTACCCCCGAAGGAGCCGCTGGTTTGTTTTTGGGATCGGCATATTGAGTTACCTTGATATGGCCCAGGAGTGCAGTGGTAGGAAACAAACAGTGAGCGAAGGTCCAGACAGTGAATAAAGGTTTTTTCCAATGCTTTATTTTCCAGGCCAACATCAACATCAATTGGGAATGACAAGGTTGATGAAGAGAGAGAGAGAGAGAACTTTGCAGTATCAGGCCTGGATATTAAATGGAGCAGTCAGTACTGCTCTGTATAGTACCAATTTGTATCCAACTGAGTGGGTAAAGTGCCCCCGGACAGACCCCTTTTTGAAAGCCTGGCAGCCGAGATGTCAACCCGGCGGGGTCCATGGATGCGCGCACCCTGAAGGTGGATGCCGCACCTGAAACGGGGACCCCGCAAAGATTTTAGTACAGGCTCACTCTGCCAGAACCCCTCTGGCGCCAACTGCTGGCCAGGGATGGTATTGCATCCCTGGACCACAGACTGACCCAGTGGACACTTCTGGAATGACAGAAGTCCCAAAATTTAAACAAATTGTGAATGGGAGCAAGGTAACTCTCCCATTCCCCACTAACTTTAGCGTAGTGCCCATACTGAAAGTAAAGGGGGCGCTACATATATTTCAGTGAATACTCTGTGTCAGAGACAGCAAGCACACAACTGGATATGGTCAAAGACTATGGGCATGATACAAGAAATGGTCAGAGATCATGGACAAAATAACAAAGATGGTCAGAGACTGCAGGCATGATACAAGACATGGTCAGATACTACATACAGGATAAAAGAGATGGTCAGATACTACATACAGGATACAAGAGATGGTCAGATACTGCAGACATGATACAAGAGATGGTCAGAGACTGCAGACATGATACAAGAGATGGCCAGAGACTGCAGACATGATACAAGAGATGGTCAGACACTGCAGACACGATACAAGAGATGGCCAGAGACTGCAGACAGGATACAAGAGATGGCCAGAGACTGCAGACAGGATACAAGAGATGGTCAGAGACTGCAGACAGGATACAAGAGATGGTCAGAGACTGCAGATATGATACAAGAGATGGTCAGAGACTGCAGACAGGATACATGAGATGGTCAGAGACTGCAGACAAGATACAAGAGATGGTCAGAGATTTAATTTGACAATCTGTTGTCGTTAATAACTGAACCGAATATTTTCTCCATTGCTTTTTACAATGGTCTTCCTAGGACTACTGCTTTAGGTGTCGTATTTAATTTCCATAGCCTGTTTTTGCATGGGGCTGCGGATACCTACTGTCTAATAATACCATGAGCATGGTATGTTGAGATTGTCATAGTGCTGCCAAGAACAACGTTGTACCCATGATGAGCTACATGTCTTAATAGAGGGTGGAGGAATGATGAGAGAAAAGGTTTTTGTCTTTGGTACAATTGTAAAAAATGGCCTTTCTGGCCTTTATTGTCTTAAAAAAACAAGCTGTGTATAGCTGCGAGCTTTCTTCTATAGCTCTGATTGCATAGCTCTGTGTATGTCATAGCACATACAGAACAGAACACCTTGCAGGGGGCGAGGACGGGGCTGGGTCTTTCCATAAGACAAAGACTCATGTCACAGCATTGTGTCCTGATAATGCCATTGTCATCACCTCTCTGATTGCCAGAATATTCAAATGCTTAAAAAAATTTAGTCTTCCCTACACTGCAATCCATCATCGGTGTTTACGTCAAGTCCTGTCATTTAGACCGTTGTTTTTCTTTGTGTGACATTCCTTTTAAAGGGATGCTATAATGGTTTTATGTCATTTTTATATATTTTTTACAATTTTTTTTTCATTCATTCTATCTATCTATTTATATATATATATATATATATATATATATATATATATATATATATATATATATATATATATATATATATATATATATATATATATATATATATATATACTCGAGTATAAGCAGAGTTGTTCAGCCCTTTTAATAGGGCTGAAAATACACCCCTCGGCTTACACTCAAGTCAGTGTACCTGCATTCTTGACAGGCGTCCATTTTTTTAAATGTCGAGGCTTCCTCCTGGCGTTTCGTTTCGTGATAGGCATTTGACACTGTGTTCCACCTATCACAGAGGTCCTCTCATCCTCAGACAGTTTCCCAGCAGACAATGGGCTAGATTTAGAAAGAATTTACGCCGGCGTATCTATTGCTACGCCACGTAAATTCAAATCTGCGCCGGCGTATCTTCTTTCTGTATTCAGGAAGCAAGATACGCCGAAATTAGGCTAAGATCCGACTGGCGTAAGTCTCTTACGCCGTTGTATCTTAGGGTGCATATTTACGCTGGCCGCTAGGTGGCGCTGCCGTCAAATTCAGCGTAGAATATGCAAATGAGCTGGATACGCCGATTCAGAACGTACGTGCGCCCGGCGGATTTTTTTACGTCGTTTGCGTAAGGCTTTTTCCGGCGTAACGTTACTCCTGCTATATGAGGCATAGCCAATGTTAAGTATGGACGTCGTTCCCGCGTCGAATTTTAAAATGTTTACGTCATTTGTGTAAGTCTTTCGCGAATAGGGCTTTGCGTAAATTACGTTCACGTCGAAAGCAGTGACTATTTGCGACGTGATTAGGAGCATGCACACTGGGATACGTTCACGGCCGGCGCATGCGCCGTTTGTGAGAAACGTCATTTACGTGGGGTCATGTTTTATTTGCATAAAACACGCCCACCTCTTGACAATTTGAATTCGGCGCGCTTACGCCGGCAGATTTATGCTACGCCACCGCAACTTACGGAGCAAGTGCTTTGTGAATACTGCACTTGGCCGTCTAAGTTGCGGAGGTGTAGCGTAAATAGGATACGCTACGCCCGCACAAACTTGCGTCCCCCTACGTGAATCTAGCCCACTGTGTTCAGTGTTCCGCCAATCACGAAGTCCTCTTGTCTGAGGATGAAAGAATGTCCGTGATTGGCCGAGAAGAGGATACTGGGGTTATGGCAGCTAGCTGCTACCATAAAAACAGTATTCCCCTTTAAAATACCAACGTAAAACGACGGCGGGCGGTCCGGAAGTGGTTAATCTACTCCAATACCGGGCACTTTCACCCCCTTCCTGTCTATGCCAGTTTGCAGCTTTTAGCGCTATATTTCAGCACAGTATTTAATCACCACTGGGCTTTTTTTTTTTTGCTAAATAAACAAAAAAGACCGAAAATGTTATAAAGTTTTGCAAATAAATAATCTTTCTTCATACAATTAGGCCAAACTGTATTCTGCTACATTTCTTTGGCGAAAATAACCAAAATCAGCATTATTTATTTAGTCATAGAATCCACAAACTTGGATTATATATCAGGTAAAATAAGTATTGAACACGTCACCATTTTTCTACTTATCCTAAATTGGTTTCAAAGAACGAAAATAAAGCTGCTGGGAATGGCCCAGCCAATCACCTGAAAATCTATGGAAAGAACTAAAGTTCAGAGTTCATAGAAGGGGCCCATGAAACCTTCAAGATTGGAAGACTGTTTGTGTGGAAGAATGGGCCAAAATCACACCCGAGCAACGTTACCCATGCGACTCGTTTCTCCATACAGGAGGCGCCTTGAAGCCGTCATTACCAACAAAGGATTTTGTACAAAGTAATAGATACATTTCAGTTAGCGTGTTCAATACTTTTTCCCTGTGTCATTCCATTTTGTTACACATAACTTTATTTCTGAACCTATTTGTTTTGGTGTATGTAATGGATTGCATGGGTTGTTACCGACATGTGGGGAAAATGTCATGTCAATAGCACATTTAGAAATATATTTACCTAGAAAGTTGGTGATGTGTTCAATACTTATTTTACCCGCTGAAAATTGATCAACACTGATGACAGCCTATCGTCCTCAAATAACCCCCTTTTGGAAAGTAGACAATCCAAGGTATTTAGTAAGAGGCATTGCGAGTTGTGAATTTTTTGGGGAAAAACTAAGAAATAATAAAAAAAAAAAAATAATTTTTTGTTACATAATGTCATCAGTGCAGTACGGCGTCATCATACAGTGGGGGAAATAAGTATTTGATCCCCTGCAGGTTTTGTAAGTTTGTCCACTTACAAAGAAATGAAGGGTCTATCATTTTTATCACAGGTGTATTTTATATAATAGAGACAGAATATCAACCAAAAATCCAAAAAAAAACGCAATACAAATGTTATAAATTGAGTTGCAGTTCAGTTTATAAAGAAGTTTAAAAAGAATGAGGCAGAGAGATCAGGGCAGACACCACATCCCAATATACAAATAGGACAGAAGGGAAAAAGAGGTAACAAACCTTTGTATTTTTAAGGTGTTCAATAAAGAATATGTAATAACAATTACAAATTTATAAAATGTAATATTTTATTACAACAATAAAAAACATGATAAAAGTGTTCTATCCTTATCAAAAGTCGTTTGTTCTATTCAAAGCATATATACACACTACCACTTGACATGTTTCGCTTTAAAAAGCTTCTTCGGGAGATTCAGGTGTGTTGTATTAAATGCTATAGATAACAAGAGAGACCAGAATGAATTTCATGTTGTTTTTGACAGAATAGAATATCCATCAAGTTATTAGCACACATTTAATATGCATATATTGTAGCAAATAGGTCAATAATATTAACATGCATAAATAGATTTAGATGTAAAAGTGAGATTAGGATGAACCTACCCAAGCTGATTGAACCTAAATAAATTGAAATTGGATGGAGAAGATAAATATGCTCTTCTTCCCTGAGTTGCAGTTCAGTGACTAAAATAAATATTTGATTCCCAAGCAAAACATGACTCAGTACAAACCCTTGTTGGCAAGCACAGAGGTCAGACGTTTCTTGTAGTTGGTTACCTGGTTTACACACATCTCAGGAGGGATTTTGGTTCACTCTTCTTTACAGATCTTCTCTAAATCCTTAAAGCGGGGGTTCACCCAAAAATTTTTTTAACATTACATTCAGCCGAGTTGTGAGAATGACATTAGGCTGTTTTTTTTTTAAATCCTTGCCGTACATACCGTATTATCTATATTTTCACCGTGGCTTCCGGGTATGTAATCTGCGGGACTGGGCGTTCCTAATTGATTGACATCCTTCCGAGCGGCGCATACAGCGCGTCACGAGTTGCCGAAAGAAGCCGAACTTCGGTGCACAGGCACTGTATAGAGCCGACTCGCAGTCCGGCTTCTTTCGGCAACTCGTGATGCGCTATATGCGCCGGTCGGAAGCATGTCAATCAATTAGGAACGTCCAGTCCCACAGATTACATACCCGGAAGCCGCGGTGAAAATATAGATAATATGTTATGTACGGCAAGGATTTAAAAAAAAAAACAGCCTAATGTCATTCTCACAACTCGGCTGAATGTAATGTTAAAAAATGTTTTTTTGGGTGAACCCCCGCTTTAAGGTTTCCTGGCTGTCATTTTGCAACTTGAAGTTTCAGCTCCATCCATACATTTTCTATAGGATTAAGGTCTGGAGACTGGCTAGGTCACTCCATTACCTTAATGTGCGTCTTCTTGAGCCACTCCTTTGTTGCCTTGGGGGTATGTTTTGGGTCATTGTCATGCTGAAAGACCCATTCATGACCCACCTTCAGTGTTCTGGCTGAGGGAAGAAGATTCTCATCCAAGATTTTACAATACATGGCCCTATCCATTGGCCCTTCAATGCGGCAAAGTCACAACCTCAACTCTAACACTAGAGGGATTGAGTTAAAGTACGAGGCCAGCCAAATTAGTGTCCATTATTTGGATCTGACGATAAGTGTTAGGGATGGTTCTTTTGCCACCTCCACTTATTTTAAGGACACCGACCGTAACGCGTTTATCCCTATCGATAGCTGTCACCATGCCCCTTGGCTCAAAGGAGTCCCTAAGAGTTAATACCTTAGGCTAAGGAGGAACTGCTCGGACCACCAGGAGTTTTTAAACCAGGCTGGGGTTCTTACAGAGCGTTTCTTAGAAAAGGGTTACAGTGAGAGAACTTTAAAAGGTACCCTTGACCAAATCACAGCTATGGATAGAGATGAACTATTACGCGAAAAGGAACATGTAGAAGGTAATCAATATTTTGAGGGTGTGCCTTTTGTCACCTCCTATTCCATCCAACACCGGTCCATTTCACACCTGATCCATAAACATTGGCATATTGCCAGGAGTGACCCGGTATTGAGGGAAATTTTGCCAACAAAACCGAAGGTGATTTTTAAAGGGGTACAGTCCCTTAGAAATAAGATTTCTGTTAACGTGATTGACCCTCCTCTTAGAAGCATTGGCTTTTTTGACCAACTTAGGGGCTATTATAAATGTAATAGGTGTCGTGTGTGCGCTCTTAGTAGTAACCAGCGAAGATGTGTCACCACATTTATTTCTACAGTCACCCAGAAGGAGTTTAAGATTGTGCCGTGTGTTACCTGTGCCTCCACGGGAGTGGTATACTTGGTACAATGCCCTTGCGGGCTACAGTATATAGGCCGGACAAAGAGGTCGTTCCAAATAAGGGTAAACGAACACATCACAAACATTTTAGCATGTTTTAGCAACCACTCTGTGTCTAATCATTATAGACTCAAACATCACAAGGACCCCTCTAACACCCTATTTCTCGGAATCGATAAATTTAAGGCGCATTGGAGGGGTAGCAATTTGGTTAGGGAAATTTCCCAAATGGAAATGGGGTGGATCCATCGGTTGAAATCATACAGTCCTCATGGCCTCAACATTGAAACTGACATAAATGCTTTTATTAACAACGCCTGATGTGAACCTTTGGAAAGGGCCCTATGGGAACAGACGCGAGTTTTATATTCTCATTCTTATTCTTATATTTTTTTTTTTTTGTTCACGTTTATATATACAATTTTTATACTTAAAGAAAATCTTCAGGAGAAGTTCCTTTTTCACTTGTTGTAAATATTGTAATTTAACCTTCACCTGTTGCAGTGAGCACATTTATTTATGATCAATCCAAAACACTTGTGTTCACTCCCCCCCCTGGGGTATCTTTACCCTTGAGGGTGGGTTGGACACGCACAATTTTTCAATTATTTTCTCACGTTATTAAATTTCCCGACCTATGTTGGGACCTATTAATTATAGTATTAATAAACAATTAAGTTTATACAAGTGTTTAGGTATAAATTTAAACACGTTTATTCACTGATCAATTCTTTGCTAATGTTTTAGTATATTATTTGGATTATTACCATTCAGTTAATATAAACACTAAACAGTACATGTAAAATACATTTAGTCACTCGAGGTGTTTGTATCCTCTTTATGTATAGAAATTTATTTTTCTATTACATTAAAACTAATGACACTTAGATTAATAGATTATTTTAATATTTTTTTGTCAAGATGTAGGCTTTTGGTCTTTCTGGGTTTTATATTACCATAATGTTAGACCTAACAAGCGGTTTCTATGTTCCCCACAAGATGGCCACAGTGAGCACCGAGGAGAACTATCCTGTGCCGGATACAAACCTTATGTTTTCTCGGCTTATCTGTGTGCCAACTTCAATTAGACTTTATATAGGTTTTATAATTTTTAATCTTTTTTTAAATCATTGCTCTTTGCAGCAAGTGGGAGTTCACTCCGTTGCAACAAGGCACTGTTTATATAGGTTAAAATTCTTTGCCCGGGCCACGTATGACATGCGCGGCAGTATGGGCAATTTTTCCCTCAACAAAGATGGCGGGGTCTGTTCCCATGGATCGCCCTTTGCATTGAGTGGCTGCTATATTATGGTGTCTCACTGCTGCTAGCCCTACCCCCATTGATAACGTCCATTAGTGACGAAACGCGTCTGGGAGGCTGCGTCAGTGACGTCACCACGCCAAGGAGGAGGGCTCCTCAAGCCGGCCGGCTTTTTTCGCGTTGCTACACGCTGTTTTTATCTTTACTTGTGTAAGTACACTACCATTTTAATAAATATTGTACCCTGCGGTATTACGCTATTGCGTCCCTTTTTTCTCCCGCTATATGTTTTTGGACCACTTGATTGCTGCCGTTTTTCGATGGGTTGTAAGTGCGAGTGAACCGTAATCTATTTCCACCACACTGCTGAGCCTGGGATCCTGCTGCTGATCACGAAGTGTCCTAGCCTAAGTGTCCAGGGGATTGAAAGGCCGTGGCTGGGCTATAGCGAACTGTACTAAAGGCTTGCTGTCTGGTAAGCTGCTTATTCTTAAGGTGGAGGATTTGCACTGAACGCATGCATGTCACCTGGTGGTTTGAGGTTCTGACTAAGTCACAGTGTCATTATACCAAGCAACACTAAAAGCTCCACCTGCGATATTCGATTGATTCTACGGGGGATTTCAGCATTTCTCCATCCGTTGAATGTTATAGACTTTTTAAATTTAATTTAGTTTGGCGCGGCTTTTTCTACTATTTAATGCGGCAAAGTCGGTCTGTACCTTTAGCAGGGAAACAGCCCCAAAGCATCATGTTTCCACCTCCGTGCTTGACTGTAGTGATGGTGTTCTTAGGGTGACAGTCAAGATTTTTCCTCCTCCAAACTCAGTTAGTCCCCTTCCTGAAGAAGGCACATGTACAGACTTGCCAATGAAATCTAAATGATTCAGAGAAGGATTGGGAGAAAGTGCTGTGGTTAGATAACACCAAAATTTAGCTCTTTGGCATTAACTTGATTTGCTGTATTTGGATGAAAAAAATGCTATAACCCTAATAACACCAGTCCTACAGTCAAGCACAAAGGTGGAAACATTATGCTTTGGGGCTGTTAAAGGTAAAGGCTGACTCTGCCGCCTTGAGGAGCCAATGGACGGGGCCATGTTTTGTAAAATCTTGGATGAGAACTTTTTTCCATAGAACACTGAAGATGGGTTATGGATGAGTCTTCCAGCATGACAATGACCCAAAAAATTCCACCAAGGAATGTTACTTGACACGTACCACCTACCTAAACATTGTTGCTCACCAAGTACACGTGGAAACTGTGGCCTCTTTCCGCAGGATAATGTGCCCTGCCACACTGCAAAAATGGGTCAAAAATGGTTTTAGGAAAACAACAAGTTGGTGTGTTAACTTGGCCCCCAAGTTCTCCAGATTTTATCCCAATCGAGTATCTGTGAGATATGCTGGAAAAACAAGTCCAGTCCATGGAGGACCCACCTCACAACTTATTAGACTCAAAGGTTCTGCTACTGATGACTTGATGCCAAATACGACCTTTTGAGGTCTAGTGTAGTCCATGTCTCAATTGGTCTGGGCTGTTTCAGTTCCAAAAGGGGCTGTTTCGGCAGCAAAAGGAGGACCTACTCATAATTAGGTGGGTGGTCATAAAATGATGTCTCATCAGTGTATATGACTGTGTAGGCACCAGAGTTAGACCACACTGCCCAGTGTACTCCGTTATCCAGGAGACCTGGTTGGACACGCCCCCCTCTCTTCTCTTGCTATACAAGCCTGTGTCAGGACAATTGTGATGAGGGGGGTGGCCATTACTCAGCTCTGCCAGCAGAGAGCATTGCAGTGTGAGGGCAGGAAGCAGCATTTTCTCTAACATAAAAGTGTAGTTTTAAAGGTTCACTAAAGGAATTTTTTTTTTTAGCTAAATAGCTTCCTTTACCTTACTGCAGTCCTGGTTTCATGTCCTTATTGTTCGTTTTTGCTTTGATGTTGCTGTAATTCCTCTCTGTTCTGGACACTTCCTGGTTATCTGTTTCCTGATCACCACAGTACTGGGAGATTTCTCACGGTGGTCACTAATCAAGGAGGTGTGATTACTGTGTGTAAAACGAAACTGGATTGGTGCTGAGGAGTTTTAGACAAAGTATCACTGCTCTCTATTGGCTGACTGCCCTCTAGTGGCTCTCTGTACATCAGAGAACCAGCAAACAACAGCAAAAACTAAACTAAACTGTAGGTACATTAAATGATTGTTTTTTTTATCTATTTTTAATCATTTTTAAAAGGAATCAGTTAACTATTATGTCTCTATACCCTGTAAACAGTCATTTCAGCTAAAAATGTTTTTTCCTTTAGTGACCCTTTAAAGCATTTTTTAACATAAATCAGGTAAAAAGCATAAAAATAAGTTAACACAGGTTTGTAAAGAGAATAATGATGGGCTTTGGGCCTTTTCATGAGCGAAAAACATGTAAAGGGTTAAGAGATTCTTCAAACTGATCTAAGATTAGTCCAAATGTCATTGACCCGCTTTTCTGGTTTTCTTGGTACTTGTCAACGTATCACTTTGTTCTCAGAGTATCAGCATTATTTTAAATGAAGTCAAATGTCTTAAGCTATGTTGCTGGTAAAATACCAATATGAGGACAAATATTCAAAATCTAGCTTAGTCGGGTCTTTAATATGTCATTCTTTGGCCTATACTACACAAATAGTGGCATCTGATTGGTTGCTGCAGGCAACATCTTAGCTGTAAGATGCACATGCAGTGATGTAGTTGCACCAATTGTTGATACATTAAGGTTTATGCATGCCGCTGTTTATTTTTTGCCGACCTGCATAGGATTGGTATTTTTTTGTGATAGACCAACACAAAGTGGCACATTATTGTGAAGTGGAAAGAACATTTTTAAATGGTTTTCAAAATGTTTAACAAATAAATATGTGAAAAGTGTGGGGTACATTTGTATGGCGCCCCCCGGAGTCAATACTTTGTAGAACCTCCTTTCACTGCAATGACAGCTACAAGTCTTTTTGGGGATGTCTCTACCAGCTTTGTACTTCTAGAGAGGGACATTTCTGCCCATTCTTCTTTGTAAAATATCTCAAGCTCTGTCAGATTGGATAGAGAGCGTCTGTGAACAGCAATTTTCAAGTCTTGCCACAGATTCTTAATTGGATTTAGGTCTGGACTTTGACTGGGCCATTCTAACACATAGATATACTGAAGGGTCTGTACTGGGGGTTGTACTGAGGGAATGGGTTGAGAGCGAGGATTTAGCAATGTTAGGGGAACAGTCTAAACTGTGGTCCTGTACTGAAGTGGTCAGTAGTTTCTGAGGGGGTCTGTTTTCCGGGGGGGTTGGTCTATACTGAAGGGTCTGTACTGGGGAGGAGGTTGTGCTGAGGGAGTGGGTTGGTCGTAAGGATTTAGGAATGTTAGGGGATCAGTCTAAACTGCGTGTCTGTACTGAAGGTGTTGGAGTTGCTGAGGGGTTTGTTCTCAGGGGCTTGGTCTATACTGAAGGGTCTGCACTTGGGGGGGGGGTCTGTACTGAGGGAGTGGGTTGAGTGCAAGGATTTAGGAATGTAAGGAGATCCGTCGGACCTGCGTACTCTACTGAAGGGGTCAGTAGTTGCTGAGGGGTCTGTTCTCGGGGGGTTGGTCTATACCGAAGGGTCTATGTTGGGGGGTCAATAATATGTGCTGAGGGGTCTGTCCTGGGTAGGTTGGTCTGTGCTGGGGGGTAGGATTCTGTACTGAAGGGTCTGTACTGAGGGGGGGGCGGAGTCTGTACTGAGGGAGTGGGTTGAGAGCAAGGATCTAGGAATGTTAGGGGATCAGTCTAAACTGAAGGTGTTGGAGTTGCTGTGGGGTCTGTTCTCAGGGGCTTGGTCTTTACTGAAGGCTCTATACTGGGGGGGGGTATAAGGGGAGTAGGCTCAGTTTTTTTTAAAACTAAGTCCCTTTAAGCTCCTCCCATTGTTAGCACAATTTGGCTACACCCATAATTTGCTGTGGCTTGCTGTGCACATCGCTTTTTTTTCTTTTGGAGGGGGAGGGGGGTGTAAAAAAATCTAGATACGCCACTGGCTGCAATATATCACATTTTTGTACTTGGGTTTAAAAATAAAATATCAAATCCTATGATCTGACATCCATTGAAGAGATTTCTGTACTTTTCTTTTAGGTAAATATTAATGAACTTGTAAATATTTAATACACATGATTTTATAGATGTCAATCCCATGATCGGCACATTGATCGGCACACTTTGACATTCATGTACGTAAACATAACTTCTGTGAATTCTCTGCCCCACCCAGCCCCTGACATCCCACGACAATGCACACTGTAAATATATATATATATACTGTATATAGATTTGGTGGAGATTTACTACAACTGTCAGCCGCACAATGACGAGTTTGTCAATGTCAAGCTAAACAAGAGAATAAAGAAACAAGAAACCTTTGTTGGGGCTCTGCTCAGGTACGCAATCATTTAGTGTGCTTGTCTGACCTACAATAGAAGAAAAATGCAAACCCATATCAGTAAAATAAACTAAATAATAAACAGTATTGAATCATTCTGGAATATTTTTTCCCCAAGATAACCTATTCAGTGAAGAAATGCTCAAATGACGGGTATTTTTAAACTATGCAATGTGTAATTACACTCAATTCTTCTGTATTTGATTTGTGCTTCAATACCTGTACACCAGATGCAACTTAACCACCTGCTTACCTTAACCACCTTCACCCGCTTCCTGCCCAGGCCAATTTTCAGCTTTCAACGTTGTCACACTTTGAATGACAATTGCGCGGTCATGCAACACTGTACCCAAATGACATTTTTATTATTTTTTGCTAAATAGATGAAAAAAACAAACAAAAAACAAATTAAAAAATTGTTATAAAATTTTGCAAACAGGTAATTTTTCTCCTTCACTTATAAAAAATAATAAAAATTAAGTAAGTTCTACTAACCAATAAATAGCTGCATAATAATAAAATATTTATACTATCAATTAAAATGTATTTGATCTATTTACAATAGATCACATTTTAAATTATGATTAACCACTAGCCTACCGCCCGCCGTCAAATGATGGTGGGACAATAAGCCTCTCATTCTGGGAGGACATCATATGAGGTCTTCGCCTTCCTGAGCCACTAGGGGGCGTGCGCGCTCCCATCGCGTCACTGAGAACCTCTCCCTGACAGGACGTGGATCTGTGTGTTTACACTCACAGATCCACGGTCCTGCTCAGTTACTGGGCAATCGCAGGTGCCCGGCGGACATCGCGGCCACCAGGCACCTGTGTTTGCCTAGTAACTGAGCAGGACCGTGGATCTGTGTGTGTTAGGCCGCGTACACACGATCGATCCATCCGATGAGAACGGTCCGAAGGACCATTCTCATCGGTTAACCGATGAAGCTGACTGATGGTCTGATGTGCCTACACACCATCAGTTAAAAAAACGATCAGAACTAGGTGATGTAAAACACAACGACGTGCAGAAAAAACGAAGTTCAATGCTTCCAAGCATGCGTCGACTTGATTCTGAGCATGCGCAGGTTTTTAACCAATGCTTTTGCATACTAACCGTCGGTTTTGACCTATCGGTTATCAGTCCATTGGTTAAATTTTAAAGCAAATTCAAAAATTTTTGACCGAAGGTTAACTGACCGATGGGGCCCACACACGATCGGCTTGGACCGATGAAAAGGTCCTTCAGTCCGTTTTCATCGGTTTTGACCGATCGTGTGTACGCAGCCTAACGCACAAATTCACGTCCTGTCAGGGAGAGGAGGCCGATGGTGTGTGCCTTGAACATAGGGACACCGATCTGTCACCTCCCCCAGTCAATCCCCCCCTACAGTTAGAATCACTCCCTAGGGCACACATTTAACCCCTTGATCGCCCCCTAGTGTTAACCCCTTCCCTGACAGTCACATTTACACCGTAATTAGTGCATATTTATAGCACTGTTCGCTGTATAAATGACAATGGTCCCAAAATAGTGTCAAAAGTGTCCGATGTGTCCGCCACAATATCGCAGTTGCGATAAAAATCGCAGATCGCCGATATTACTAGTAAAGAAATAAAAAAATGCCATAAATCTATCCCCTATTTTGTAGACGCTATAACTTTTGAGCAAACCAATCAATATATGTTTATTGCGATTTTTTTTTTTACCAAAAATATGTAGAAGAATACGTATCGGTCAAAACTGAGGATTTTTTTTTTTTTTATATATTTTTGGGGGATATTTATTACAGCAAAAAGTAAAAAAATATTGCTTTTTTTTCCAAATTGTTGTTCTTCTTTTGTTTATAGCGCAAAAAAAAAATTAAAACCGCAGAGGTGATCAAATACCACTAAAAGAAAGCTCTATTTGTGAGGATTTTTTTTTAATTTAATTTGGTTACAGTGTTGCATGACCGCGCAATTGTCATTCAAAGTGTGACAGCACTGAAAGCTGAAAAATGGCTTGGGCAGGAAGGGGGTGAAAGTGCCCGGTATTGAGGTGGTTAATAAGATAAGTTAATATTAAAGATACATTTAAAACTAAAATGTTACTAATACAGGAAAAGTAATTAAAATGAAGTATATTTTCTACTAACCAATTAATAACGCTATAATTATTAAATATTTATACGATAAATAAAAATGTATTTGATCTATTTACAATCCTTTTTTTTATAAATTTGATATGAAATGATAAAACAGATTTTAATAACTGTTTAAATATTTTAGTATAATACAGCTATTAATTGGTTAGTAGAAAATATATCTCATTTAAATTACTATTGACTCATTACTCATTTTTAAGTTTTGATTTTTTTACTTTTTCATATTTTACTTTGTTTATCTTTTACAAAGAATTTATTCAGGTTTTATAGGAATTGTCAGTGCACAGAAAAATGTTACAATACAACAGAATGTAACGGAAACAAGGATACTTCTATTTTTTCATAATGATATACTGTAGGTTTGAGAGTAACTTGGTTTGAGAGCGTTTTGCAAGACAAGCAAAATGTTCTAACACATTTTGCATTGATATACAAGCGACGTCTTGATATAAGAGTAGCGTCATGTTACAACTGAGTATAAAAAAGAAGAGAGGAAATGCAGCAGCTACTGTAAGTGGAAAAGAGTCAACAATGCCCATCTGCAGCCTCACTGTGCCCATCTGCAGCCTAATGCCGCGTACACACGATCGGACATTCCGACAACAAAACCGTGGATTTTTTTTCGACGGATGTCGGGTCAAACTTGTCTTGCATACACACGGTCACACAAATGTGGTCAGAAATTCAGAATGTCAAGAACACGGTGACGTACAACACTACGACGAGCTGAGAAAAATGAAGTTCAATGATTCCGAGCATGCGTCGAATTGATTCCGAGCATGCGTAGGATTTTTGTGCGTTGAATTGTGTACACGCGATCGTAAAATTTGAGAACCAGCTCTCAAACATTTGTTTTCAGAAATTTTAACAGCAAATGTCCGATGGAGCATAAACACGGTCGGATTTTCCAACAACAAGCTCACATCGAACATTTGTTGTCGTAATGCCCGATCGTGTGTACGCAGCATTACTGTGCCCATTTGCAGCTTCACTGTGCCCATCTGCAGCCTCACTGCCCATTTACAGCCTCACTCTGCCCATCTGCAGCCTCATTGTGCCCATTTGCAACCTCACTGCCCACTTAGAGCCTCACTGCCCACTTGCAGCCTCACTGTGCTCATCAGCAGCATCACTGTGCCCATCTGCAGCTTCACTGCCCATTTGCAGACTCACTGTGCCCATCTGCACCCTCACTGTGCCAATTTGCAGCCTCACTGTGCCCATCTGAAGCCTGTCTGTGCCCATCTGAAGCCTCACTTTGCCCATGTACCTTTGATCCACTGTGTCTTAACTGTTCCGCGCCGTTCACGCCATCCACTGTAACAAAGCCCCGTCTCCTCATCCGTGATAGATGGAACACTGATTCAGTTTCCCAGCATTGTCATCAGTGTTCAGTGTTCCGTCTATCATGGATGAGAAGGAGGCGGGGCTTTGTTACAGTGGACAGTGCGGACAGCGTGGAAGAGTTAAAGTGGTGGTAAACCCACATTTTTGACTTTTGCCTACAGGTAAGCCTATAATAAGGCTTACCTGTAGGTATAAAGAATATCTCCTAAACCTGTACGGTTTAGGAGATATTCCCCTCGCAATGCGCCGCTGATTGCAGCGGCGCATGCGCAGGGGGGATCCTCGGCTGAAGGGCCGGCCCCGCCGACCCATGCCGGATTGAAATCTCCCGCGCGCATGCGCAGGAGCCAATCACAGCGCTGGAGCGGCGATACTCGGAAGACGCGATCGGCTCGGCGTGGACCAGGTAAGTTCCCTACCTCTTTCCGAGGTAAGTATTTCATAATGAGCTAATATGCAGTGCATACTAGCTCATTATGGATTTTGCCTTGCAGGTGTGTAAAAAAAAAAAAAAAAGTATATGCGGGTTTACAACCGCTTTAAGACTGAGACCCTCACTCGAGTATAAGGCCCCGTACACACGAGAGGATCCATCCACTGAAAAATCTCAGCGGATCAGTTTCAGCGGATAGATCCCCTGGTGTGTACGTTCCAGCGGATATTTATCCGCGGATATTTCAGATTTCCAGCAGATAAAAATTTGTAAGCATGCTAACAAATCTATCCGCTGGAATCGGCTCCAGCGGATCGATCCGGTGGTCTGTACAGACTCACCGGATCGAACCGTCCGAACCCATCCCTCGCATGCGTCGTAATGATTCGACGCATGCGTGGATATCCTTATATGACAGCGTCGCGCACGTCGCCGTGTCATCATCGCGGCGACGGCGTGACACGTCACCGCGATGGGAATTCGGCGCGGATTTCGATCCGATGGTGTGTACACTCCATCGGATCAAAATCCTCAGAGGATTTATTCGCGGATACGGTCCGGCGGACCGTATCCGCGGATCAATCTTATCGTGTGTTCCAGGCCTAAGCCGTGGGGGGGGGGGGGGGGGGCTTTTTCAGCATAAAAAAATGTGCTGAAAAATCCGGCTTATACTCGAATGTATACAGTAACCAAGCTGCTATTTAGTGATGATTCACTTAACGGTATGGCTGTTCCTTCCTGTCTAGGTCGTAGGTGTTTTTTTAAATCAAGTGACTTAGGCTGAGAATGCCCCCATATGATCATTGATACCTGCCAAAAGGATGATTCACTATTTCCAATTATAACTATCCTACTTCTTGTATAATGCAGCATAAAGCTATCACCAATGACATAGATGCCAAAAAAAATTCAGTTATTCAGTATTTACACGGTTGACTAGAAGTGAACTGTTCTCCTACAAAGCCACGTTTAGCAAGAGTGATCTTGTACAAAGACGAGGGCCCAGGCTCTGTACGTGTCAAATGTCCTCTTTCTTGAGATCTATATAAAGTTGTTTTAAGAAGATTCCTGCACCTTGCAAAGACATACAGGTGTCCTTCCAGATTATTCTTGGTCTTTACGCAACAGTAGGAGTGTGTCTACGCATGAAAAGTACAAAGTCATTTAGACGTATTGTCATGACAGATTGTTACAGCCGTCTATCACCATGTAAACCAAGTACCATCGTCTCAAGTGGTGTCCCAACGCTTCCTGTTCTCTTTCTCAAGCTCAAGTGGAGAATTTTCTCAACCTAAAACCAGACATCTTTGGTGACATCTTTGGGTCATTTTTTGTCTTTTCACCAACCTGGTCAACAACCCTGAAATGTAAAAATTATATTAATACAGTGCCTCGAAAAAGTATTCATACCCCTTGAAATTGTACACATTTTGTCATGTTACAACCAAAAACGTAAATGTATTTTATTGGGATTTTATTTGATAGACCAACACAAAGTGGCACATAATTGTGAAGTGGAAAGAAAATGATAAATGGTTTTCCATTTTTTTTTACAAGTAAATATATAAAAAGGGTGGCAAAGATGTTTTTATTACAAAATTACGTCAGCAGACTGCAGATCCTCTTTAACCACTTGGGACCCGCGCTGTAGACGAAAGACGTCCACAGCGGCTCTCAAGTCCCGGGTGGACGTCCTGTTGTTTACATTCCTGTGCGCACCGATGGGGGCACGCGGCGGGGAAACACTGTGCCCGGCGCATCGCTGGGAAGCCGATGCGCGTGCCTGGCGGCCGCGATGTCCGCCAGGTACACGCGATCGGCGGTGACAGCAGGGACGTGGAGCTCTGTGTGTAAACACAGAGCTCCACGTCCTGTCAGGGAGAGAGGAGACCGATCTGTGTCCCTTGTACATAGGGACACAGCATCGGTCACCTCCCCCAGTCAGTGCCCCTCCACACACAGTTAGAACACACCCAGGTAATACATTTAACCCCTTCCTCACCCCCTAGTGTTAACCCCTTCCCTGCCAGTCACATTTATACAGTAATTAGTGCATTTTTATAGCACTGATCGCTGTATAAATGTAAATGGTCCCAAAATTGTGTCAAAAGTGTCCGATATGTCCGCCGCAATATCGCAGGCCTGACAAAAAAAACGCAGATCGCCGCCATTACTAGTAAAAAATAAATCATAAATCTATCCCCTATTTTGTAGGCGCTATAACTTTTGCGCAAACCAATCAATATACGCTTATTGCAATTTTTTTTAACAAAAATATGTAGAAGAATACGTTTTGGCCTAAACGAGGAAAAAAATATAAAAAAAAAAAGAAATTTGGGATATTATTATAACAAAAAGTAAAAAATTTTGTTTTTTTTTCAAAATTTTCTGTCTTTTTTTGTATATAGCGCAAAAAATAAAAACCGCAGAGGTGATCAAATACCATTAAAAGAAAGCTCTATTTGTGGAAAAAAAACAATAAAAATATAATTTGGGTACAGTGTTGTATGACCGCGCAATTGTCATTCAAAATGCGTCAGGGCTGAAAGCTGAAAATTGGTCTGGGCACGAAGGGGGTTTAACTGCCCAGTAATGAAGTGGTTAAAAGAATATTATTGTGGTTGTAAACCCCAATAAAAAAAATGAAAACAATTAATAAAAACCCTGCAAGACAAAGGCATAATGAGCTAGTATGCATAGCATACTAGCTCATTATGTATCACTTACCTCAGATCGAAGCCCCCACAGCGATCCTCGTCTCCCCCTCCAGCCACCGACATCTCTCCCGGCTTACTTCTGGGTATCGCAGCTGTCGCTGTGATTGGACGGAGCCGTGATGATGTCACTACTGTGGGAGCCGCCGGTACTGGCACACGGACTGAAGCAAAGGCACATACATGTCATTGCTTCAGTTTGCCCCAGTGTGCATGTGCCGATGACATCGGCACATGCAGGGAACAGGAGATATCTCTTAAACCGTGCAGGTTTAGAAGATATCCAGGGCAGCTACAGGTAAGCATTAAAGGGGTTGTAAAGGTTTGCAATTTTTTTTTTTTAAAACAAACATGTCATACTTACCTCCACTGTGCAGTTCCTTTTGCACACAGTTGCCCTGATCGTCCTTTTTTGGGGTCCCACGGCGGCTCTCGTGGCTCCTCCACGCAAGAGCTAACCCCCTCTGGGAAGCGCTCTCCCAAGGGGGTTAGCTTCCATAGATCCCGATTGTATGACTCGGCCCCACCCCCCGACACCCGTGTCATTGGTTGTGATTGACAGCAGTGGGTGCCAATGGCTGCGCTGCTATCAATCATCCAATAAAGAGCCGACAAGACCTGGGGGGAAGCAACGCGGGATCGCGCCCACTGAGATTCGGGTCTCAAGTAAAACAGGGCTCAGGCAGGCCGGTGACTGCAAGGTGTTTAAGGTGAAAAACCTTGAAGGTTTACAACCCCTTTAATATAGGCTTATCTGTAGCATAAAGTGTCTGTAAAGGGTTTACAACCACTTTAAACCCAAAAGCAAACACTTATTACATTGCAGCTTTACAATTCTTAGAATTCTTAGCGGGCGGCGTGATTGACGATGGATCTACATCGGGGGACATTTTTTTTTAAATAAAGAAATTGTCAAAAACTGTCTCTGTGTTTTAATTTCTTTTTGAGACTTTTTTTTGGTAAATGAGTAGGGGTACAAGATACCGGTAAGTCCCCTTCTCGCAGACCCCCCATAACCACAGCTCAGGGTTATGCGAAAGAGGCCCTTGTCCCCTTCTACATGAGGACAAGGTGCTTTGGGGGTTCAGGAGAGGGGGGAGCACTCGCTCACCCCCCTTTCCTGGCCTGCCAGGTGCCAGGCTGCATGCTCGAATAAAGGTTTAGTATGGATATTGGGGGGGACCCCATGACGTTTTTTAAAATTTTAGCGTGGGGGTTTCCCTTCAAATCCATACTAGACCTAAGGGTCTGGTATGGATTTGGGGGGAACCCCACACCATTTTTTTTTACATTTTGGCATGGGGTTCCCATTAAAATCCATACCTATTTTTCGATTTCTGGGGAAGCCCATTGACAGCTGAATGACTCATCTGTTGTTAAGGATGCAGTGGCCGGCCAGCTATTCACTGTACCCTGATTGGGCAAAGCCTTGCACCTGACCAGTGGCGAATATCCCGCTGAGCACCCTGCAAATTAGGGGGTTGGCCGAACAGGCGAGCGGGTGATGTCCGGTCCGAATCTCTTACCCAACATTACATAGCACAGTAAAGCCTTCTTAACCTGCCTGGCGGTATTCCCGAGTCTGACTCGGGGTTAGATTTTCCTGCTGCGAGCGGTAACCCCGAGTCAGACTCGGGCTTGCCTCGCTAGATCCACAGGCTTGGTTTACTTACCTTGTCCCTGGATCCAGCGATGCCACCGCGCTGTGTGAGCGAGCGGGACCTCGCTCGATTCACACAGCGTCCTCCTGTGCCGCCGATCTCCGTTCCTTGCGACGTTACGACGCACGGGAGCGGAGAACGGCGCCAAATTCAAAAAAGTAAACAAACACTTTACATACAGTATACTGTAATCTTATAGATTACAGTACTGTATGTAAAAAAAACACACACCCCTTGTGCCTAGTGGTCTGTCCTGTGTCATGCATGTTCTTTTATATAATAAAAACGTTTCTTTCTCCCTGCAAACTGTAGATTGTCTATAGCAACCAAAAGTGTCCCTTTATGTCAAAAATAGTTTTAGATCAGCTAAAAAACAGCGATAATAAATTATAATCACTTGCAGAATTGTGCGATAGCGATTTGCGGGGAAATTCGTCATAAAAAAAAAAAAATTATGACAGCGACAATTCTGCAACTGAGCAAATTTCAGTGATTTTGATTTGATTACATTATTGAATAATTTTTATTATAATTATATTATTATTTGTTATAATTATTTATAGTTATTTATTATATTATAATTTATCATTTTGTTTTTAAAAAAATTTCATACCCGGGATGCCTATTAGAATCTTGTTTGGTCAGATTTAAGTGAGTTATTCCTAAAAATTACAGACCTACAATATAAAACGCCAAATTTCCTTGCAAATAATGGTACCGCTTTCAGCATGTTTTTTCTGAAAGAATCATACCGCCAGGGAGGTTAAAGCAGGAGGCATTCATATGTCTTCTTTCTTCACAGATAAGAGGATTATTCCTCATTGCAGGACAGTGGGCCTGAGCTATGAACATTATTCCTTTACACCCCAAACAGCCTGATGCATACCCAGATCTTCTTATGTACAGCGCAAATATAGACTAATATATAGGGGTATTTATTGCAAAAGTACAGCTTTGTGTGCACCTAAACCACCCCACAATATACCATTCACATTTACAGCATCCCCATATCATTACAGTAAAAATTAAATTTAGGCATTCACCAGTTAGGCCTATTATTCGTTAATAAACTGTCCTTCTGCTGTCCTATTCTACACTGCTGTATTCCTATGTGGTCTCATAATTCTTGCAGTGAAACACCTGCCGGTACTTTGTGTGTCTATTACATTTGGGCCATTTCTCCCTCATTAACCATGTTTTGCTGCTGTCCAATTTTATGCTTCTGTATCATCTGCAGTCTCTTATTTCTAATTAGTGTTTATTTTTTGGCCAGCAGTAGGGAAGTTTTGTATCAACAAGAACAGGGACAGCCTTAGTAAACTATTAGAAACATTTTTAATCCGCCAAAGTGGACCTATTGCTACTTGATGAAAAAGCATGTGTCCCGGCTAAAAGAAACTGAAAAAGGGGCACATGTCTTTATGGACCTTGCTTTGTGCTCTGGTGTGCAGTCATGTTGAAACAGGAAGGGGTCATCCCCAAACTGTTCCCACAAAGTTGGGAGCATGAAATTGTCCAAAATGTCTTGGTATGCTGACGCCTTAATAGTTCCCTTCACTTGAACTAAGGGGCCAAGCCCAACTCCTGAAAAACAACCCCACACCATAATCCCCCCTCCACCAAATGATTGGGACCAGAGCACAAAGCAAGGTCCATAAAGACATGGATAAGCGAGTTTGGGTGGAGGAACATGACTGGCCTGCACAGAGCCCTGACCTCAACCCGATAGGACACCTTCTCGTCCAACCTTCAGTGCCTGACCTCACAAATGCTCTTCTGGAAGAAGAGTCAAACATTCCCATAGACACTCCTTAACCTTGTGGACAGCCTTCCATGAAGAGTTGAACGACAGAGTTGAAGAATAATCTCTGGCAAATAAAATTAATTATAACCTAAGCGCTTGATGCCTGTAAATACCCCTAAACGTCAGTAAAAGCGTTATGCCACGTACACACGATCAGTTCATCCAATGAAAACAGACCGATGGATTTTTTCATCAGATATCCGATGAAGCTGACTTTCATCAGTCTTACCTACACACCATCAGTTAAAAATCCGATTGTGTCCAACGTGGTGACGTAAAACGACGTGCAGAGAAAAATGAAGTTTAATGCTTCCGAACATGCGTCGACTTGATTCTGAGCATGCGTGGATTTTTGACCGATGGATTTCCCCACAGACGATCGTTTTTTTCTATCGGTTTTTTAACCATCGGAAAATTTTAAAACAGGTTCTATTTTTTTTTAATCAATGGAAAAAAAAATGATGGGGCCCACATACGATCGGTCCGTCTGATGAAAACGGTCCATCGGACCGTTTTCATCAGACGAACCGATCGTGTGTACAGGGCATTAGACACTTTTACAATCACCAGGCTTTTTTTCCACAAAAACGCTGCTGGCTTCTAGGAAAATAAAAAAAAAACGTCCTGTGTGCATGAGGCCTAACTGATATTACCCGCAGTGTCCTTTGATCTGCACATCAAAGATCTAGTCCAAATATTTGTACAATGTATTTAATGCTCCCTGCAACTCTATACATGGCAGGAGCAGATATTCTCATTTAACCTCAATCTACATAAATTCTCCTTACATGTGCTGGGTGTCTACATATGTTTGTTGTTATTAGGGATAAGGTTCACATTGGGGGTGATCCAGTGTTGGACATCATGGGACATATTTTTTTGGACATTGTGGGACATTATTTTTTAGACATCTTGAGATATTATTCTTCAGATTCTTGGGACATGCATATAATGGAGCTCAGGTAAGTATGGGGGGGGGGGGGGAGGCTTGCATCATGATGCATAAAAGGCATGAAGGTAAAAAACTTTGAGCCTTTAGAACCACTTTAATTGGCAATTTTTCTTCTTGTAAACGTTACTTTTGCTTAAGAACAGTGGTCTCCAAACTGCAGCATGGGGGTCAGATGCCGTCCTCTGCTTTTATCCGGCTCTTGGGGTACTATTTAATCCACCAACAATGGCATCAACGATGGGACACAATTCCTTCCAATGACACCAACAGTAAGGCCCAATGACACCAATAATAGGACACAATTTCTCCCAATGACACTAACAATGAGGACCAATGACACCAATAATAGGACACAATTTCTCCCAATGACACTAACAATGAGGACCAATGACACCAATAATAGGACACAATTCCTCCCAATGACACCAACCATGAGGCCCAATGACACCAATAATAGGACACAATTTCTCCCAATGACACCAACAATGAGGCCCAATGACACACAATTCCTCCTAATGACACTAACAATGAGGTCCAATGACTCCAATAATGGGACACTATTCCTCCCAATGACACCAACAATGAGGACCAATGACACCAATAATGGGACACAATTCCTCCCAATGACACCAACAATGAGGCACAATGACTCCAATGATGAGACAAAATTCCCTCCAATGACACCAACAATGGGGCCCAATAAAACCAATGATGGTGTCAGGACCTGGACTTGAACCTGGGACCTCAGCTGTGTCTGGCAATGAACCTTCTCACTGAGCTATCTGAGATGCTGGACAGTGCCCTGTCTGATCTGCTGGACAAACCTATGTGATGCGTTGGACATTCCTGCCTTGTGTCTTGATTGCCTTGAACCTTGAACCCCTTGCTCCTCCCACGAACTTCCTGATATAAGCCATGTCTCTGCACTTCCTCCTTGCCAGAATATTGTGCTATATCCAGCCTGTATCTTGCTCCTGGCTTCCCTGCTGCCATCCATATTTTTACTGCTCGTTATCGACCCTTGGCTTGTTCATTGACTACGCTTCTGCTTGATCCCAACCTGCAAATACTCATCACCGACCTTTTGGCTTGTTTACTGACCACGCTTCTGTTTGATCCTTACCTGCTCATCCGCTATTGTACCCCAGCTTGCTCACCTCCTGGTGGGGCGATCCTGAGGACTGCGACCTGGTGCTAACACGCAGCAAAATCCATCTCCACCTTCAGGAGCTCTGGTGAACACCGGTTAGCGCTTAGACTTTGCACCTCAGGTGACCCTGTGTCATCTGCCAGAAGTGACTGTCTGTACACCTGTCATTAACTGCTATAGCTACTGACCTCTGAGCCTGACTCCAGACCGTGACAGATGGGACACAGTTCCTTCCAATGACACCAACAATAAGGCTCAATGACACCAATAATATGACACAATTTCTCCCAATGACACCAACAATGAGGCCCAATGACACCAATAATGGGACACAATTCCTCCTAATGACACTAACAATGAGGCCTAATGACTCCAATAATGGGACACTATTCCTCCCAATGACACCAACAATGAGGACCAATGACACCAATAATGGGACACAATTCCTCCCAATGACACCAACAATGAGGCACAATGACTCCAATGATGGGACAAAATTCCCTCCAATGACACCAACAATGGGGCCCAATAAAACCAATGATGGGACACATTTCCTTCCAATGACACCAACAATAAGGCCCAATGACACCAATAATAGGACACAATTTCTCCCAATGACACCAACAATAAGGCCCAATGACACCAATAATAGGACACAATTTCTCCCAATGACACCAACAATGAGGGCCAATGACACTAATAATAGGACACAATTCCTCCCAATGACACCAACAATGAGGCCCAATGACACCAATAATGGGACACAATTCTTCCTAATGACACTAACAATGAGGCCCATTGACTCCAATAATGGGACACTATTTCTCCCAATGACACCAACAATGAGGACCAATGACACCAATAATGGGACACAATGACACCAACAATGAGGCCCAATAAAACCAATGATGGGACACATTTTCTCCCAGTGACACTAAAGATGGGGCCAATGGATTTTGTGCTGTGGGGGTTCCCTTCAAAATCCATACCAGACCCAAAGGGCCTGGTATGGATTGGGGGGGGGGGGTGTTTGGTGAGTCTGTGCAAATTTTAGCCTCAAATTGTTGCTTCCTGTTCTTATCTGACAGGAGTGGAACCCGGTGTAGTCTTCTGCTGCTGTAGCCCATCTGCTTTAAGGTTCGATGTGTTGTGCGTTCAGAGATGGTATTCTGCATACCTTGGTTGTAATGAGTGATTATTAGAGTTACTGTTGCCTTTCTATCATCTTGAACCAGTCTGCCCATTCTCCTCTGACATCAGTAAGGCATTTTCCTCCACACAACCACCACTCACTGGATATTTTCTCTTTTTCGGACCATTCTCTGTAAACCCGAGAGATGGTTGTGTGTGAAAATCTCAGTAGATCAGCAGTTTTTGAAATACTCAGACCAGCCTGTCTGGCACCAACAACCATGCCACATTAAAGTCTCTTAAGTCCCCTTTCTTACCCATTCTGATGCTCAGTTTGAACTTCAATAAGAAACCTTAATGCATTGAGTTGCTGCCATGTGATTGGCTGAATTTGCGTTACCAAGTGTAGCACTACCCCTGTAGGAGCTGCTGGATTAGATTTGGGCCTTGCACGTTACCTCAATATTCGTCGTCTAGGGGAAGAAAGTTTGTAAAGAACTCCACACGAGACGTAAAACCTTAAGCTGTTAGGTTTTATTTTTCTGTTAAATTGCAGGAAAGTAGAAGGATGAAGGGGGAAAGGGGAAGGTTCAGGTGCACGGTACAGATCACTGAAGAAAAACTTCTAAGTCCCAATAGTCGTTCACACTTCCTCTCAAGTGGGTATTGCTCACCCGGATAGGCCTCTCTCACCTGGCCTAGCAGCCGGAATGAAGCACGAACAATAATCAGTAGTGTTGCTCACGAATATTCGCATTGCGAATATTCGACTCGAATATAGCATATTCGAGAAATCGCGCTATATTTCGAATTTCGCGGTGAATATTCGCAATTCCGAATATTCGATTTTTTACAATTTTTTTTTTAAAACAGATCACATCCTAGATATCTCCATCGACGTCTAAAAGCATTGCTGGTATGATTAGAGACCCTGGGCCGAGTAGCTAAAGCGTTCATTGAATTTTGCCGAAAAATCGCAATGCGATTATTCGGCAATCGCAATATCGCGCGATTATTTTCTTCGCCCCTATCTTCCGCATCAGAGCGATTTTTACAGTTTAATTTTTAAAACAGATCACATCCTAGTGATCTCCATAGACGTCTAAAAGCATTGCTGGTATGATTAGAGACCTTGGGCCGAGTAGCTGAAGCGATCATTTTATATTGCCGAATATTCGCAATGCGAATATTCGGCAATAGGAATATTGCGCGATTATTTTCTCCGCCCTTTTGCATCAGAGCCAATCAGAGTTCTCCTTCCACACTCGTCAGAGGTTAGCAACCAATAGGAACCTGCCTGCATGGACATTATATAAGCTCACTCCCAGCACCATTTCATTGCAGATTCAGAAGCTGGCTAGAGAGTGTGGAGGCTGTTTCTGTGTTCCTGTGTCTTTGTTCCTGATTGATTTATATCATCATCAGCATAGTGCTGCATTGCTATTTAGTGATTCCAGTGCATCTTTTCCAGTATATCAACTGCTTTTTTCAAAGCAATAGACCCAAGAGCTTTTTTCAAAGCTACGTTTTGTGCTGTTTTGTGCTGTTTTGTTCATCTTGTGTTACTGTTTGATCTTGCATCTTCGCTGTTCAGTGATATTTGCTAGTGATTTCAGTGCACATTTTGCTGAGCTTTCTAAAAGAGCTTTTTTCAAAGCTAAGTTTTGTTCATCTTGTGTTACTGTTTGATCTTGCAGCTTCGCTGTTCAGTGATATTTGCTAGTGATTTCAGTGCACATTTTGCTTAGTTTTTCCTAAAGAGCTTTTCTAAAAGCTAAGTTTTGTGTTCAGTTTAGTTAAATTTTGTGTAGTAAGTGTACACACTGTTAGTGTACATTTATTTCATCTAGCTTAGCTTAGTGTGTGTTTAGTGTCTGTTTTTTGTGTTTAAAAAAAAAAAAAAAAAAAGTTAGTGTTTGTTTAGTGCTTTTTTTATTTTTTTTTATTTTGTAGTCCTTGTCTTTGGTGTACTACTTTTCTTATAGTTTAGTAACTGTCTGTGTACGTCTTTGTCTGCGTGCCTGTCTTGTAAAAAAAACACATAAAAACACATTTTCCTCACATTTCCCCCCCCCAATAAAGTTTACCCCCCCCACACACATCAGCAATCATGAGCGGCATCCGTGGCCGTAGGGGTAGGGGAGTTACTCCCAGTGCTGGGTCGCTGCCAGCACGGGGTACCTCTCGTGCCCCTACTAGTGGTAGAGGATCGGGTGCAAGGGGAGTCCGCCTGATCCGGGAGTTCTTCCCATCGGGCAGCCGCCCGATATTGCCATCTCAGGCTGAAGTAGTGGTGGACTACATGGGGCACAGCAGTGCCACTGAGTCGTCGGTCCCGACTCACAGTAGTACCACCATTACACCGGTGCCTGTAGTACCCCCCCCCAGCCCCCAAGAGTCCAGCATCTTACTGTTCGACAGCGACAGTGAGAGGGATATCTTGGGGGAGGCCATGCATCAGGCAGACCTCCAGCTCTGTCCTGATGGTCAGGACCTTTTTGAAGGGATGGATGAGGAGGATGGGATACCTGCTGGCAGTATCCCAGAGACATCCCTTCAAACTGGTGCTGCTGTTTTGGTGCAGGAAACAGCAGCACCTAGTCAGACCCAGGCGTGGGTGAGGGGACAGCGGAGCCAGGCTAGAGGCTCCATGTCAGTTGGTTCCCTCAGACCAACACATCTCAGCCCTTGGTCTGACATCTCTGGGGGCGAAGAGGGTGACCCATCATGGTTGCCATCTGACGCGTCGGCTCACTACGTCAGTGACGAAGGGGAAGGTAGGCACCCTGGTGAAACGGTGCGCCAGGTCACCACCAGGGAGACCATCGTCAGGGTCTCCACTGGTGATGGCAGCAGGAGGTGTCAGGAGGAGCAGCAGCAGCAGCAGCAGCAGCAGCAGGCAGCTCCACCTGTGCGCACCGAGTCCCAGCAGGTGCAAGTAAGCGTCACCCCATCTGACAGGAGGGCGGTGCTGAAGTCACCTGTCTGGAACTACTTTACCCTGGTGGCAGACAACCCTACCGTGGCCATCTGCCGGATTTGTAAAGTGAGGGTGAAGAGAGGGAAGTGTTTGGCTCGGGTGGGTACCACAGCCCTGAACCAGCACCTGAGGATAAACCACTGGGCGGTGTTTGACGAGATGAAGCGTGGTGGTGGTAGCAGCGCCACCACCACAAGTGAGCAGGGTACAGCAGCCCCTGCCACATCTTCATCTCTTTCCAGCAGGTCATGCCCCCCCGCTCCCTCTAGTAGAGGTACTGGTACCGGCAGCCAGACCTCTACTTCCACAGGACCCTCCGCGTCTGTGTCCCGCACTGCCGTCCGGCGCCAGGTGTCAATTTCAGACGCCTTTGACCGCACCACTCCCTTCCCCCCTGGAGACCGACGTGTGCGTTCCCTCAATGGGCTCCTGGCAAGGGTTATTGCCCAACATCTGCTGCCCTTCAACATAGTTGACAGCAACCCCTTCAGGCAGATGTTGGAGCAGGCCCAACCCCAATGGCGTGTCCCCAGCCGCCATTTCTTTGCCAGGACTGGTGTCCCTGCCCTACACCAGCACATTGTGCAGAATGTAACCCTGTCGCTGGATCACGCTGTCAGCGACAGGGTTCATCTGACAATGGATGGCTGGACCAGCAGGCATGGGCAGGGGCGCTACATCAGCTTCACGGCCCATTGGGTTTCCCTCCGAGGCGTCGGCGAGGGATCGGCGGCAACCGATCTTGTGGTGCCGCCCCGGGGTGTCCAGGGGAGAACTGCTGGTCTCCCTCAAGCCACTGTCTCCGCAGCTGCTGAGCCTCCCAGCAAGCGCCCCCGTAGCTACTCAAGTGTGGGGCACGTGCGCTGTCAGGCCGTGCTCCAGCTTGTTAGTTTAGGGGACCGGAGACACACTGGACAAGAAGTGCTGAAAGCACTTCAGGCTCAGGTCCAGAAGTGGCTGACACCCCGAAGGCTCCAGGCAGGTATGGTTGTCTGCGATAACGGCAGCAACCTACTCGCCGCCCTCAGTGCTGGCAGTCTGACCCACGTGCCCTGTCTGGCACATGTCCTCAACCTGGTGGTGCAGAAGTTCCTGCGCACTTATCCCGGGTTGAGTGACATTGTGGCAAAGGCGCGTAGGATTGCCAGCCACTTCAGGCGCTCCCCAACCGCTACCGCGTCCCTGTCCGAGTTGCAGCGGAACTACAGTCTGCCCCTTCACAGGCTGATTGTGGACAGTGTGACGCGGTGGAACTCCACCCTCCACATGCTGAAGAGGTTGTGGGAGCAGCGAAGGGCGGTGAGGGAGTACCTGATGGACCTACGCACTGAGAGGGCTTCACCACAACTCCCTTTCATCGCCTGTGCGGAGTGGGGGCAGATACAGCAGGTCTGCCAAGTGTTGTCCTCCTTCGAGCAGGCGACCAAGATGGTCAGCAGTGAGCATGTCGGCCTCAATAACGTGCTGCCAATAGTGTTCATGCTGGAGAGGACACTAGATCGCCTGCTCGAAGCTGGGGAGAGTGCCTTGGTGGAGCAGGAGGAGTCAGCAATGCTCCACCGAGACCAGGGCCAGGACGAGGAGGAGGAGGAGGAGGATAATGATGATAAGGAGGAGGAGGTGGTTGCTGGTGTCATCCCGGAGTCAGGGCCTGGTCAGGAGGGAGAGCCGGTGTTGGGGGCACCGATAGTCCGGGGGTTGGGCATCTCTGAGCGTGACCAGCAGCGCCTCAGGGATGAAGAGTCGGACCTCATTGACCTGGGCAGCAGTGAGGAGTCACCGCGGGCTGTGCTCTTTCCCATGGCTGCCCACATGCTGAGATGCCTCAGGAGGGACCCCCGGGTTAAGACCATCAAGGCGAGGGATGATTTCTGGATGGCCACCCTTTTGGATCCCAGGTGCAAGGGGAAACTGGAGCAGTTCATCCCAGCCAGCCGGAGGCAGCACCGGATGGAGGAACTGCAGGCAGGCATTGTCAGCCGGTTGGAGCAGGCAACTCCCCGGCCTCCAGTTGTCCCCCCTCATCTCACCCAGCAGGTGGCTGCACCCAGCAGCAGCTGAGCAGGGGACCTAATGGATGAGATGAGGATGTTCTTCCAAACCGAGCGACCCAGTACCAGCACCAGCAGCAGCAGCAGTCACCACCAGCGGCTGGCCCACATGGTGGCAGACTACATGGCGTCCGTCGGTGCTTCTGACAGTATGAGCACCGACGACCCCATGGAGTACTGGGTTACCAGATTGGACACCTGCCGCGAGCTCGCTCAGTATGCGCTGGAGTTATTGTCTTGCCCCCCCTCCAGCGTACTATCTGAGCGGACATTCAGCGTGGCAGGTGGGGTGGTCACGGACAAGAGGACCCGTCTGTCCACAGACTCCGTGGACAGACTCACATTCATAAAGATGAATGAGTCCTGGATCGGCGGTGACTTTCTGGCACCCGTCGTCGGTTCAGGGCGCTGAAGGGTCCCTTGTCATGCATTCCCTGATGGAGCCCCGGACCTGATGTATTTACAGTGCTGAATATAACTATTTTAACACCTGAGAAAATCAATGTTAATATTTGGTACAGTAGGCTTTCTTTGCAATTACAGCGGTCAAACCTTTCTTGTAGTTTTACACCAGCTTTGCACACACTGGAGGAGGGATTTTGGCCCACTCCTCCACACAGATCTTCTCTACATCAGTCAGGTTTCTGGGCTCTCGCTGAGAAACACGGAGTTTGAGCTCCCTCCAAAGATTCTCTATTGGGTTTAGGTCTGGAGACTGGCTAGGCCACGCCAGAACCTTGATATGCTCCTTACAGAGCCAATCCTTGGTTATCCTGGCTGTGTGCTTTGGGTCATTGTCATGTTGGAAGAACCAGCCTCGACCCATCTTCAAAGCTCTAAATCAGGGAAGGAGGTTGTTGCCCAAAATCTAGCAATAAATGGCCCCGGTCATCCTCTCCTTAATACAGTGCAGTCACCCTGTCCCATGTGCAGAAAAACACCACCAAAGCATGATGCTACCACCCCCATGCTTCACAGTAGGGATGGCGTTCTTGGCATGGTACTCATCATTATTCTTCCTCCGAACACGGTTAGTGAAATTATGACCAAAAAGTTATATTATGGTCTCATCTGACCACATGACTTTATCCCATGACTCCTCTGGATCAGTCAAGACACCTATGTCAGCAGTTATTTCCCACTCTATATACTCCTATTACCACTGCTGTTCATCATGGCACCTCCTGCCCAAGTGATATGACTCTGTATCTACTACTACTACTACTGCTGCTGCTGCTCAGTCAAGACACCTATGTAAAAAGTTAATTCCCACTCTATATACTCCTATTACCACTGCTGTTCACTGATACCACTGATAGTTAATTTATCCCTTAACTACCCCCATTTGTGAGGGTCGGGGTTTTTTCTTTAAAGTCCCATGCAAATCAATGGGAAATGTATGTTCCCACATAACTTCTGTACGCCTAGAGATATTTCAATAATACCTGCTATACATATTACTTATATGCCAAATAAAAATATATAACAGTTAAATTAACCCTTACCAACACCCTTATATAAAAGATGGGTATATTTATATTACTATGATTTTCCTCCCAAAAGGTTAAGATAGGAAGACCGGGCAACGCCGGGTATTCAGCTAGTAATAGTATAAAATGTTTTCGGTTATTATTAAGCTAGATGTGTTGATGTTGATGTTGATGTGTTAGATGTGAAGTTAGATGTGTTTAAAAAACTAACAATTTCAATAAGAAATGAAACCTTTGCAAAATATAACATTTTTTATTAAAACAAAAAAAAAAAATTTAGACATGAACTTCTGAAGCTCTGCCACCTCATCTATGGTTTTCGCCATTTGTTGCACCAGCTGCTGATTTTGGCGCGTAAAAAAAAGAATCTGCTGCTCATTTGCCAGTACTCTCTGCGTCATGTTTTTCAGGGCAGCTTGTTTCCCCTTGAGCTTTTTTATAACTGTTAGGATATAAGAAAAAAACATTTGGATTTCAAAGACCGTTACGAAAGATTATTTTCAGCCCTAAAAATAATAAAGTCGGACTTAAGAGACTCTATGAAAGAGGATCTGGCAGAGGCAATTCTCTTCCTTAGAACTCTACATTGCATTTATTTGCATTTGCTAAGCCTAGAACTACATTTCAAGATTAATATAAACCATTTCTAGGTTTTTCAGATTTTTTTTTTGGTTCATTATAGATAAGCTTTGTTTTTGTTCTAAAACAGCCAAATAATGTGGTCTGTATTTTTGAACTGTTAAAGATCATGTTCCTGATGTTTAAGCCTGCTGCTACTATCCAGTCACTTGATTGTTTTTATTGTGTTTGTCTTTTGCTTAAACTGTGCAATACAGTAGACTGTTGGCTTCCCAGCCAGTAGTCCTGTGGTAGGTTGCGTTTCTTTCCCTCAAGGAATCTATAAAATACATTCGCATATTAATACAGAGGAGTCGGGGAGTCGGAGTCTGAAGTACATAAAACTGAGGAGTCGGAGTCGGAGTGGGAAAATTTATCTACCGACTCCACAGCCCTGCTTTAAATGCTGTCCATTTTTAGAGCTACATTTTATTGTTGAAATTTTATTAATCTCTGTGCACATATTTACCCTCCTGATTGATGGTAAAATTAACCGTCTCATCCTGCTCCTCTTCCTCGTCACCCACTACTCCACCAGAAGTTTCGGGGGGGGGGGTGCAGCTCCTCCTCTTGCTCCTCCACAGGAGCTGGGGGTGGTGATGTGGATGGCCCTGGCTGCTCCTCCTCATCCCTCTCCTCCTCTTCCACATCCTCCTCCTGCTCCTCCTCTGCGGCCTGTCGCCTTGTGCGCTTGGGGCGCACAGTTGGTAGCGGAGCTCCTATAATAACACAATGTTCATATATTATAAAAATGTTTTCTAATGACGTATGCAAATTCTGTGTACTCTGCTGTATTGTATATGAATACAAATTAATTTATATAGACAGTTAACCAATGGGACAATGTTATATTAAAGGGTCTTGTGGGCACTACAGGGGACTGAGCGTGAGCTGGGCTGCCACCATGGTAAAATGAGCTGTTTTTGTCTCCTTTGTTTTGTTCAGACGATCTCATGTTAAAAAAAGGGCTTGATGGAGTACACGGGATTACTATAACAACCCCACGCCTAACACAGGAATTTAGTGGGAATCTATATATATATAAAACTCAACGTGTGTGTGCATGTATGTATGTATGTTCCACCATCACGTCCAAACGGCTAAAGATATTTAC